>NW_026728048.1:1843980-2151311 GCF_030684315.1 Stegostoma tigrinum | reverse complement strand
GTTTCTCGCCCTCTGTTTCAGCCCCTCTGTTTCAGCCCCTCTGTTTCAGCCCCACTGTTTCAGCCCCTCTGTTTCACCCCCTCTGTTTCAGCCCCTCTGTTTCTCGCCCTCTGTTACAGCCCCTCTGTTTCAGCTCCTCTGTTTCAGCCACTCTGTTTCGCGCCCTCTGTTTCAGCCCCTCTGTTTCAGCCCCTCTGTTTCACCCCCTCTGTTTCAGCCCATCTGTTTCAGCCCCTCTGTTTCAGTCCCACTCTTTCTCGCCCTCTGTTTCTCGCCCTCTGTTTCTCGCCCTCTGTTTCAGCCCCTCTGTTTCAGCCCCTCTGTTTCTCGCCCTCTGTTTCAGCCCCTCTGTTTCAGCCCCTCTGTTTCAGCCCCTCTGTTTCTCGCCCTCTGTTTCAGCCCCTCTGTTTCAGCCCCTCTGTTTCAGCCCCTCTGTTTCTCGCCCTCTGTTTCTCGCCCTCTGTTTCTCGCTCTCTGTTTCACGCCCTCTGTTTCTCGCCCTCTGTTTCTCGCCCTCTGTTTCAGCCCCTCTGTTTCACCCCCTCTGTTTAAGCCCCTCTGTTTCTCGCCCTCTGTCTCTCGCCCTCTGTTTCTCGCCCTCTGTTTCAGCCCCTCTGTTTCAGCCCCTCTGTTTCAGCCCCACTGTTTCAGCCCCTCTGTTTCAACCCCTCTGTTTCAGCCCCTCTGTTTCTCGCCCTCTGTTACAGCCCCTCTGTTTCAGCTCCTCTGTTTCAGCCACTCTGTTTCGCTCCCTCCGTTTCAGCCCCTCTGTTTCAGCCCCTCTGTTTCACCCCCTCTGTTTCAGACCCTCTGTTTCAGCCCCTCTGTTTCAGCCCGACTCTTTCTCGCCCTCTGTTTCTCGCCCTCTGTTTCTCGCCCTCTGTTTCAGCCCCTCTGTTTCAGCCCCTCTGTTTCTCGCCCTCTGTTTCAGCCACTCTGTTTCTCGCCCTCTGTTTCAGCCCCTCTGTTTCAGCCCCTCTGTTTCTCACCCTCTGTGTCTCGCCCTCTATTTCAGCCCCTGTGTTTCAGCCACTCTGTTTCAGCCCCTCTGTTTCAGCCACTCTGTTTCTCGCACTCTGTTTCTCGCCCTCTGTTTCTCGCCCTTTGTTTCTCGTCCTCTGTTTCAGCCCCTCTGTTTCTCGCCCTCTGTTTCTCAGCCTCTGTTTAAGCCCCTCTGTTTCTCGCCCTCTGTTTCAGCCCCTCTGTTTCAGCCCCTCTGTTTCAGCCCCTCTGTTTCAGCCACTCTGTTTCTCGCCCTCTGTTTCTCGCCCTCTGTTTCTCGCCCCTCTGTTTCAGCCCCTCTGTTTCAGCCCCTCTGTTTCAGCTCCTCTGTTTCTCGCCGTCTGTTTCAGCCCCTCTGTTAAAGCCCCTCTGTTTCAGCCCCTCTGTTTCAGCCCCTCTGTTTCAGCCCCTCTGTTTCACCCCTCTGTTTCAGTAACCTCTGTTTCAGCCCCTCTGTTTCAGTCCCACTCTTTCACGCCCTCTGTTTCTCGCCCTCTGTTTCTCGCCCTCTTTTTCAGCCCCTCTGTTTCAGCCCCACTGTTTCTCGCCCTCTGTTTCAGCCCCTCTGTTTCAGCCCCTCTGTTTCAGCCCCTCTGTTTCTCGCCCTCTTTTTCAGCCCCTCTGTTTCAGCCCCTCTGTTTCAGCCCCTCTGTTTCTCGCACTCTGTTTCTCGCCCTCTGTTTCTCGCCCTCTGTTTCTCGCCCTCTGTTTCAGCCCCTCTGTTTCAGCCCCTCTGTTTCAGCCCCTCTGTTTCTCGCCCTCTGTTTCAGCCCCTCTGTTTCAGCCCCTCTGTTTCAGCCCCTCTGTTTCAGCCCCTCTGTTTCAGCCCCACTGTTTCTCGCCATTTGTTTCTCGTCCTCTGTTTCAGCCCCTCTGTTTCAGCCCCTCTGTTTCACCCCCTCTGATTCAGCCCCTCTGTTTCAGCCCCTCTGTTTCAGTCCCACTCTTTCTCGCCCTCTGTTTCTCGCCCTCTGTTTCTCGCCCTCTGTTTCAGCCCCTCTGTTTCAGCCCCTCTGTTTCTCGCCCTGTGTTTCAGCCCCTCTGTTTCAGCCCCTCTGTTTCAGCCCCTCTGTTTCTCACCCTCTGTTTCTCGCACTCTGTTTCAGCCACTCTGTTTCAGCCCCTCTGTTTCAGCCCCTCTGTTTCAGCCCCTCTGTTTCTCGCACTCTGTTTCTCGCCCTCTGTTTCTCGCCCTCTGTTTCTCGCCCTCTGTTTCAGCCCCTCTGTTTCAGCCCCTCTGTTTCAGCCCCTCTGTTTCTCGCCCTCTGTTTCAGCCCCTCTGTTTCAGCCCCTCTGTTTCAGCCCCTCTGTTTCAGCCCCTCTGTTTCAGCCCCACTGTTTCTCGCCCTTTGTTTCTCGTCCTCTGTTTCAGACCCTCTGTTTCAGCCACTCTGTTTCTCGCCCTCTGTTTCTCGCCCTCTGTTTCTCGCCCTCTGTTTCTCGACCCTCTGTTTCAGCCCCTCTGTTTCAGCCCATCTGTTTCAGCTCCTCTGTTTCTCGCCCTCTGTTTCAGCCCCTCTGTTTCAGCCCCTCTGTTTCAGCCCATCTGTTTCAGCCCCTCTGTTTCAGCTCCACTGTTTCAGCCCCTCTGTTTCTCGCCCTCTGTTTCTCTCCCTCTGTTTCTCGCCCTCTGTTTCAGCCCCACTGTTTCAGCCCCTCTGTTTCAGCCCATCTGTTTCAGCCCCTCTGTTTCTCGCCCTCTGTTTCAGCCCCTCCGTTTCAGCCCCTCTGTTTCAGCCCCTCTGTTTCAGCCCCTCTTTTTCAGCCCCTCTGTTTCAGCCCCTCAGTTTCAGCCCCTCTGTTTCTCGACGTCTGTTTCAGCCCCTCTGTTTCTCGCCCTCTGTTTCAGCCCCTCTGTTAAACCCCCTCTGTTTCTCGCCCTCTGTTTCAGCCCCTCTGTTTCTCGCCCTCTGTTTCTCGCCCCCTGTTTCAGCCCCTCTGTTTCACCCCTCTGTTTCAGCCCCTCTGTTTCAGCCCCTCTTTTTCAGCCACTCTGTTTCAGCCCCTCTGTTTCAGCCCCTCTGTTTCTCGCCCTCTGTTTCTCGCTCTCTGTTTCTCGCCCTCTGTTTCAGCCCCTCTGTTTCTCGCCCACTGTTTCAGCCCCTCTGTTTCTCGCCCTCTGTTTCAGCCCCTCTGTTTCAGCCCCTCTGTTTCAGCCCCTCTGTTTCAGACCCTCTGTTTCAGACCCTCTGTTTCAGCCCCTCTATTTCAGCCCCTCTGTTTCTCGCCCTCTGTTTCAGCCCCTCTGTTTCAGCCCCTCTGTTTCAGCCCCTCTGTTTCAGCCCCTCTGTTTCAGCCCCTCTGTTTCTCGCCCTCTGTTTCTCGCCCTCTGTTTCAGCCGCTCTGTTTCAGCCCGTCTGTTTCAGCCCCTCTGTTTCAGCCCCTCTGTTTCAGCCCCTCTGTTTCTCGCCCTCTGTTTCTCGCCCTCTGTTTCTCGCTCTCTGTTTCACGCCCTCTGTTTCTTGACCTCTGTTTCTCGCCCTCTGTTTCAGCCCCTCTGTTTCACCCCCTCTGTTTAAGCCCCTCTGTTTCTCGCCCTCTGTTTCTCGCCCTCTGTTTCTCGCCCTCTGTTTCAGCCCCTCTGTTTCAGCCCCTCTGTTTCAGCCCCACTGTTTCAGCCCCTCTGTTTCACCCCCTCTGTTTCAGCCCCTCTGTTTCTCGCTCTCTGTTACAGCCCCTCTGTTTCAGCTCCTCTGTTTCAGCCACTCTGTTTCGCGCCCTCTGTTTCAGCCCCTCTGTTTCAGCCCCTCTGTTTCACCCCCTCTGTTTCAGCCCATCTGTTTCAGCCCCTCTGTTTCAGTCCCACTCTTTCTCGCCCTCTGTTTCTCGCCCTCTGTTTCTCGCCCTCTGTTTCAGCCCCTCTGTTTCAGCCCCTCTGTTTCTCGCCCTCTGTTTCAGCCCCTCTGTTTCAGCCCCTCTGTTTCTCGCCCTCTGTTTCAGCCCCTCTGTTTCAGCCCCTCTGTTTCAGCCCCTCTGTTTCTCGCCCTCTGTTTCTCGCCCTCTGTTTCTCGCTCTCTGTTTCACGCCCTCTGTTTCTCGCCCTCTGTTTCTCGCCCTCTGTTTCAGCCCCTCTGTTTCACCCCCTCTGTTTAAGCCCCTCTGTTTCTCGCCCTCTGTCTCTCGCCCTCTGTTTCTCGCCCTCTGTTTCAGCCCCTCTGTTTCAGCCCCTCTGTTTCAGCCCCACTGTTTCAGCCCCTCTGTTTCAACCCCTCTGTTTCAGCCCCTCTGTTTCTCGCCCTCTGTTACAGCCCCTCTGTTTCAGCTCCTCTGTTTCAGCCACTCTGTTTCGCTCCCTCCGTTTCAGCCCCTCTGTTTCAGCCCCTCTGTTTCACCCCCTCTGTTTCAGACCCTCTGTTTCAGCCCCTCTGTTTCAGCCCCACTCTTTCTCGCCCTCTGTTTCTCGCCCTCTGTTTCTCGCCCTCTGTTTCAGCCCCTCTGTTTCAGCCCCTCTGTTTCTCGCCCTCTGTTTCAGCCACTCTGTTTCTCGCCCTCTGTTTCAGCCCCTCTGTTTCAGCCCCTCTGTTTCTCACCCTCTGTGTCTCGCCCTCTATTTCAGCCCCTGTGTTTCAGCCACTCTGTTTCAGCCCCTCTGTTTCAGCCACTCTGTTTCTCGCACTCTGTTTCTCGCCCTCTGTTTCTCGCCCTTTGTTTCTCGTCCTCTGTTTCAGCCCCTCTGTTTCTCGCCCTCTGTTTCTCAGCCTCTGTTTAAGCCCCTCTGTTTCTCGCCCTCTGTTTCAGCTCCTCTGTTTCAGCCCCTCTGTTTCAGCCCCTCTGTTTCAGCCACTCTGTTTCTCGCCCTCTGTTTCTCGCCCTCTGTTTCTCGCCCTCTGTTTCTCGCCCCTCTGTTTCAGCCCCTCTGTTTCAGCCCCTCTGTTTCAGCTCCTCTGTTTCTCGCCGTCTGTTTCAGCCCCTCTGTTAAAGCCCCTCTGTTTCAGCCCCTCTGTTTCAGCCCCTCTGTTTCAGCCCCTCTGTTTCACCCCTCTGTTTCAGCCCCTCTGTTTCAGCCCCTCTGTTTCAGTCCCACTCTTTCACGCCCTCTGTTTCTCGCCCTCTGTTTCTCGCCCTCTTTTTCAGCCCCTCTGTTTCAGCCCCACTGTTTCAACCCCTCTGTTTCAGCCCCTCTGTTTCAGCCCCTCTGTTTCAGCCCCTCTGTTTCTCGCCCTCTTTTTCAGCCCCTCTGTTTCAGCCCCTCTGTTTCAGCCCCTCTGTTTCTCGCACTCTGTTTCTCGCCCTCTGTTTCTCGCCCTCTGTTTCTCGCCCTCTGTTTCAGCCCCTCTGTTTCAGCCCCTCTGTTTCAGCCCCTCTGTTTCTCGCCCTCTGTTTCAGCCCCTCTGTTTCAGCCCCTCTGTTTCAGCCCCTCTGTTTCAGCCCCTCTGTTTCAGCCCCACTGTTTCTCGCCATTTGTTTCTCGTCCTCTGTTTCAGCCCCTCTGTTTCAGCCACTCTGTTTCTCAGCCTCTGTTTCAGCCCCTCTGTTTCTCGCCCTCTGTTTCAGCCCCTCTGTTTCAGCCCCTCTGTTTCAGCCCCTCTGTTTCAGCCACTCTGTTTCTCGCCCTCTGTTTCTCGCCCTCTGTTTCTCGCCCTCTGTTTCTCGCCCCTCTGTTTCAGCCCCTCTGTTTCAGACCATCTGTTTCAGCTCCTCTGTTTCTCGCCCTCTGTTTCAGCCCCTCTGTTTCTCGCCCTCTGTTTCTCGCCCTCTGTTTCTCGCTCTCTGTTTCACGCCCTCTGTTTCTCGCCCTCTGTTTCTCGCCCTCTGTTTCAGCCCCTCTGTTTCACCCCCTCTGTTTAAGCCCCTCTGTTTCTCGCCCTCTGTTTCTCGCCCTCTGTTTCTCGCCCTCTGTTTCAGCCCCTCTGTTTCAGCCCCTCTGTTTCAGCCCCACTGTTTCAGCCCCTCTGTTTCACCCCCTCTGTTTCAGCCCCTCTGTTTCTCGCCCTCTGTTACAGCCCCTCTGTTTCAGCTCCTCTGTTTCAGCCACTCTGTTTCGCGCCCTCTGTTTCAGCCCCTCTGTTTCAGCCCCTCTGTTTCACCCCCTCTGTTTCAGCCCCTCTGTTTCAACCCCTCTGTTTCAGTCCCACTCTTTCTCGCCCTCTGTTTCTCGCCCTCTGTTTCTCGCCCTCTGTTTCAGCCCCTCTGTTTCAGCCCCTCTGTTTCTCGCCCTCTGTTTCAGCCCCACTATTTCAGCCCCTCTGTTTCAGCCCCTCTGTTTCTCGCCCTCTGTTTCAGCCCCTCTGTTTCAGCCCCTCTGTTTCAGCCCCTCTGTTTCTCACCCTCTGTTTCTCGCCCTCTATTTCAGCCCCTCTGTTTCAGCCCCTCTGTTTCAGCCCCTCTGTTTCAGCCACACTGTTCCTCGCTCTTTGTTTCTCGTCCTCTGTTTCAGCCCCTCTGTTTCTCGCCCTCTGTTTCTCAGCCTCTGTTTCAGCCCCTCTGTTTCTCGCCCTCTGTTTCAGCCCCTCTGTTTCAGCCCCTCTGTTTCAGCCCCTCTGTTTCAGCCACTCTGTTTCTCGCCCTCTGTTTCTCGCCCTCTGTTTCTCGCCCTCTGTTTCTCGCCCCTCTGTTTCAGCCCCTCTGTTTCAGCCCATCTGTTTCAGCTCCTCTGTTTCTCGCCCTCTGTTTCTCGCCCTCTGTTTCAGCCCCTCTGTTTCAGCCCCTCTGTTTCAGCCCCACTGTTTCAGCCCCTCTGTTTCAACCCCTCTGTTTCAGCCCCTCTGTTTCTCGCCCTCAGTTACAGCCCCTCTGTTTCAGCTCCTCTGTTTCAGCCACTCTGTTTCGCTCCCTCCGTTTCAGCCCCTCTGTTTCAGCCCCTCTGTTTCACCCCCTCTGTTTCAGACCCTCTGTTTCAGCCCCTCTGTTTCAGCCCCACTCTTTCTCGCCCTCTGTTTCTCGCCCTCTGTTTCTCGCCCTCTGTTTCAGCCCCTCTGTTTCAGCCCCTCTGTTTCTCGCCCTCTGTTTCAGCCACTCTGTTTCTCGCCCTCTGTTTCAGCCCCTCTGTTTCAGCCCCTCTGTTTCTCACCCTCTGTGTCTCGCCCTCTATTTCAGCCCCTGTGTTTCAGCCACTCTGTTTCAGCCCCTCTGTTTCAGCCACTCTGTTTCTCGCACTCTGTTTCTCGCCCTCTGTTTCTCGCCCTTTGTTTCTCGTCCTCTGTTTCAGCCCCTCTGTTTCTCGCCCTCTGTTTCTCAGCCTCTGTTTAAGCCCCTCTGTTTCTCGCCCTCTGTTTCAGCTCCTCTGTTTCAGCCCCTCTGTTTCAGCCCCTCTGTTTCAGCCACTCTGTTTCTCGCCCTCTGTTTCTCGCCCTCTGTTTCTCGCCCTCTGTTTCTCGCCCCTCTGTTTCAGCCCCTCTGTTTCAGCCCCTCTGTTTCAGCTCCTCTGTTTCTCGCCGTCTGTTTCAGCCCCTCTGTTAAAGCCCCTCTGTTTCAGCCCCTCTGTTTCAGCCCCTCTGTTTCAGCCCCTCTGTTTCACCCCTCTGTTTCAGCCCCTCTGTTTCAGCCCCTCTGTTTCAGTCCCACTCTTTCACGCCCTCTGTTTCTCGCCCTCTGTTTCTCGCCCTCTTTTTCAGCCCCTCTGTTTCAGCCCCACTGTTTCACCCCTCTGTTTCAGCCCCTCTGTTTCAGCCCCTCTGTTTCAGCCCCTCTGTTTCTCGCCCTCTTTTTCAGCCCCTCTGTTTCAGCCCCTCTGTTTCAGCCCCTCTGTTTCTCGCACTCTGTTTCTCGCCCTCTGTTTCTCGCCCTCTGTTTCTCGCCCTCTGTTTCAGCCCCTCTGTTTCAGCCCCTCTGTTTCAGCCCCTCTGTTTCTCGCCCTCTGTTTCAGCCCCTCTGTTTCAGCCCCTCTGTTTCAGCCCCTCTGTTTCAGCCCCTCTGTTTCAGCCCCACTGTTTCTCGCCATTTGTTTCTCGTCCTCTGTTTCAGCCCCTCTGTTTCAGCCACTCTGTTTCTCAGCCTCTGTTTCAGCCCCTCTGTTTCTCGCCCTCTGTTTCAGCCCCTCTGTTTCAGCCCCTCTGTTTCAGCCCCTCTGTTTCAGCCACTCTGTTTCTCGCCCTCTGTTTCTCGCCCTCTGTTTCTCGCCCTCTGTTTCTCGCCCCTCTGTTTCAGCCCCTCTGTTTCAGCCCATCTGTTTCAGCTCCTCTGTTTCTCGCCCTCTGTTTCAGCCCCTCTGTTTCTCGCCCTCTGTTTCTCGCCCTCTGTTTCTCGCTCTCTGTTTCACGCCCTCTGTTTCTCGCCCTCTGTTTCTCGCCCTCTGTTTCAGCCCCTCTGTTTCACCCCCTCTGTTTAAGCCCCTCTGTTTCTCGCCCTCTGTTTCTCGCCCTCTGTTTCTCGCCCCATGTTTCAGCCCCTCTGTTTCAGCCCCTCTGTTTCAGCCCCACTGTTTCAGCCCCTCTGTTTCACCCCCTCTGTTTCAGCCCCTCTGTTTCTCGCCCTCTGTTACAGCCCCTCTGTTTCAGCTCCTCTGTTTCAGCCACTCTGTTTCGCGCCCTCTGTTTCAGCCCCTCTGTTTCAGCCCCTCTGTTTCACCCCCTCTGTTTCAGCCCCTCTGTTTCAACCCCTCTGTTTCAGTCCCACTCTTTCTCGCCCTCTGTTTCTCGCCCTCTGTTTCTCGCCCTCTGTTTCAGCCCCTCTGTTTCAGCCCCTCTGTTTCTCGCCCTCTGTTTCAGCCCCACTATTTCAGCCCCTCTGTTTCAGCCCCTCTGTTTCTCGCCCTCTGTTTCAGCCCCTCTGTTTCAGCCCCTCTGTTTCAGCCCCTCTGTTTCTCACCCTCTGTTTCTCGCCCTCTATTTCAGCCCCTCTGTTTCAGCCCCTCTGTTTCAGCCCCTCTGTTTCAGCCCCACTGTTCCTCGCTCTTTGTTTCTCGTCCTCTGTTTCAGCCCCTCTGTTTCTCGCCCTCTGTTTCTCAGCCTCTGTTTCAGCCCCTCTGTTTCTCGCCCTCTGTTTCAGCCCCTCTGTTTCAGCCCCTCTGTTTCAGCCCCTCTGTTTCAGCCACTCTGTTTCTCGCCCTCTGTTTCTCGCCCTCTGTTTCTCGCCCTCTGTTTCTCGCCCCTCTGTTTCAGCCCCTCTGTTTCAGCCCATCTGTTTCAGCTCCTCTGTTTCTCGCCCTCTGTTTCAGCCCCTCTGTTTCAGCCCCTCTGTTTCAGCCCATCTGTTTCAGCCCCTCTGTTTCAGCCCCTCTGTTTCTCGCCCTCTGTTTCTCGCCCTCTGTTTCTCGCTCTCTGTTTCACGCCCTCTGTTTCTCGCCCTCTGTTTCTCGCCCTCAGTTTCAGCCCCTCTGTTTCACCCCCTCTGTTTAAGCCCCTCTGTTTCTCGCCCTCTGTTTCTCGCCCTCTGTTTCTCGCCCTCTGTTTTAGCCCCTCTGTTTCAGCCCCTCTGTTTCAGCCCCACTGTTTCAGCCCCTCTGTTTCACCCCCTCTGTTTCAGCCCCTCTGTTTCTCGCCCTCTGTTACAGCCCCTCTGTTTCAGCTCCTCTGTTTCAGCCACTCTGTTTCGCGCCCTCTGTTTCAGCCCCTCTGTTTCAGCCCCTCTGTTTCACCCCCTCTGTTTCAGCCCCTCTGTTTCAACCCCTCTGTTTCAGTCCCACTCTTTCACGCCCTCTGTTTCTCGCCCTCTGTTTCTCGCCCTCTGTTTCAGCCCCTCTGTTTCAGCCCCTCTGTTTCTCGCCCTCTGTTTCAGCCCCACTATTTCAGCCCCTCTGTTTCAGCCCCTCTGTTTCTCGCCCTCTGTTTCAGCCCCTCTGTTTCAGCCCCTCTGTTTCAGCCCCTCTGTTTCTCACCCTCTGTTTCTCGCCCTCTATTTCAGCCCCTCTGTTTCAGCCATTCTGTTTCAGCCCCTCTGTTTCAGCCCCACTGTTCCTCGCTCTTTGTTTCTCGTCCTCTGTTTCAGCCCCTCTGTTTCTCGCCCTCTGTTTCTCAGCCTCTGTTTCAGCCCCTCTGTTTCTCGCCCTCTGTTTCAGCCCCTCTGTTTCAGCCCCTCTGTTTCAGCCCCTCTGTTTCAGCCACTCTGTTTCTCGCCCTCTGTTTCTCGCCCTCTGTTTCTCGCCCTCTGTTTCTCGCCCCTCTGTTTCAGCCCCTCTGTTTCAGCCCCTCTGTTTCAGCTCCTCTGTTTCTCGCCCTCTGTTTCAGCCCCTCTGTTTCAGCCCCTCTGTTTCAGCCCCTCTGTTTCAGCCCCTCTGTTTCACCCCCTCTGTTTCAGCCCCTCTGTTTCAGCCCCTCTGTTTCAGTCCCACTCTTTCACGCCCTCTGTTTCTCGCCCTCTGTTTCTCGCCCTCTTTTTCAGCCCCTCTGTTTCAGCCCCACTGTTTCTCGCCCTCTGTTTCAGCCCCTCTGTTTCAGCCCCTCTGTTTCAGCCCCTCTGTTTCTGGCCCTCTGTTTCAGCCCCTCTGTTTCAGCCCCTCTGTTTCAGCCCCTCTGTTTCTCGCACTCTGTTTCTCGCCCTCTGTTTCTCGCCCTCTGTTTCTCGCCCTCTGTTTCAGCCCCTCTGTTTCAGCCCCTCTGTTTCAGCCCCTCTGTTTCTCGCCCTCTGTTTCAGCCCCTCTGTTTCAGCCCCTCTGTTTCAGCCCCTCTGTTTCAGCCCCTCTGTTTCAGCCCCACTGATTCTCGCCCTTTGTTTCTCGTCCTCTGTTTCAGCCCCTCTGTTTCAGCCTCTCTGTTTCTCAGCCTCTGTTTCAGCCCCTCTGTTTCTCGCCCTCTGTTTCAGCCCCTCTGTTTCAGCCCCTCTGTTTCAGCCCCTCTGTTTCAGCCACTCTGTTTCTCGCCCTCTGTTTCTCGCCCTCTGTTTCTCGCCCCTCTGTTTCAGCCCCTCTGTTTCAGCCCATCTGTTTCAGCTCCTCTGTTTCTCGCCCTCTGTTACAGCCCCTCTGTTTCAGCCCCTCTGTTTCAGCCCATCTGTTTCAGCCCCTCTGTTTCAGCCCCTCTGTTTCTCGCCCTCTGTTTCTCGCCCTCTGTTTCTCGCTCTCTGTTTCACGCCCTCTGTTTCTCGCCCTCTGTTTCTCGCCCTCTGTTTCAGCCCCTCTGTTTCACCCCCTCTGTTTTAGCACCTCTGTTTCTCGCCCTCTGTTTCTCGCCCTCTGTTTCTCGCCCTCTATTTCAGACCCTCTGTTTCAGCCCCTCTGTTTCAGCCCCACTGTTTCAGCCCCTCTGTTTCACCCCCTCTGTTTCAGCCCCTCTGTTTCTCGCCCTCTGTTACAGCCCCTCTGTTTCAGCTCCTCTGTTTCAGCCACTCTGTTTCTCGCCCTCTGTTTCTCGCCCTCTGTTTCAGCCCCTCTGTTTCAGCCCCTCTGTTTCTCGCCCTCTGTTTCAGCCCCTCTATTTCAGCCCCTCTGTTTCAGCCCCTCTGTTTCTCGCCCTCTGTTTCAGCCCCTCTGTTTCAGCCCCTCTGTTTCAGCCCCTCTGTTTCTCACCCTCTGTTAATCGCCCTCTATTTCAGCCCCTCTGTTTCAGCCCCTCTGTTTCTCGCACTCTGTTTCTCGCCCTCTGTTTCTCGCCCTCTGTTTCTCGCCCTCTGTTTCAGCCCCTCTGTTTCAGCCCCTCTGTTTCAGCCCCTCTGTTTCTCGCCCTCTGTTTCAGCCCCTCTGTTTCAGCCCCTCTGTTTCAGCCCCTCTGTTTCAGCCCCTCTGTTTCAGCCCCACTGATTCTCGCCCTTTGTTTCTCGTCCTCTGTTTCAGCCCCTCTGATTCAGCCCCTCTGTTTCTCAGCCTCTGTTTCAGCCCCTCTGTTTCTCGCCCTCTGTTTCAGCCCCTCTGTTTCAGCCCCTCTGTTTCAGCCCCTCTGTTTCAGCCACTCTGTTTCTCGCCCTCTGTTTCTCGCCCTCTGTTTCTCGCCCCTCTGTTTCAGCCCCTCTGTTTCAGCCCATCTGTTTCAGCTCCTCTGTTTCTCGCCCTCTGTTTCAGCCCCTCTGGTTCAGCCCCTCTGTTTCAGCCCATCTGTTTCAGCCCCTAAGTTTCAGCCCCTCTGTTTCTCGCCCTCTGTTTCTCGCCCTCTGTTTCTCGCTCTCTGTTTCACGCCCTCTGTTTCTCGCCCTCTGTTTCTCGCCCTCTGTTTCAGCCCCTCTGTTTCACCCCCTCTGTTTAAGCCCCTCTGTTTCTCGCCCTCTGTTTCAGCCCCTCTGTTTCTCGCCCTCTGTTTCAGACCCTCTGTTTCAGCCCCTCTGTTTCAGCCCCACTGTTTCAGCCCCTCTGTTTCACCCCCTCTGTTTCAGCCCCTCTGTTTCTCGCCCTCTGTTACAGCCCCTCTGTTTCAGCTCCTCTGTTTCAGCCACTCTGTTTCGCGCCCTCTGTTTCAGCCCCTCTGTTTCAGCCCCTCTGTTTCACCCCCTCTGTTTCAGCCCCTCTGTTTCAGCCCCTCTGTTTCAGTCCCACTCTTTCTCGCCCTCTGTTTCTCGCCCTCTGTTTCTCGCCCTCTGTTTCAGCCCCTCTGTTTCAGCCCCTCTGTTTCTCGCCCTCTGTTTCAGCCCCTCTGTTTCAGCCCCTCTGTTTCAGCCCCTCTGTTTCAGCCACTCTGTTTCTCGCCCTCTGTTTCTCGCCCTCTGTTTCTCGCCCTCTGTTTCTCGCCCCTCTGTTTCAGCCCCTCTGTTTCAGCCCATCTGTTTCAGCTCCTCTGTTTCTCGCCCTCTGTTTCAGCCCCTCTGTTTCTCGCCCTCTGTTTCTCGCCCTCTGTTTCTCGCTCTCTTTTTCACGCCCTCTGTTTCTCGCCCTCTGTTTCTCGCCCTCTGTTAAGCCCCTCTGTTTCACCCCCTCTGTTTAAGCCCCTCTGTTTCTCGCCCTCTGTTTCTCGCCCTCTGTTTCTCGCCCCATGTTTCAGCCCCTCTGTTTCAGCCCCTCTGTTTCAGCCCCACTGTTTCAGCCCCTCTGTTTCACCCCCTCTGTTTCAGCCCCTCTGTTTCTCGCCCTCTGTTACAGCCCCTCTGTTTCAGCTCCTCTGTTTCAGCCACTCTGTTTCGCGCCCTCTGTTTCAGCCCCTCTGTTTCAGCCCCTCTGTTTCACCCCCTCTGTTTCAGCCCCTCTGTTTCAACCCCTCTGTTTCAGTCCCACTCTTTCTCGCCCTCTGTTTCTCGCCCTCTGTTTCTCGCCCTCTGTTTCAGCCCCTCTGTTTCAGCCCCTCTGTTTCTCGCCCTCTGTTTCAGCCCCACTATTTCAGCCCCTCTGTTTCAGCCCCTCTGTTTCTCGCCCTCTGTTTCAGCCCCTCTGTTTCAGCCCCTCTGTTTCAGCCCCTCTGTTTCTCACCCTCTGTTTCTCGCCCTCTATTTCAGCCCCTCTGTTTCAGCCCCTCTGTTTCAGAATCTCTGTTTCAGCCCCACTGTTCCTCGCTCTTTGTTTCTCGTCCTCTGTTTCAGCCCCTCTGTTTCTCGCCCTCTGTTTCTCAGCCTCTGTTTCAGCCCCTCTGTTTCTCGCCCTCTGTTTCAGCCCCTCTGTTTCAGCCCCTCTGTTTCAGCCCCTCTGTTTCAGCCACTCTGTTTCTCGCCCTCTGTTTCTCGCCCTCTGTTTCTCGCCCTCTGTTTCTCGCCCCTCTGTTTCAGCCCCTCTGTTTCAGCCCATCTGTTTCAGCTCCTCTGTTTCTCGCCCTCTGTTTCAGCCCCTCTGTTTCAGCCCCTCTGTTTCAGCCCATCTGTTTCAGCCCCTCTGTTTCAGCCCCTCTGTTTCTCGCCCTCTGTTTCTCGCCCTCTGTTTCTCGCTCTCTGTTTCACGCCCTCTGTTTCTCGCCCTCTGTTTCTCGCCCTCTGTTTCAGCCCCTCTGTTTCACCCCCTCTGTTTAAGCCCCTCTGTTTCTCGCCCTCTGTTTCTCGCCCTCTGTTTCTCGCCCTCTGTTTTAGCCCCTCTGTTTCAGCCCCTCTGTTTCAGCCCCACTGTTTCAGCCCCTCTGTTTCACCCCCTCTGTTTCAGCCCCTCTGTTTCTCGCCCTCTGTTACAGCCCCTCTGTTTCAGCTCCTCTGTTTCAGCCACTCTGTTTCGCGCCCTCTGTTTCAGCCCCTCTGTTTCAGCCCCTCTGTTTCACCCCCTCTGTTTCAGCCCCTCTGTTTCAACCCCTCTGTTTCAGTCCCACTCTTTCACGCCCTCTGTTTCTCGCCCTCTGTTTCTCGCCCTCTGTTTCAGCCCCTCTGTTTCAGCCCCTCTGTTTCTCGCCCTCTGTTTCAGCCCCACTATTTCAGCCCCTCTGTTTCAGCCCCTCTGTTTCTCGCCCTCTGTTTCAGCCCCTCTGTTTCAGCCCCTCTGTTTCAGCCCCTCTGTTTCTCACCCTCTGTTTCTCGCCCTCTATTTCAGCCCCTCTGTTTCAGCCATTCTGTTTCAGCCCCTCTGTTTCAGCCCCACTGTTCCTCGCTCTTTGTTTCTCGTCCTCTGTTTCAGCCCCTCTGTTTCTCGCCCTCTGTTTCTCAGCCTCTGTTTCAGCCCCTCTGTTTCTCGCCCTCTGTTTCAGCCCCTCTGTTTCAGCCCCTCTGTTTCAGCCCCTCTGTTTCAGCCACTCTGTTTCTCGCCCTCTGTTTCTCGCCCTCTGTTTCTCGCCCTCTGTTTCTCGCCCCTCTGTTTCAGCCCCTCTGTTTCAGCCCCTCTGTTTCAGCTCCTCTGTTTCTCGCCCTCTGTTTCAGCCCCTCTGTTTCAGCCCCTCTGTTTCAGCCCCTCTGTTTCAGCCCCTCTGTTTCACCCCCTCTGTTTCAGCCCCTCTGTTTCAGCCCCTCTGTTTCAGTCCCACTCTTTCACGCCCTCTGTTTCTCGCCCTCTGTTTCTCGCCCTCTTTTTCAGCCCCTCTGTTTCAGCCCCACTGTTTCTCGCCCTCTGTTTCAGCCCCTCTGTTTCAGCCCCTCTGTTTCAGCCCCTCTGTTTCTGGCCCTCTGTTTCAGCCCCTCTGTTTCAGCCCCTCTGTTTCAGCCCCTCTGTTTCTCGCACTCTGTTTCTCGCCCTCTGTTTCTCGCCCTCTGTTTCTCGCCCTCTGTTTCAGCCCCTCTGTTTCAGCCCCTCTGTTTCAGCCCCTCTGTTTCTCGCCCTCTGTTTCAGCCCCTCTGTTTCAGCCCCTCTGTTTCAGCCCCTCTGTTTCAGCCCCACTGATTCTCGCCCTTTGTTTCTCGTCCTCTGTTTCAGCCCCTCTGTTTCAGCCTCTCTGTTTCTCAGCCTCTGTTTCAGCCCCTCTGTTTCTCGCCCTCTGTTTCAGCCCCTCTGTTTCAGCCCCTCTGTTTCAGCCCCTCTGTTTCAGCCACTCTGTTTCTCGCCCTCTGTTTCTCGCCCTCTGTTTCTCGCCCCTCTGTTTCAGCCCCTCTGTTTCAGCCCATCTGTTTCAGCTCCTCTGTTTCTCGCCCTCTGTTACAGCCCCTCTGTTTCAGCCCCTCTGTTTCAGCCCATCTGTTTCAGCCCCTCTGTTTCAGCCCCTCTGTTTCTCGCCCTCTGTTTCTCGCCCTCTGTTTCTCGCTCTCTGTTTCACGCCCTCTGTTTCTCGCCCTCTGTTTCTCGCCCTCTGTTTCAGCCCCTCTGTTTCACCCCCTCTGTTTTAGCACCTCTGTTTCTCGCCCTCTGTTTCTCGCCCTCTGTTTCTCGCCCTCTATTTCAGACCCTCTGTTTCAGCCCCTCTGTTTCAGCCCCACTGTTTCAGCCCCTCTGTTTCACCCCCTCTGTTTCAGCCCCTCTGTTTCTCGCCCTCTGTTACAGCCCCTCTGTTTCAGCTCCTCTGTTTCAGCCACTCTGTTTCTCGCCCTCTGTTTCTCGCCCTCTGTTTCAGCCCCTCTGTTTCAGCCCCTCTGTTTCTCGCCCTCTGTTTCAGCCCCTCTATTTCAGCCCCTCTGTTTCAGCCCCTCTGTTTCTCGCCCTCTGTTTCAGCCCCTCTGTTTCAGCCCCTCTGTTTCAGCCCCTCTGTTTCTCACCCTCTGTTAATCGCCCTCTATTTCAGCCCCTCTGTTTCAGCCCCTCTGTTTCTCGCACTCTGTTTCTCGCCCTCTGTTTCTCGCCCTCTGTTTCTCGCCCTCTGTTTCAGCCCCTCTGTTTCAGCCCCTCTGTTTCAGCCCCTCTGTTTCTCGCCCTCTGTTTCAGCCCCTCTGTTTCAGCCCGTCTGTTTCAGCCCCTCTGTTTCAGCCCCTCTGTTTCAGCCCCACTGATTCTCGCCCTTTGTTTCTCGTCCTCTGTTTCAGCCCCTCTGATTCAGCCCCTCTGTTTCTCAGCCTCTGTTTCAGCCCCTCTGTTTCTCGCCCTCTGTTTCAGCCCCTCTGTTTCAGCCCCTCTGTTTCAGCCCCTCTGTTTCAGCCACTCTGTTTCTCGCCCTCTGTTTCTCGCCCTCTGTTTCTCGCCCCTCTGTTTCAGCCCCTCTGTTTCAGCCCATCTTTTCAGCTCCTCTGTTTCTCGCCCTCTGTTTCAGCCCCTCTGGTTCAGCCCCTCTGTTTCAGCCCATCTGTTTCAGCCCCTAAGTTTCAGCCCCTCTGTTTCTCGCCCTCTGTTTCTCGCCCTCTGTTTCTCGCTCTCTGTTTCACGCCCTCTGTTTCTCGCCCTCTGTTTCTCGCCCTCTGTTTCAGCCCCTCTGTTTCACCCCCTCTGTTTAAGCCCCTCTGTTTCTCGCCCTCTGTTTCAGCCCCTCTGTTTCTCGCCCTCTGTTTCAGACCCTCTGTTTCAGCCCCTCTGTTTCAGCCCCACTGTTTCAGCCCCTCTGTTTCACCCCCTCTGTTTCAGCCCCTCTGTTTCTCGCCCTCTGTTACAGCCCCTCTGTTTCAGCTCCTCTGTTTCAGCCACTCTGTTTCGCGCCCTCTGTTTCAGCCCCTCTGTTTCAGCCCCTCTGTTTCACCCCCTCTGTTTCAGCCCCTCTGTTTCAGCCCCTCTGTTTCAGTCCCACTCTTTCTCGCCCTCTGTTTCTCGCCCTCTGTTTCTCGCCCTCTGTTTCAGCCCCTCTGTTTCAGCCCCTCTGTTTCTCGCCCTCTGTTTCAGCCCCTCTATTTCAGCCCCTCTGTTTCAGCCCCTCTGTTTCTCGCCCTCTGTTTCAGCCCCTCTGTTTCAGCCCCTCTGTTTCAGCCCCTCTGTTTCTCACCCTCTGTTTCTCGCCCTCTATTTCAGCCCCTCTGTTTCAGCCCCTCTGTTTCAGCCCCTCTGTTTCAGCCCCTCTGTTTCTCACCCTCTGTTAATCGCCCTCTATTTCAGCCCCTCTGTTTCAGCCCCTCTGTTTCTCGCACTCTTTTTCTCGCCCTCTGTTTCTCGCCCTCTGTTTCTCGCCCTCTGTTTCAGCCCCTCTGTTTCAGCCCCTCTGTTTCAGCCCCTCTGTTTCTCGCCCTCTGTTTCAGCCCCTCTGTTTCAGCCCCTCTGTTTCAGCCCCTCTGTTTCAGCCCCTCTGTTTCAGCCCCACTGATTCTCGCCCTTTGTTTCTCGTCCTCTGTTTCAGCCCCTCTGATTCAGCCCCTCTGTTTCTCAGCCTCTGTTTCAGCCCCTCTGTTTCTCGCCCTCTGTTTCAGCCCCTCTGTTTCAGCCCCTCTGTTTCAGCCCCTCTGTTTCAGCCACTCTGTTTCTCGCCCTCTGTTTCTCGCCCTCTGTTTCTCGCCCCTCTGTTTCAGCCCCTCTGTTTCAGCCCATCTGTTTCAGCTCCTCTGTTTCTCGCCCTCTGTTTCAGCCCCTCTGGATCAGCCCCTCTGTTTCAGCCTATCTGTTTCAGCCCCTAAGTTTCAGCCCCTCTGTTTCTCGCCCTCTGTTTCTCGCCCTCTGTTTCTCGCTCTCTGTTTCACGCCCTCTGTTTCTCGCCCTCTGTTTCTCGCCCTCTGTTTCAGCCCCTCTGTTTCACCCCCTCTGTTTAAGCCCCTCTGTTTCTCGCCCTCTGTTTCTCGCCCTCTGTTTCTCGCCCTCTGTTTCAGACCCTCTGTTTCAGCCCCTCTGTTTCTCGCCCTCTGTTTCAGCCCCACTATTTCAGCCCCTCTGTTTCAGCCCCTCTGTTTCTCGCCCTCTGTTTCAGCCCCTCTGTTTCAGCCCCTCTGTTTCAGCCCCTCTGTTTCTCACCCTCTGTTTCTCGCCCTCTATTTCAGCCCCTCTGTTTCAGCCATTCTGTTTCAGCCCCTCTGTTTCAGCCCCACTGTTCCTCGCTCTTTGTTTCTCGTCCTCTGTTTCAGCCCCTCTGTTTCTCGCCCTCTGTTTCTCAGCCTCTGTTTCAGCCCCTCTGTTTCTCGCCCTCTGTTTCAGCCCCTCTGTTTCAGCCCCTCTGTTTCAGCCCCTCTGTTTCAGCCACTCTGTTTCTCGCCCTCTGTTTCTCGCCCTCTGTTTCTCGCCCTCTGTTTCTCGCCCCTCTGTTTCTCGCCCTCTGTTTCAGCCCCTCTGGATCAGCCCCTCTGTTTCAGCCTATCTGTTTCAGCCCCTAAGTTTCAGCCCCTCTGTTTCTCGCCCTCTGTTTCTCGCCCTCTGTTTCTCGCTCTCTGTTTCACGCCCTCTGTTTCTCGCCCTCTGTTTCTCGCCCTCTGTTTCAGCCCCTCTGTTTCACCCCCTCTGTTTAAGCCCCTCTGTTTCTCGCCCTCTGTTTCTCGCCCTCTGTTTCTCGCCCTCTGTTTCAGACCCTCTGTTTCAGCCCCTCTGTTTCAGCCCCACTGTTTCAGCCCCTCTGTTTCACCCCCTCTGTTTCAGCCCCTCTGTTTCTCGCCCTCTGTTACAGCCCCTCTGTTTCAGCTCCTCTGTTTCAGCCACTCTGTTTCGCGCCCTCTGTTTCAGCCCCTCTGTTTCAGCCCCTCTGTTTCACCCCCTCTGTTTCAGCCCCTCTGTTTCAGCCCCTCTGTTTCAGTCCCACTCTTTCTCGCCCTCTGTTTCTCGCCCTCTGTTTCTCGCCCTCTGTTTCAGCCCCTCTGTTTCAGCCCCTCTGTTTCTCGCCCTCTGTTTCAGCCCCTCTATTTCAGCCCCTCTGTTTCAGCCCCTCTGTTTCTCGCCCTCTGTTTCAGCCCCTCTGTTTCAGCCCCTCTGTTTCAGCCCCTCTGTTTCTCACCCTCTGTTAATCGCCCTCTATTTCAGCCCCTCTGTTTCAGCCCCTCTGTTTCTCGCCCTCTGTTTCTCGCCCTCTGTTTCTCGCTCTCTGTTTCACGCCCTCTGTTACTCGCCCTCTGTTTCTCGCCCTCTGTTTCAGCCCCTCTGTTTCACCCCCTCTGTTTAAGCCCCTCTGTTTCTCGCCCTCTGTCTCTCGCCCTCTGTTTCTCGCCCTCTGTTTCAGCCCCTCTGTTTCAGCCCCTCTGTTTCAGCCCCACTGTTTCAGCCCCTCTGTTTCAACCCCTCTGTTTCAGCCCCTCTGATTCTCGCCCTCTGTTACAGCCCCTCTGTTTCAGCTCCTCTGTTTCAGCCACTCTGTTTCGCTCCCTCCGTTTCAGCCCCTCTGTTTCAGCCCCTCTGTTTCACCCCCTCTGTTTCAGCCCCTCTGTTTCAGCGCCTCTGTTTCAGCCCCACTCTTTCTCGCCCTCTGTTTCTCGCCCTCTGTTTCTCGCCCTCTGTTTCACCCCCTCTGTTTCAGCCCCTCTGTTTCTCGCCCTCTGTTTCAGCCACTCTGTTTCTCGCCCTCTGTTTCAGCCCCTCTGTTTCAGCCCCTCTGTTTCTCGCCCTCTATTTCAGCCCCTCTGTTTCAGCCCCTCTGTTTCAGCCCCTCTGTTTCAGCCCCTCTGTTTCAGCCCCTCTGTTTCTCGCCCTCTGTTTCTCGCCCTCTGTTTCTCGCCCTCTGTTTAAGCCCCTCTGTTTCTCGCCCTCTGTCTCTCGCCCTCTGTTTCTCGCCCTCTGTTTCAGCCCCTCTGTTTCAGCCCCTCTGTTTCAGCCCCACTGTTTCAGCCCCTCTGTTTCAACCCCTCTGTTTCAGCCCCTCTGTTTCTCGCCCTCTGTTACAGCCCCTCTGTTTCAGCCCCTCTGTTTCAGCCCCTCTGTTTCACCCCCTCTGTTTCAGCCCCTCTGTTTCAGCCCCTCTGTTTCAGCCCCACTCTTTCTCGCCCTCTGTTTCTCGCCCTCTGTTTCTCGCCCTCTGTTTCAGCCCCTCTGTTTCAGCCCCTCTGTTTCTCGCCCTCTGTTTCAGCCACTCTGTTTCTCGCCCTCTGTTTCAGCCCCTCTGTTTCAGTCCCTCTGTTTCTCACCCTCTGTTTCTCGCCCTCTATTTCAGCCCCTCTGTTTCAGCCCCTCTGTTTCAGCCCCTCTGTTTCAGCCCCTCTGTTTCTCGCACTCTGTTTCTCGCCCTCTGTTTCTCGCCCTCTGTTTCTCGCCCTCTGTTTCAGCCCCTCTGTTTCAGCCCCTCTGTTTCAGCCCCTCTGTTTCTCGCCCTCTGTTTCAGCCCCTCTGTTTCAGCCCCTCTGTTTCAGCCCCTCTGTTTCAGCCCCTCTGTTTCAGCCCCTCTGTTTCTCGCCCTCTGTTTCTCAGCCTCTGTTTCAACCCCTCTGTTTCTCGCCCTCTGTTTCAGCCCCTCTGTTTCAGCCCCTCTGTTTCAGCCCCTCTGTTTCAGACCCTCTTTTTCAGACCCTCTGTTTCAGCCCCTCTATTTCAGCCCCTCTGTTTCTCGCCCTCTGTTTCAGCCCCTCTGTTTCAGACCCTCTGTTTCAGCCCCTCTGTTTCAGCCCCTCTGTTTCAGCCCCTCTGTTTCTCGCCCTCTGTTTCTCGCCCTCTGTTTCAGCCGCTCTGTTTCAGCCCGTCTGTTTCAGCCCCTCTGTTTCAGCCCCTCTGTTTCAGCCCCTCTGTTTCTCGCCCTCTGTTTCTCGCCCTCTGTTTCTCGCTCTCTGTTTCACGCCTTCTGTTTCTCGCCCTCTGTTTCTCGCCCTCTGTTTCAGCCCCTCTGTTTCACCCCCTCTGTTTAAGCCCCTCTGTTTCTCGCCCTCTGTTTCTCGCCCTCTGTTTCTCGCCCTCTGTTTCAGCCCCTCTGTTTCAGCCCCTCTGTTTCAGCCCCACTGTTTCAGACCCTCTGTTTCACCCCCTCTGTTTCAGCCCCTCTGTTTCTCGCCCTCTGTTACAGCCCCTCTGTTTCAGCTCCTCTGTTTCAGCCACTCTGTTTCGCGCCCTCTGTTTCAGCCCCTCTGTTTCAGCCCCTCTGTTTCACCCCCTCTGTTTCAGCCCCTCTGTTTCAGCCTCTCTGTTTCAGTCCCACTCTTTCTCGCCCTCTGTTTCTCGCCCTCTGTTTCTCACCCTCTGTTTCCGCCCCTCTGTTTCAGCCCCTCTGTTTCTCGCCCTCTGTTTCAGCCCCTCTATTTCAGCCCCTCTGTTTCAGCCCCTCTGTTTCTCGCCCTCTGTTTCAGCCCCTCTGTTTCAGCCCCTCTGTTTCAGCCCCTCTGTTTCTCACCCTCTGTTTCTCGCCCTCTATTTCAGCCCCTCTGTTTCAGCCCCTCTGTTTCAGCCCCTCTGTTTCAGCCCCTCTGTTTCTCGCACTCTGTTTCTCGCCCCCTGTTTCTCGCCCTCTGTTTCTCGCCCTCTGTTTCAGCCCCTCTGTTTCAGCCCCTCTGTTTCAGCCCCTCTGTTTCTCGCCCTCTGTTTCAGCCCCTCTGTTTCAGCCCATCTGTTTCAGCCCCTCTGTTTCAGCCCCTCTGTTTCAGCCCCACTGTTTCTCGCCCTTTGTTTCTCGTCCTCTGTTTCAGCCCCTCTGTTTCAGCCACTCTGTTTCTCAGCCTCTGTTTCAGCCCCTCTATTTCTCGCCCTCTGTTTCAGCCCCTCTGTTTCAGCCCCTCTGTTTCAGCCCCTCTGTTTCAGCCACTCTGTTTCTCGCCCTCTGTTTCTCGCCCTCTGTTTCTCGCCCTCTGTTTCTCGCCCCTCTGTTTCAGCCCCTCTGTTTCAGCCCATCTGTTTCAGCTCCTCTGTTTCTCGCCCTCTGTTTCAGCCCCTCTGATTCAGCCCCTCTGTTTCAGCCCATCTGTTTCAGCCCCTCTGTTTCAGCTCCACTGTTTCAGCCCTTCTGTTTCTCGCCCTCTGTTTCTCTCCCTCTGTTTCTCGCCCTCTGTTTCAGCCCCACTTTTTCAGCCCCTCTGTTTCAGCCCATCTGTTTCAGCCCCTCTGTTTCTCGCCCTCTGTTTCAGCCCCTCCGTTTCAGCCCCTCTGTTTCAGCCCCTCTGTTTCAGCCCCTCTTTTTCAGCCCCTCTGTTTCAGCTCCTCTGTTTCAGCCACTCTGTTTCGCGCCCTCTGTTTCAGCCCCTCTGTTTCAGCCCCTCTGTTTCACCCCCTCTGTTTCAGCCCATCTGTTTCAGCCCCTCTGTTTCAGTCCCACTCTTTCTCGCCCTCTGTTTCTCGCCCTCTGTTTCAGCCCCTCTGTTTCAGCCCCTCTGTTTCTCGCCCTCTGTTTCAGCCCCTCTGTTTCAGCCCCTCTGTTTCAGCCCCTCTGTTTCTCGCCCTCTGTTTCAGCCCCTCTGTTTCAGCCCCTCTGTTTCAGCCCCTCTGTTTCTCGCCCTCTGTTTCTCGCCCTCTGTTTCTCGCTCTCTGTTTCACGCCCTCTGTTTCTCGCCCTCTGTTTCTCGCCCTCTGTTTCAGCCCCTCTGTTTCACCCCCTCTGTTTAAGCCCCTCTGTTTCTCGCCCTCTGTCTCTCGCCCTCTGTTTCTCGCCCTCTGTTTCAGCCCCTCTGTTTCAGCCCCTCTGTTTCTCGCCCTCTGTTTCAGCCCCTCTGTTTCAGCCCATCTGTTTCAGCCCCTCTGTTTCTCGCACTCTGTTTCTCGCCCTCTGTTTCTCGCCCTCTGTTTCTCGCCCTCTGTTTCAGCCCCTCTGTTTCAGCCCCTCTGTTTCAGCCCCTCTGTTTCTCGCCCTCTGTTTCAGCCCCTCTGTTTCAGCCCATCTGTTTCAGCCCCTCTGTTTCAGCCCCACTGTTTCTCGCCCTTTGTTTCTCGTCCTCTGTTTCAGCCCCTCTGTTTCAGCCACTCTGTTTCTCAGCCTCTGTTTCAGCCCCTCTATTTCTCGCCCTCTGTTTCAGCCCCTCTGTTTCAGCCCCTCTGTTTCAGCCCCTCTGTTTCAGCCACTCTGTTTCTCGCCCTCTGTTTCTCGCCCTCTGTTTCTCGCCCTCTGTTTCTCGCCCCTCTGTTTCAGCCCCTCTGTTTCAGCCCATCTGTTTCAGCTCCTCTGTTTCTCGCCCTCTGTTTCAGCCCCTCTGTTTCAGCCCCTCTGTTTCAGCCCATCTGTTTCAGCCCCTCTGTTTCAGCTCCACTGTTTCAGCCCTTCTGTTTCTCGCCCTCTGTTTCTCGCCCTCTGTTTCTCGCCCTCTGTTTCAGCCCCACTTTTTCAGCCCCTCTGTTTCAGCCCATCTGTTTCAGCCCCTCTGTTTCTCGCCCTCTGTTTCAGCCCCTCCGTTTCAGCCCCTCTGTTTCAGCCCCTCTGTTTCAGCCCCTCTTTTTCAGCCCCTCTGTTTCAGCCCCTCAGTTTCAGCCCCTCTGTTTCTCGCCGTCTGTTTCAGCCCCTCTGTTTCTCGCCCTCTGTTTCAGTCCCTCTGTTAAACCCCCTCTGTTTCTCGCCCTCTGTTTCAGCCCCTCTGTTTCTCGCCCTCTGTTTCTCGCCCCCTGTTTCAGCCCCTCTGTTTCACCCCTCTGTTTCAGCCCCTCTGTTTCAGCCCCTCTTTTTCAGCCACTCTGTTTCAGCCCCTCTGTTTCAGCCCCTCTGTTTCTCGCCCTCTGTTTCTCGCTCTCTGTTTCTCGCCCTCTGTTTCAGCCCCTCTGTTTCTCGCCCACTGTTTCAGCCCCTCTGTTTCTCGCCCTCTGTTTCAGCCCCTCTGTTTCAGCCCCTCTGTTTCAGCCCCTCTGTTTCAGACCCTCTGTTTCAGACCCTCTGTTTCAGCCCCTCTATTTCAGCCCCTCTGTTTCTCGCCCTCTGTTTCAGCCCCTCTGTTTCAGCCCCTCTGTTTCAGCCCCTCTGTTTCAGCCCCTCTGTTTCTCGCCCTCTGTTTCTCGCCCTCTGTTTCAGCCGCTCTGTTTCAGCCCGTCTGTTTCAGCCCCTCTGTTTCAGCCCCTCTGTTAGGCCACCCTGTTTCTCGCCCTGTGTTTCTCGCCCTCTGTTTCTCGCTCTCTGTTTCACGCCCTCTGTTTCTTGACCTCTGTTTCTCGCCCTCTGTTTCAGCCCCTCTGTTTCACCCCCTCTGTTTAAGCCCCTCTGTTTCTCGCCCTCTGTTTCTCGCCCTCTGTTTCTCGCCCTCTGTTTCAGCCCCTCTGTTTCAGCCCCTCTGTTTCAGCCCCACTGTTTCAGCCCCTCTGTTTCACCCCCTCTGTTTCAGCCCCTCTGTTTCTCGCCCTCTGTTACAGCCCCTCTGTTTCAGCTCCTCTGTTTCAGCCACTCTGTTTCGCGCCCTCTGTTTCAGCCCCTCTGTTTCAGCCCCTCTGTTTCACCCCCTCTGTTTCAGCCCATCTGTTTCAGCCCCTCTGTTTCACTCCCACTCTTTCTCGCCCTCTGTTTCTCGCCCTCTGTTTCTCGCCCTCTGTTTCAGCCCCTCTGTTTCAGCCCCTCTGTTTCTCGCCCTCTGTTTCAGCCCCTCTGTTTCAGCCCCTCTGTTTCAGCCCCTCTGTTTCTCGCCCTCTGTTTCAGCCCCTCTGTTTCAGCCCCTCTGTTTCAGCCCCTCTGTTTCTCGCCCTCTGTTTCTCGCCCTCTGTTTCTCGCTCTCTGTTTCACGCCCTCTGTTTCTCGCCCTCTGTTTCTCGCCCTCTGTTTCAGCCCCTCTGTTTCACCCCCTCTGTTTAAGCCCCTCTGTTTCTCGCCCTCTGTCTCTCGCCCTCTGTTTCTCGCCCTCTGTTTCAGCCCCTCTGTTTCAGCCCCTCTGTTTCAGCCCCACTGTTTCAGCCCCTCTGTTTCAACCCCTCTGTTTCAGCCCCTCTGTTTCTCGCCCTCTGTTACAGTCCCTCTGTTTCAGCTCCTCTGTTTCAGCCACTCTGTTTCGCTCCCTCCGTTTCAGCCCCTCTGTTTCAGCCCCTCTGTTTCACCCCCTCTGTTTCAGCCCCTCTGTTTCAGCCCCTCTGTTTCAGCCCCACTCTTTCTCGCCCTCTGTTTCTCGCCCTCTGTTTCTCGCCCTCTGTTTCAGCCCCTCTGTTTCAGCCCCTCTGTTTCTCGCCCTCTGTTTCAGCCACTCTGTTTCTCGCCCTCTGTTTCAGCCCCTCTGTTTCAGCCCCTCTGTTTCTCACCCTCTGTTTCTCGCCCTCTATTTCAGCCCCTCTGTTTCAGCCCCTCTGTTTCAGCCCCTCTGTTTCAGCCCCTCTGTTTCTCGCACTCTGTTTCTCGCCCTCTGTTTCTCGCCCTCTGTTTCTCGCCCTCTGTTTCAGCCCCTCTGTTTCAGCCCCTCTGTTTCACCCCCTCTGTTTCTCGCCCTCTGTTTCAGCCCCTCTGTTTCAGCCCCTCTGTTTCTCGCCCTCTGTTTCAGCCCCTCTGTTTCATCCCCACTGTTTCTCGCCCTTTGTTTCTTGTCCTCTGTTTCAGCCCCTCTGTTTCAGCCCCTCAGTTTCAGCCCCTCTGTTTCTCGCCGTCTGTTTCAGCCCCTCTGTTTCTCGCCCTCTGTTTCAGCCCCTCTGTTAAACCCCCTCTGTTTCTCGCCCTCTGTTTCAGCCCCTCTGTTTCTCGCCCTCTGTTTCTCGCCCCCTGTTTCAGCCCCTCTGTTTCACCCCTCTGTTTCAGCCCCTCTGTTTCAGCCCCTCTTTTTCAGCCACTCTGTTTCAGCCCCTCTGTTTCAGCCCCTCTGTTTCTCGCCCTCTGTTTCTCGCTCTCTGTTTCTCGCCCTCTGTTTCAGCCCCTCTGTTTCTCGCCCACTGTTTCAGCCCCTCTGTTTCTCGCCCTCTGTTTCAGCCCCTCTGTTTCAGCCCCTCTGTTTCAGCCCCTCTGTTTCAGACCCTCTGTTTCAGACCCTCTGTTTCAGCCCCTCTATTTCAGCCCCTCTGTTTCTCGCCCTCTGTTTCAGCCCCTCTGTTTCAGCCCCTCTGTTTCAGCCCCTCTGTTTCAGCCCCTCTGTTTCAGCCCCTCTGTTTCTCGCCCTCTGTTTCTCGCCCTCTGTTTCAGCCGCTCTGTTTCAGCCCGTCTGTTTCAGCCCCTCTGTTTCAGCCCCTCTGTTTCAGCCCCTCTGTTTCTCGCCCTCTGTTTCTCGCCCTCTGTTTCTCGCTCTCTGTTTCACGCCCTCTGTTTCTTGACCTCTGTTTCTCGCCCTCTGTTTCAGCCCCTCTGTTTCACCCCCTCTGTTTAAGCCCCTCTGTTTCTCGCCCTCTGTTTCTCGCCCTCTGTTTCTCGCCCTCTGTTTCAGCCCCTCTGTTTCAGCCCCTGTGTTTCAGCCCCACTGTTTCAGCCCCTCTGTTTCACCCCCTCTGTTTCAGCCCCTCTGTTTCTCGCCCTCTGTTACAGCCCCTCTGTTTCAGCTCCTCTGTTTCAGCCCCTCTGTTTCAGACCCTCTGTTTCAGACCCTAATGTTTCAGCCCGTCTATTTCAGCCCCTCTGTTTCTCGCCCTCTGTTTCAGCCCCTCTGTTTCAGACCCTCTGTTTCAGCCCCTCTGTTTCAGCCCCTCTGTTTCAGCCCCTCTGTTTCTCGCCCTCTGTTTCTCGCCCTCTGTTTCAGCCGCTCTGTTTCAGCCCGTCTGTTTCAGCCCCTCTGTTTCAGCCGCACTGTTTCACCCCCTCTGTTTCTCGCCCTCTGTTTCTCGCCCTCTGTTTCTCGCTCTCTGTTTCACGCCTTCTGTTTCTCGCCCTCTGTTTCTCGCCCTCTGTTTCAGCCCCTCTGTTTCACCCCCTCTGTTTAAGCCCCTCTGTTTCTCGCCCTCTGTTTCTCGCCCTCTGTTTCTCGCCCTCTGTTTCAGCCCCTCTGTTTCAGCCCCTCTGTTTCAACCCCACTGTTTCAGCCCCTCTGTTTCACCCCCTCTGTTTCAGCCCCTCTGTTTCTCGCCCTCTGTTACAGCCCCTCTGTTTCAGCTCCTCTGTTTCAGCCACTCTGTTTCGCGGCCTCTGTTTCAGCCCCTCTGTTTCAGCCCCTCTGTTTCACCCCCTCTGTTTCAGCCCCTCTGTTTCAGCCCCTCTGTTTCAGTCCCACTCTTTCTCGCCCTCTGTTTCTCGCCCTCTGTTTCTCGCCCTCTGTTTCAGCCCCTCTGTTTCAGCCCCTCTGTTTCTCGCCCTCTGTTTCAGCCCCTCTATTTCAGCCCCTCTGTTTCAGCCCCTCTGTTTCTCGCCCTCTGTTTCAGCCCCTCTGTTTCAGCCCCTCTGTTTCAGCCCCTCTGTTTCTCACCCTCTGTTTCTCGCCCTCTATTTCAGCCCCTCTGTTTCAGCCCCTCTGTTTCAGCCCCTCTGTTTCAGCCCCTCTGTTTCTCGCACTCTGTTTCTCGCCCTCTGTTTCTCGCCCTCTGTTTCTCGCCCTCTGTTTCAGCCCCTCTGTTTCAGCCCCTCTGTTTCAGCCCCTCTGTTTCTCGCCCTCTGTTTCAGCCCCTCTGTTTCAGCCCCTCTGTTTCAGCCCCTCTGTTTCAGCCCCTCTGTTTCAGCCCCACTGTTTCTCGCCCTTTGTTTCTCGTCCTCTGTTTCAGCCCCTCTGTTTCAGCCACTCTGTTTCTCAGCCTCTGTTTCAGCCCCTCTGTTTCTCGCCCTCTGTTTCAGCCCCTCTGTTTCAGCCCCTCTGTTTCAGCCCCTCTGTTTCAGCCACTCTGTTTCTCGCCCTCTGTTTCTCGCCCTCTGTTTCTCGCCCTCTGTTTCTCGCCCCTCTGTTTCAGCCCCTCTGTTTCAGCCCATCTGTTTCAGCTCCTCTGTTTCTCGCCCTCTGTTTCAGCCCCTCTGTTTCAGCCCCTCTGTTTCAGCCCATCTGTTTCAGCCCCTCTGTTTCAGCTCCACTGTTTCAGCCCCTCTGTTTCTCGCCCTCTGTTTCTCTCCCTCTGTTTCTCGCCCTCTGTTTCAGCCCAACTTTTTCAGCCCCTCTGTTTCAGCCCATCTGATTCAGCCCCTCTGTTTCTCGCCCTCTGTTTCAGCCCCTCCGTTTCAGCCCCTCTGTTTCAGCCCCTCTGTTTCAGCCCCTCTTTTTCAGCCCCTCTGTTTCAGCCCCTCAGTTTCAGCCCCTCTGTTTCTCGCCGTCTGTTTCAGCCCCTCTGTTTCTCGCCCTCTGTTTCAGCCCCTCTGTTAAACCCCCTCTGTTTCTCGCCCTCTGTTTCAGCCCCTCTGTTTCTCGCCCTCTGTTTCTCGCCCCCTGTTTCAGCCCCTCTGTTTCACCCCTCTGTTTCAGCCCCTCTGTTTCAGCCCCTCTTTTTCAGCCACTCTGTTTCAGCCCCTCTGTTTCAGCCCCTCTGTTTCTCGCCCTCTGTTTCTCGCTCTCTGTTTCTCGCCCTCTGTTTCTGCCCCTCTGTTTCTCGCCCACTGTTTCAGCCCCTCTGTTTCTCGCCCTCTGTTTCAGCCCCTCTGTTTCAGCCCCTCTGTTTCAGCCCCTCTGTTTCAGACCCTCTGTTTCAGACCCTCTGTTTCAGCCCCTCTATTTCAGCCCCTCTGTTTCTCGCCCTCTGTTTCAGCCCCTCTGTTTCAGCCCCTCTGTTTCAGCCCCTCTGTTTCAGCCCCTCTGTTTCTCGCCCTCTGTTTCTCGCCCTCTGTTTCAGCCGTTCTGTTTCAGCCCGTCTGTTTCAGCCCCTCTGTTTCAGCCCCTCTGTTTCAGCCCCTCTTTTTCTCGCCCTCTGTTTCTCGCCCTCTGTTTCTCGCTCTCTGTTTCACGCCCTCTGTTTCTTGACCTCTGTTTCTCGCCCTCTGTTTCAGCCCCTCTGTTTCACCCCCTCTGTTTAAGCCCCTCTGTTTCTCGCCCTCTGTTTCACGCCCTCTGTTTCTCGCCCTCTGTTTCAGCCCCTCTGTTTCAGCCCCTCTGTTTCAGCCCCACTGTTTTAGCCCCTCTGTTTCACCCCCTCTGTTTCAGCCCCTCTGTTTCTCGCCCTCTGTTTCAGCCCCTCTGTTTCACCCCCTCTGTTTTAGCCCCTCTGTTTCTCGCCCTCTGTTTCTCGCCCTCTGTTTCTCGCCCTCTATTTCAGACCCTCTGTTTCAGCCCCTCTGTTTCAGCCCCACTGTTTCAGCCCCTCTGTTTCACCCCCTCTGTTTCAGCCCCTCTGTTTCTCGCCCTCTGTTACAGCCCCTCTGTTTCAGCTCCTCTGTTTCAGCCACTCTGTTTCTCGCCCTCTGTTTCTCGCCCTCTGTTTCAGCCCCTCTGTTTCAGCCCCTCTGTTTCTCGCCCTCTGTTTCAGCCCCTCTATTTCAGCCCCTCTGTTTCAGCCCCTCTGTTTCTCGCCCTCTGTTTCAGCCCCTCTGTTTCAGCCCCTCTGTTTCAGCCCCTCTGTTTCTCACCCTCTGTTAATCGCCCTCTATTTCAGCCCCTCTGTTTCAGCCCCTCTGTTTCTCGCACTCTGTTTCTCGCCCTCTGTTTCTCGCCCTCTGTTTCTCGCCCTCTGTTTCAGCCCCTCTGTTTCAGCCCCTCTGTTTCAGCCCCTCTGTTTCTCGCCCTCTGTTTCAGCCCCTCTGTTTCAGCCCCTCTGTTTCAGCCCCTCTGTTTCAGCCCCACTGATTCTCGCCCTTTGTTTCTCGTCCTCTGTTTCAGCCCCTCTGATTCAGCCCCTCTGTTTCTCAGCCTCTGTTTCAGCCCCTCTGTTTCTCGCCCTCTGTTTCAGCCCCTCTGTTTCAGCCCCTCTATTTCAGCCCCTCTGTTTCAGCCACTCTGTTTCTCGCCCTCTGTTTCTCGCCCTCTGTTTCTCGCCCCTCTGTTTCAGCCCCTCTGTTTCAGCCCCTCTGTTTCAGCCCATCTGTTTCAGCCCCTAAGTTTCAGCCCCTCTGTTTCTCGCCCTCTGTTTCTCGCCCTCTGTTTCTCGCTCTCTGTTTCACGCCCTCTGTTTCTCGCCCTCTGTTTCTCGCCCTCTGTTTCAGCCCCTCTGTTTCACCCCCTCTGTTTAAGCCCCTCTGTTTCTCGCCCTCTGTTTCTCGCCCTCTGTTTCTCGCCCTCTGTTTCAGACCCTCTGTTTCAGCCCCTCTGTTTCAGCCCCACTGTTTCAGCCCCTCTGTTTCACCCCCTCTGTTTCAGCCCCTCTGTTTCTCGCCCTCTGTTACAGCCCCTCTGTTTCAGCTCCTCTGTTTCAGCCACTCTGTTTCGCGCCCTCTGTTTCAGCCCCTCTGTTTCAGCCCCTCTGTTTCACCCCCTCTGTTTCAGCCCCTCTATTTCAGCCCCTCTGTTTCAGTCCCACTCTTTCTCGCCCTCTGTTTCTCGGCCTCTGTTTCTCGCCCTCTGTTTCAGCCCCTCTGTTTCAGCCCCTCTGTTTCTCGCCCTCTGTTTCAGCCCCTCTATTTCAGCCCCTCTGTTTCAGCCCCTCTGTTTCTCGCCCTCTGTTTCAGCCCCTCTGTTTCAGCCCCTCTGTTTCAGCCCCTCTGTTTCTCACCCTCTGTTAATCGCCCTCTATTTCAGCCCCTCTGTTTCAGCCCCTCTGTTTCTCGCCCTCTGTTTCTCGCCCTCTGTTTCTCGCTCTCTGTTTCACGCCCTCTGTTTCTCGCCCTCTGTTTCTCGCCCTCTGTTTCAGCCCCTCTGTTTCACCCCCTCTGTTTAAGCCCCTCTGTTTCTCGCCCTCTGTCTCTCGCCCTCTGTTTCTCGCCCTCTGTTTCAGCCCCTCTGTTTCAGCCCCTCTGTTTCAGCCCCACTGTTTCAGCCCCTCTGTTTCAACCCCTCTGTTTCAGCCCCTCTGTTTCTCGCCCTCTGTTACAGCCCCTCTGTTTCAGCTCCTCTGTTTCAGGCACTCTGTTTCGCTCCCTCCGTTTCAGCCCCTCTGTTTCAGCCCCTCTGTTTCACCCCCTCTGTTTCAGCCCCTCTGTTTCAGCGCCTCTGTTTCAGCCCCACTCTTTCTCGCCCTCTGTTTCTCGCCCTCTGTTTCTCGCCCTCTGTTTCACCCCCTCTGTTTCAGCCCCTCTGTTTCTCGCCCTCTGTTTCAGCCACTCTGTTTCTCGCCCTCTGTTTCAGCCCCTCTGTTTCAGCCCCTCTGTTTCTCACCCTCTGTTTCTCGCCCTCTATTTCAGCCCCTCTGTTTCAGCCCCTCTGTTTCAGCCCCTCTGTTTCAGCCCCTCTGTTTCAGCCCCTCTGTTTCTCGCCCTCTGTTTCTCGCCCTCTGTTTCTCGCCCTCTGTTTAAGCCCCTCTGTTTCTCGCCCTCTGTCACTCGCCCTCTGTTTCTCGCCCTCTGTTTCAGCCCCTCTGTTTCAGCCCCTCTGTTTCAGCCCCACTGTTTCAGCCCCTCTGTTTCAACCCCTCTGTTTCAGCCCCTCTGTTTCTCGCCCTCTGTTACAGCCCCTCTGTTTCAGCCCCTCTGTTTCAGCCCCTCTGTTTCACCCCCTCTGTTTCAGCCCCTCTGTTTCAGCCCCTCTGTTTCAGCCCCACTCTTTCTCGCCCTCTGTTTCTCGCCCTCTGTTTCTCGCCCTCTGTTTCAGCCCCTCTGTTTCAGCCCCTCTGTTTCTCGCCCTCTGTTTCAGCCACTCTGTTTCTCGCCCTCTGTTTCAGCCCCTCTGTTTCAGCCCCTCTGTTTCTCACCCTCTGTTTCTCGCCCTCTATTTCAGCCCCTCTGTTTCAGCCCCTCTGTTTCAGCCCCTCTGTTTCAGCCCCTCTGTTTCTCGCACTCTGTTTCTCGCCCTCTGTTTCTCGCCCTCTGTTTCTCGCCCTCTGTTTCAGCCCCTCTGTTTCAGCCCCTCTGTTTCAGCCCCTCTGTTTCTCGCCCTCTGTTTCAGCCCCTCTGTATCAGCCCCTCTGTTTCAGCTCCTCTGTTTCAGCCCCTCTGTTTCAGCCCCTCTGTTTCTCGCCCTCTGTTTCTCAGCCTCTGTTTCAACCCCTCTGTTTCTCGCCCTCTGTTTCAGCCCCTCTGTTTCAGCCCCTCTGTTTCAGCCCCTCTGTTTCAGACCCTCTGTTTCAGACCCTCTGTTTCAGCCCCTCTATTTCAGCCCCTCTGTTTCTCGCACTCTGTTTCAGCCCCTCTGTTTCAGACCCTCTGTTTCAGCCCCTCTGTTTCAGCCCCTCTGTTTCAGCCCCTCTGTTTCTCGCCCTCTGTTTCTCGCCCTCTGTTTCAGCCGCTCTGTTTCAGCCCGTCTGTTTCAGCCCCTCTGTTTCAGCCCCTCTGTTTCAGCCCCTCTGTTTCTCGCCCTCTGTTTCTCGCCCTCTGTTTCTCGCTCTCTGTTTCACGCCTTCTGTTTCTCGCCCTCTGTTTCTCGCCCTCTGTTTCAGCCCCTCTGTTTCACCCCCTCTGTTTAAGCCCCTCTGTTTCTCGCCCTCTGTTTCTCGCCCTCTGTTTCTCGCCCTCTGTTTCAGCCCCTCTGTTTCAGCCCCTCTGTTTCAGCCCCACTGTTTCAGCCCCTCTGTTTCACCCCCTCTGTTTCAGCCCCTCTGTTTCTCGCCCTCTGTTACAGCCCCTCTGTTTCAGCTCCTCTGTTTCAGCCACTCTGTTTCGCGCCCTCTGTTTCAGCCCCTCTGTTTCAGCCCCTCTGTTTCACCCCCTCTGTTTCAGCCCCTCTGTTTCAGCCCCTCTGTTTCAGTCCCACTCTTTCTCGCCCTCTGTTTCTCGCCCTCTGTTTCTCACCCTCTGTTTCCGCCCCTCTGTTTCAGCCCCTCTGTTTCTCGCCCTCTGTTTCAGCCCCTCTATTTCAGCCCCTCTGTTTCAGCCCCTCTGTTTCTCGCCCTCTGTTTCAGCCCCTCTGTTTCAGCCCCTCTGTTTCAGCCCCTCTGTTTCTCACCCTCTGTTTCTCGCCCTCTATTTCAGCCCCTCTGTTTCAGCCCCTCTGTTTCAGCCCCTCTGTTTCAGCCCCTCTGTTTCTCGCACTCTGTTTCTCGCCCTCTGTTTCTCGCCCTCTGTTTCTCGCCCTCTGTTTCAGCCCCTCTGTTTCAGCCCCTCTGTTTCAGCCCCTCTGTTTCTCGCCCTCTGTTTCAGCCCATCTGTTTCAGCCCCTCTGTTTCAGCCCCTCTGTTTCAGCCCCACTGTTTCTCGCCCTTTGTTTCTCGTCCTCTGTTTCAGCCCCTCTGTTTCAGCCACTCTGTTTCTCAGCCTCTGTTTCAGCCCCTCTATTTCTCAGCCTCTGTTTCAGCCCCTCTATTTCTCCCCCTCTGTTTCAGCCCCTCTGTTTCAGCCCCTCTGTTTCTCGCACTCTGTTTCTCGCCCTCTGTTTCTCGCCCTCTGTTTCAGACCCTCTGTTTCAGACCCTCTGTTTCAGCCCCTCTATTTCAGCCCCTCTGTTTCTCGCCCTCTGTTTCAGCCCCTCTGTTTCAGACCCTCTGTTTCAGCCCCTCTGTTTCAGCCCCTCTGTTTCAGCCCCTCTGTTTCTCGCCCTCTGTTTCTCGCCCTCTGTTTCAGCCGCTCTGTTTCAGCCCGTCTGTTTCAGCCCCTCTGTTTCAGCCCCTCTGTTTCAGCCCCTCTGTTTCTCGCCCTCTGTTTCTCGCCCTCTGTTTCTCGCTCTCTGTTTCACGCCTTCTGTTTCTCGCCCTCTGTTTCTCGCCCTCTGTTTCAGCCCCTCTGTTTCACCCCCTCTGTTTAAGCCCCTCTGTTTCTCGCCCTCTGTTTCTCGCCCTCTGTTTCTCGCCCTCTGTTTCAGCCCCTCTGTTTCAGCCCCTCTGTTTCAGCCCCACTGTTTCAGCCCCTCTGTTTCACCCCCTCTGTTTCAGCCCCTCTGTTTCTCGCCCTCTGTTACAGCCCCTCTGTTTCAGCTCCTCTGTTTCAGCCACTCTGTTTCTCGCCCTCTGTTTCTCGCCCTCTGTTTCTCGCCCTCTGTTTCTCGCCCCTCTGTTTCAGCCCCTCTGTTTCAGCCCATCTGTTTCAGCTCCTCTGTTTCTCGCCCTCTGTTTCAGCCCCTCTGTTTCACCCCCTCTGTTTCAGCCCATCTGTTTCAGCCCCTCTGTTTCAGCTCCACTGTTTCAGCCCTTCTGTTTCTCGCCCTCTGTTTCTCTCCCTCTGTTTCTCGCCCTCTGTTTCAGCCCCACTTTTTCAGCCCCTCTGTTTCAGCCCATCTGTTTCAGCCCCTCTGTTTCTCGCCCTCTGTTTCAGCCCCTCCGTTTCAGCCCCTCTGTTTCAGCCCCTCTGTTTCAGCCCCTCTTTTTCAGCCCCTCTGTTTCAGCCCCTCAGTTTCAGCCCCTCTGTTTCTCGCCGTCTGTTTCAGCCCCTCTGTTTCTCGCCCTCTGTTTCAGCCCCTCTGTTAAACCCCCTCTGTTTCTCGCCCTCTGTTTCAGCCCCTCTGTTTCTCGCCCTCTGTTTCTCGCCCCCTGTTTCAGCCCCTCTGTTTCACCCCTCTGTTTCAGCCCCTCTGTTTCAGCCCCTCTTTTTCAGCCACTCTGTTTCAGCCCCTCTGTTTCAGCCCCTCTGTTTCTCGCCCTCTCTTTCTCGCTCTCTGTTTCTCGCCCTCTGTTTCAGCCCCTCTGTTTCTCGCCCACTGTTTCAGCCCCTCTGTTTCTCGCCCTCTGTTTCAGCCCCTCTGTTTCAGCCCCTCTGTTTCAGCCCCTCTGTTTCAGACCCTCTGTTTCAGACCCTCTGTTTCAGCCCCTCTATTTCAGCCCCTCTGTTTCTCGCCCTCTGTTTCAGCCCCTCTGTTTCAGCCCCTCTGTTTCAGCCCCTCTGTTTCAGCCCCTCTGTTTCAGCCCCTCTGTTTCTCGCCCTCTGTTTCTCGCCCTCTGTTTCAGCCGCTCTGTTTCAGCCCGTCTGTTTCAGCCCCTCTGTTTCAGCCCCTCTGTTAGGCCACCCTGTTTCTCGCCCTGTGTTTCTCGCCCTCTGTTTCTCGCTCTCTGTTTCACGCCCTCTGTTTCTTGACCTCTGTTTCTCGCCCTCTGTTTCAGCCCCTCTGTTTCACCCCCTCTGTTTAAGCCCCTCTGTTTCTCGCCCTCTGTTTCTCGCCCTCTGTTTCTCGCCCTCTGTTTCAGCCCCTCTGTTTCAGCCCCTCTGTTTCAGCCCCACTGTTTCAGCCCCTCTGTTTCACCCCCTCTGTTTCAGCCCCTCTGTTTCTCGCCCTCTGTTACAGCCCCTCTGTTTCAGCTCCTCTGTTTCAGCCACTCTGTTTCGCGCCCTCTGTTTCAGCCCCTCTGTTTCAGCCCCTCTGTTTCACCCCCTCTGTTTCAGCCCATCTGTTTCAGCCCCTCTGTTTCAGTCCCACTCTTTCTCGCCCTCTGTTTCTCGCCCTCTGTTTCTCGCCCTCTGTTTCAGCCCCTCTGTTTCAGCCCCTCTGTTTCTCGCCCTCTGTTTCAGCCCCTCTGTTTCAGCCCCTCTGTTTCAGCCCCTCTGTTTCTCGCCCTCTGTTTCAGCCCCTCTGTTTCAGCCCCTCTGTTTCAGCCCCTCTGTTTCTCGCCCTCTGTTTCTCGCCCTCTGTTTCTCGCTCTCTGTTTCACGCCCTCTGTTTCTCGCCCTCTGTTTCTCGCCCTCTGTTTCAGCCCCTCTGTTTCACCCCCTCTGTTTAAGCCCCTCTGTTTCTCGCCCTCTGTTTCTCGCCCTCTGTTTCAGCCCCTCTGTTTCAGCCCCTCTGTTTCTCGTCCTCTGTTTCAGCCCCTCTGTTTCAGCCCATCTGTTTCAGCCCCTCTGTTTCTCGCACTCTGTTTCTCGCCCTCTGTTTCTCGCCCTCTGTTTCTCGCCCTCTGTTTCAGCCCCTCTGTTTCAGCCCCTCTGTTTCAGCCCCTCTGTTTCTCGCCCTCTGTTTCAGCCCCTCTGTTTCAGCCCATCTGTTTCAGCCCCTCTGTTTCAGCCCCTCTGTTTCAGCCCCACTGTTTCTCGCCCTTTGTTTCTCGTCCTCTGTTTCAGCCCCTCTGTTTCAGCCACTCTGTTTCTCAGCCTCTGTTTCAGCCCCTCTATTTCTCGCCCTCTGTTTCAGCCCCTCTGTTTCAGCCCCTCTGTTTCAGCCCCTCTGTTTCAGCCACTCTGTTTCTCGCCCTCTGTTTCTCGCCCTCTGTTTCTCGCCCTCTGTTTCTCGCCCCTCTGTTTCAGCCCCTCTGTTTCAGCCCATCTGTTTCAGCTCCTCTGTTTCTCGCCCTCTGTTTCAGCCCCTCTGTTTCAGCCCCTCTGTTTCAGCCCATCTGTTTCAGCCCCTCTGTTTCAGCTCCACTGTTTCAGCCCTTCTGTTTCTCGCCCTCTGTTTCTCTCCCTCTGTTTCTCGCCCTCTGTTTCAGCCCCACTTTTTCAGCCCCTCTGTTTCAGCCCATCTGTTTCAGCCCCTCTGTTTCTCGCCCTCTGTTTCAGCCACTCCGTTTCAGCCCCTCTGTTTCAGCCCCTCTGTTTCAGCCCCTCTTTTTCAGCCCCTCTGTTTCAGCCCCTCAGTTTCAGCCCCTCTGTTTCTCGCCGTCTGTTTCAGCCCCTCTGTTTCTCGCCCTCTGTTTCAGCCCCTCTGTTAAACCCCCTCTGTTTCTCGCCCTCTGTTTCAGCCCCTCTGTTTCTCGCCCTCTGTTTCTCGCCCCCTGTTTCAGCCCCTCTGTTTCACCCCTCTGTTTCAGCCCCTCTGTTTCAGCCCCTCTTTTTCAGCCACTCTGTTTCAGCCCCTCTGTTTCAGCCCCTCTGTTTCTCGCCCTCTGTTTCTCGCTCTCTGTTTCTCGCCCTCTGTTTCAGCCCCTCTGTTTCTCGCCCACTGTTTCAGCCCCTCTGTTTCTCGCCCTCTGTTTCAGCCCCTCTGTTTCAGCCCCTCTGTTTCAGCCCCTCTGTTTCAGACCCTCTGTTTCAGACCCTCTGTTTCAGCCCCTCTATTTCAGCCCCTCTGTTTCTCGCCCTCTGTTTCAGACCCTCTGTTTCAGCCCCTCTGTTTCAGCCCCTCTGTTTCAGCCCCTCTGTTTCAGCCCCTCTGTTTCTCGCCCTCTGTTTCTCGCCCTCTGTTTCAGCCGCTCTGTTTCAGCCCGTCTGTTTCAGCCCCTCTGTTTCAGCCCCTCTGTTAGGCCACCCTGTTTCTCGCCCTGTGTTTCTCGCCCTCTGTTTCTCGCTCTCTGTTTCACGCCCTCTGTTTCTTGACCTCTGTTTCTCGCCCTCTGTTTCAGCCCCTCTGTTTCACCCCCTCTGTTTAAGCCCCTCTGTTTCTCGCCCTCTGTTTCTCGCCCTCTGTTTCTCGCCCTCTGTTTCAGCCCCTCTGTTTCAGCCCCTCTGTTTCAGCCCCACTGTTTCAGCCCCTCTGTTTCACCCCCTCTGTTTCAGCCCCTCTGTTTCTCGCCCTCTGTTACAGCCCCTCTGTTTCAGCTCCTCTGTTTCAGCCACTCTGTTTCGCGCCCTCTGTTTCAGCCCCTCTGTTTCAGCCCCTCTGTTTCACCCCCTCTGTTTCAGCCCATCTGTTTCAGCCCCTCTGTTTCAGTCCCACTCTTTCTCGCCCTCTGTTTCTCGCCCTCTGTTTCTCGCCCTCTGTTTCAGCCCCTCTGTTTCAGCCCCTCTGTTTCTCGCCCTCTGTTTCAGCCCCTCTGTTTCAGCCCCTCTGTTTCAGCCCCTCTGTTTCTCGCCCTCTGTTTCAGCCCCTCTGTTTCAGCCCCTCTGTTTCAGCCCCTCTGTTTCTCGCCCTCTGTTTCTCGCCCTCTGTTTCTCGCTCTCTGTTTCACGCCCTCTGTTTCTCGCCCTCTGTTTCTCGCCCTCTGTTTCAGCCCCTCTGTTTCACCCCCTCTGTTTAAGCCCCTCTGTTTCTCGCCCTCTGTTTCTCGCCCTCTGTTTCAGCCCCTCTGTTTCAGCCCCTCTGTTTCTCGTCCTCTGTTTCAGCCCCTCTGTTTCAGCCCATCTGTTTCAGCCCCTCTGTTTCTCGCACTCTGTTTCTCGCCCTCTGTTTCTCGCCCTCTGTTTCTCGCCCTCTGTTTCAGCCCCTCTGTTTCAGCCCCTCTGTTTCAGCCCCTCTGTTTCTCGCCCTCTGTTTCAGCCCCTCTGTTTCAGCCCATCTGTTTCAGCCCCTCTGTTTCAGCCCCACTGTTTCTCGCCCTTTGTTTCTCGTCCTCTGTTTCAGCCCCTCTGTTTCAGCCACTCTGTTTCTCAGCCTCTGTTTCAGCCCCTCTATTTCTCGCCCTCTGTTTCAGCCCCTCTGTTTCAGCCCCTCTGTTTCAGCCCCTCTGTTTCAGCCACTCTGTTTCTCGCCCTCTGTTTCTCGCCCTCTGTTTCTCGCCCTCTGTTTCTCGCCCCTCTGTTTCAGCCCCTCTGTTTCAGCCCATCTGTTTCAGCTCCTCTGTTTCTCGCCCTCTGTTTCAGCCCCTCTGTTTCAGCCCCTCTGTTTCAGCCCATCTGTTTCAGCCCCTCTGTTTCAGCTCCACTGTTTCAGCCCTTCTGTTTCTCGCCCTCTGTTTCTCTCCCTCTGTTTCTCGCCCTCTGTTTCAGCCCCTCTGTTTCAGCCCCTCTGTTTCAGCCCATCTGTTTCAGCCCCTAAGTTTCAGCCCCTCTGTTTCTCGCCCTCTGTTTCTCGCCCTCTGTTTCTCGCTCTCTGTTTCACGCCCTCTGTTTCTCGCCCTCTGTTTCTCGCCCGCTGTTTCAGCCCCTCTGTTTCACCCCCTCTGTTTAAGCCCCTCTGTTTCTCGCCCTCTGTTTCTTGCCCTCTGTTTCTCGCCCTCTGTTTCAGACCCTCTGTTTCAGCCCCTCTGTTTCAGCCCCACTGTTTCAGCCCCTCTGTTTCACCCCCTCTGTTTCAGCCCCTCTGTTTCTCGCCCTCTGTTACAGCCCCTCTGTTTCAGCTCCTCTGTTTCAGCCACTCTGTTTCGCGCCCTCTGTTTCAGCCCCTCTGTTTCAGCCCCTCTGTTTCACCCCCTCTGTTTCAGCCCCTCTATTTCAGCCCCTCTGTTTCAGTCCCACTCTTTCTCGCCCTCTGTTTCTCGCCCTCTGTTTCTCGCCCTCTGTTTCAGCCCCTCTGTTTCAGCCCCTCTGTTTCTCGCCCTCTGTTTCAGCCCCTCTATTTCAGCCCCTCTGTTTCAGCCCCTCTGTTTCTCGCCCTCTGTTTCAGCCCCTCTGTTTCAGCCCCTCTGTTTCAGCCCCTCTGTTTCTCACCCTCTGTTAATCGCCCTCTATTTCAGCCCCTCTGTTTCAGCCCCTCTGTTTCTCGCCCTCTGTTTCTCGCCCTCTGTTTCTCGCTCTCTGTTTCACGCCCTCTGTTTCTCGCCCTCTGTTTCTCGCCCTCTGTTTCAGCCCCTCTGTTTCACCCCCTCTGTTTAAGCCCCTCTGTTTCTCGCCCTCTGTCTCTCGCCCTCTGTTTCTCGCCCTCTGTTTCAGCCCCTCTGTTTCAGCCCCTCTGTTTCAGCCCCACTGTTTCAGCCCCTCTGTTTCAACCCCTCTGTTTCAGCCCCTCTGTTTCTCGCCCTCTGTTACAGCCCCTCTGTTTCAGCTCCTCTGTTTCAGGCACTCTGTTTCGCTCCCTCCGTTTCAGCCCCTCTGTTTCAGCCCCTCTGTTTCACCCCCTCTGTTTCAGCCCCTCTGTTTCAGCGCCTCTGTTTCAGCCCCACTCTTTCTCGCCCTCTGTTTCTCGCCCTCTGTTTCTCGCCCTCTGTTTCACCCCCTCAGTTTCAGCCCCTCTGTTTCTCGCCCTCTGTTTCAGCCACTCTGTTTCTCGCCCTCTGTTTCAGCCCCTCTGTTTCAGCCCCTCTGTTTCTCACCCTCTGTTTCTCGCCCTCTATTTCAGCCCCTCTGTTTCAGCCCCTCTGTTTCAGCCCCTCTGTTTCAGCCCCTCTGTTTCATTCCCTCTGTTTCTCGCCCTCTGTTTCTCGCCCTCTGTTTCTCGCCCTCTGTTTAAGCCCCTCTGTTTCTCGCCCTCTGTCTCTCGCCCTCTGTTTCTCGCCCTCTGTTTCAGCCCCTCTGTTTCAGCCCCTCTGTTTCAGCCCCACTGTTTCAGCCCCTCTGTTTCAACCCCTCTGTTTCAGCCCCTCTGTTTCTCGCCCTCTGTTACAGCCCCTCTGTTTCAGCCCCTCTGTTTCAGCCCCTCTGTTTCACCCCCTCTGTTTCAGCCCCTCTGTTTCAGCCCCTCTGTTTCAGCCCCACTCTTTCTCGCCCTCTGTTTCTCGCCCTCTGTTTCTCGCCCTCTGTTTCAGCCCCTCTGTTTCAGCCCCTCTGTTTCTCGCCCTCTGTTTCAGCCACTCTGTTTCTCGCCCTCTGTTTCAGCCCCTCTGTTTCAGCCCCTCTGTTTCTCACCCTCTGTTTCTCGCCCTCTATTTCAGCCCCTCTGTTTCAGCCCCTCTGTTTCAGCCCCTCTGTTTCAGCCCCTCTGTTTCTCGCACTCTGTTTCTCGCCCTCTGTTTCTCGCCCTCTGTTTCTCGCCCTCTGTTTCAGCCCCTCTGTTTCAGCCCCTCTGTTTCAGCCCCTCTGTTTCTCGCCCTCTGTTTCAGCCCCTCTGTTTCAGCCCCTCTGTTTCAGCCCCTCTGTTTCAGCCCCTCTGTTTCAGCCCCTCTGTTTCTCGCCCTCTGTTTCTCAGCCTCTGTTTCAACCCCTCTGTTTCTCGCCCTCTGTTTCAGCCCCTCTGTTTCAGCCCCTCTGTTTCAGCCCCTCTGTTTCAGACCCTCTGTTTCAGACCCTCTGTTTCAGCCCCTCTATTTCAGCCCCTCTGTTTCTCGCCCTCTGTTTCAGCCCCTCTGTTTCAGACCCTCTGTTTCAGCCCCTCTGTTTCAGCCCCTCTGTTTCAGCCCCTCTGTTTCTCGCCCTCTGTTTCTCGCCCTCTGTTTCAGCCGCTCTGTTTCAGCCCGTCTGTTTCAGCCCCTCTGTTTCAGCCCCTCTGTTTCAGCCCCTCTGTTTCTCGCCCTCTGTTTCTCGCCCTCTGTTTCTCGCTCTCTGTTTCACGCCTTCTGTTTCTCGCCCTCTGTTTCTCGCCCTCTGTTTCAGCCCCTCTGTTTCACCCCCTCTGTTTAAGCCCCTCTGTTTCTCGCCCTCTGTTTCTCGCCCTCTGTTTCTCGCCCTCTGTTTCAGCCCCTCTGTTTCAGCCCCTCTGTTTCAGCCCCACTGTTTCAGCCCCTCTGTTTCACCCCCTCTGTTTCAGCCCCTCTGTTTCTCGCCCTCTGTTACAGCCCCTCTGTTTCAGCTCCTCTGTTTCAGCCACTCTGTTTCGCGCCCTCTGTTTCAGCCCCTCTGTTTCAGCCCCTCTGTTTCACCCCCTCTGTTTCAGCCCCTCTGTTTCAGCCCCTCTGTTTCAGTCCCACTCTTTCTCGCCCTCTGTTTCTCGCCCTCTGTTTCTCACCCTCTGTTTCCGCCCCTCTGTTTCAGCCCCTCTGTTTCTCGCCCTCTGTTTCAGCCCCTCTATTTCAGCCCCTCTGTTTCAGCCCCTCTGTTTCTCGCCCTCTGTTTCAGCCCCTCTGTTTCAGCCCCTCTGTTTCAGCCCCTCTGTTTCTCACCCTCTGTTTCTCGCCCTCTATTTCAGCCCCTCTGTTTCAGCCCCTCTGTTTCAGCCCCTCTGTTTCAGCCCCTCTGTTTCTCGCACTCTGTTTCTCGCCCTCTGTTTCTCGCCCTCTGTTTCTCGCCCTCTGTTTCAGCCCCTCTGTTTCAGCCCCTCTGTTTCAGCCCCTCTGTTTCTCGCCCTCTGTTTCAGCCCATCTGTTTCAGCCCCTCTGTTTCAGCCCCTCTGTTTCAGCCCCACTGTTTCTCGCCCTTTGTTTCTCGTCCTCTGTTTCAGCCCCTCTGTTTCAGCCACTCTGTTTCTCAGCCTCTGTTTCAGCCCCTCTATTTCTCAGCCTCTGTTTCAGCCCCTCTATTTCTCCCCCTCTGTTTCAGCCCCTCTGTTTCAGCCCCTCTGTTTCTCGCACTCTGTTTCTCGCCCTCTGTTTCTCGCCCTCTGTTTCAGACCCTCTGTTTCAGACCCTCTGTTTCAGCCCCTCTATTTCAGCCCCTCTGTTTCTCGCCCTCTGTTTCAGCCCCTCTGTTTCAGACCCTCTGTTTCAGCCCCTCTGTTTCAGCCCCTCTGTTTCAGCCCCTCTGTTTCTCGCCCTCTGTTTCTCGCCCTCTGTTTCAGCCGCTCTGTTTCAGCCCGTCTGTTTCAGCCCCTCTGTTTCAGCCCCTCTGTTTCAGCCCCTCTGTTTCTCGCCCTCTGTTTCTCGCCCTCTGTTTCTCGCTCTCTGTTTCACGCCTTCTGTTTCTCGCCCTCTGTTTCTCGCCCTCTGTTTCAGCCCCTCTGTTTCACCCCCTCTGTTTAAGCCCCTCTGTTTCTCGCCCTCTGTTTCTCGCCCTCTGTTTCTCGCCCTCTGTTTCAGCCCCTCTGTTTCAGCCCCTCTGTTTCAGCCCCACTGTTTCAGCCCCTCTGTTTCACCCCCTCTGTTTCAGCCCCTCTGTTTCTCGCCCTCTGTTACAGCCCCTCTGTTTCAGCTCCTCTGTTTCAGCCACTCTGTTTCTCGCCCTCTGTTTCTCGCCCTCTGTTTCTCGCCCTCTGTTTCTCGCCCCTCTGTTTCAGCCCCTCTGTTTCAGCCCATCTGTTTCAGCTCCTCTGTTTCTCGCCCTCTGTTTCAGCCCCTCTGTTTCAGCCCCTCTGTTTCAGCCCATCTGTTTCAGCCCCTCTGTTTCAGCTCCACTGTTTCAGCCCTTCTGTTTCTCGCCCTCTGTTTCTCTCCCTCTGTTTCTCGCCCTCTGTTTCAGCCCCACTTTTTCAGCCCCTCTGTTTCAGCCCATCTGTTTCAGCCCCTCTGTTTCTCGCCCTCTGTTTCAGCCCCTCCGTTTCAGCCCCTCTGTTTCAGCCCCTCTGTTTCAGCCCCTCTTTTTCAGCCCCTCTGTTTCAGCCCCTCAGTTTCAGCCCCTCTGTTTCTCGCCGTCTGTTTCAGCCCCTCTGTTTCTCGCCCTCTGTTTCAGCCCCTCTGTTAAACCCCCTCTGTTTCTCGCCCTCTGTTTCAGCCCCTCTGTTTCTCGCCCTCTGTTTCTCGCCCCCTGTTTCAGCCCCTCTGTTTCACCCCTCTGTTTCAGCCCCTCTGTTTCAGCCCCTCTTTTTCAGCCACTCTGTTTCAGCCCCTCTGTTTCAGCCCCTCTGTTTCTCGCCCTCTCTTTCTCGCTCTCTGTTTCTCGCCCTCTGTTTCAGCCCCTCTGTTTCTCGCCCACTGTTTCAGCCCCTCTGTTTCTCGCCCTCTGTTTCAGCCCCTCTGTTTCAGCCCCTCTGTTTCAGCCCCTCTGTTTCAGACCCTCTGTTTCAGACCCTCTGTTTCAGCCCCTCTATTTCAGCCCCTCTGTTTCTCGCCCTCTGTTTCAGCCCCTCTGTTTCAGCCCCTCTGTTTCAGCCCCTCTGTTTCAGCCCCTCTGTTTCAGCCCCTCTGTTTCTCGCCCTCTGTTTCTCGCCCTCTGTTTCAGCCGCTCTGTTTCAGCCCGTCTGTTTCAGCCCCTCTGTTTCAGCCCCTCTGTTAGGCCACCCTGTTTCTCGCCCTGTGTTTCTCGCCCTCTGTTTCTCGCTCTCTGTTTCACGCCCTCTGTTTCTTGACCTCTGTTTCTCGCCCTCTGTTTCAGCCCCTCTGTTTCACCCCCTCTGTTTAAGCCCCTCTGTTTCTCGCCCTCTGTTTCTCGCCCTCTGTTTCTCGCCCTCTGTTTCAGCCCCTCTGTTTCAGCCCCTCTGTTTCAGCCCCACTGTTTCAGCCCCTCTGTTTCACCCCCTCTGTTTCAGCCCCTCTGTTTCTCGCCCTCTGTTACAGCCCCTCTGTTTCAGCTCCTCTGTTTCAGCCACTCTGTTTCGCGCCCTCTGTTTCAGCCCCTCTGTTTCAGCCCCTCTGTTTCACCCGCTCTGTTTCAGCCCATCTGTTTCAGCCCCTCTGTTTCAGTCCCACTCTTTCTCGCCCTCTGTTTCTCGCCCTCTGTTTCTCGCCCTCTGTTTCAGCCCCTCTGTTTCAGCCCCTCTGTTTCTCGCCCTCTGTTTCAGCCCCTCTGTTTCAGCCCCTCTGTTTCAGCCCCTCTGTTTCTCGCCCTCTGTTTCAGCCCCTCTGTTTCAGCCCCTCTGTTTCAGCCCCTCTGTTTCTCGCCCTCTGTTTCTCGCCCTCTGTTTCTCGCTCTCTGTTTCACGCCCTCTGTTTCTCGCCCTCTGTTTCTCGCCCTCTGTTTCAGCCCCTCTGTTTCACCCCCTCTGTTTAAGCCCCTCTGTTTCTCGCCCTCTGTTTCTCGCCCTCTGTTTCAGCCCCTCTGTTTCAGCCCCTCTGTTTCTCGTCCTCTGTTTCAGCCCCTCTGTTTCAGCCCATCTGTTTCAGCCCCTCTGTTTCTCGCACTCTGTTTCTCGCCCTCTGTTTCTCGCCCTCTGTTTCTCGCCCTCTGTTTCAGCCCCTCTGTTTCAGCCCCTCCGTTTCAGCCCCTCTGTTTCTCGCCCTCTGTTTCAGCCCCTCTGTTTCAGCCCATCTGTTTCAGCCCCTCTGTTTCAGCCCCTCTGTTTCAGCCCCACTGTTTCTCGCCCTTTGTTTCTCGTCCTCTGTTTCAGCCCCTCTGTTTCAGCCACTCTGTTTCTCAGCCTCTGTTTCAGCCCCTCTATTTCTCGCCCTCTGTTTCAGCCCCTCTGTTTCAGCCCCTCTGTTTCAGCCCCTCTGTTTCAGCCACTCTGTTTCTCGCCCTCTGTTTCTCGCCCTCTGTTTCTCGCACTCTGTTTCTCGCCCCTCTGTTTCAGCCCCTCTGTTTCAGCCCATCTGTTTCAGCTCCTCTGTTTCTCGCCCTCTGTTTCAGCCCCTCTGTTTCAGCCCCTCTGTTTCAGCCCATCTGTTTCAGCCCCTCTGTTTCAGCTCCACTGTTTCAGCCCTTCTGTTTCTCGCCCTCTGTTTCTCTCCCTCTGTTTCTCGCCCTCTGTTTCAGCCCCACTTTTTCAGCCCCTCTGTTTCAGCCCATCTGTTTCAGCCCCTCTGTTTCTCGCCCTCTGTTTCAGCCCCTCCGTTTCAGCCCCTCTGTTTCAGCCCCTCTGTTTCAGCCCCTCTTTTTCAGCCCCTCTGTTTCAGCCCCTCAGTTTCAGCCCCTCTGTTTCTCGCCGTCTGTTTCAGCCCCTCTGTTTCTCGCCCTCTGTTTCAGCCCCTCTGTTAAACCCCCTCTGTTTCTCGCCCTCTGTTTCAGCCCCTCTGTTTCTCGCCCTCTGTTTCTCGCCCCCTGTTTCAGCCCCTCTGTTTCACCCCTCTGTTTCAGCCCCTCTGTTTCAGCCCCTCTTTTTCAGCCACTCTGTTTCAGCCCCTCTGTTTCAGCCCCTCTGTTTCTCGCCCTCTGTTTCTCGCTCTCTGTTTCTCGCCCTCTGTTTCAGCCCCTCTGTTTCTCGCCCACTGTTTCAGCCCCTCTGTTTCTCGCCCTCTGTTTCAGCCCCTCTGTTTCAGCCCCTCTGTTTCAGCCCCTCTGTTTCAGACCCTCTGTTTCAGACCCTCTGTTTCAGCCCCTCTATTTCAGCCCCTCTGTTTCTCGCCCTCTGTTTCAGACCCTCTGTTTCAGCCCCTCTGTTTCAGCCCCTATGTTTCAGCCCCTCTGTTTCAGCCCCTCTGTTTCTCGCCCTCTGTTTCTCGCCCTCTGTTTCAGCCGCTCTGTTTCAGCCCGTCTGTTTCAGCCCCTCTGTTTCAGCCCCTCTGTTAGGCCACCCTGTTTCTCGCCCTGTGTTTCTCGCCCTCTGTTTCTCGCTCTCTGTTTCACGCCCTCTGTTTCTTGACCTCTGTTTCTCGCCCTCTGTTTCAGCCCCTCTGTTTCACCCCCTCTGTTTAAGCCCCTCTGTTTCTCGCCCTCTGTTTCTCGCCCTCTGTTTCTCGCCCTCTGTTTCAGCCCCTCTGTTTCAGCCCCTCTGTTTCAGCCCCACTGTTTCAGCCCCTCTGTTTCACCCCCTCTGTTTCAGCCCCTCTGTTTCTCGCCCTCTGTTACAGCCCCTCTGTTTCAGCTCCTCTGTTTCAGCCACTCTGTTTCGCGCCCTCTGTTTCAGCCCCTCTGTTTCAGCCCCTCTGTTTCACCCCCTCTGTTTCAGCCCATCTGTTTCAGCCCCTCTGTTTCAGTCCCACTCTTTCTCGCCCTCTGTTTCTCGCCCTCTGTTTCTCGCCCTCTGTTTCAGCCCCTCTGTTTCAGCCCCTCTGTTTCTCGCCCTCTGTTTCAGCCCCTCTGTTTCAGCCCCTCTGTTTCAGCCCCTCTGTTTCTCGCCCTCTGTTTCAGCCCCTCTGTTTCAGCCCCTCTGTTTCAGCCCCTCTGTTTCTCGCCCTCTGTTTCTCGCCCTCTGTTTCTCGCTCTCTGTTTCACGCCCTCTGTTTCTCGCCCTCTGTTTCTCGCCCTCTGTTTCAGCCCCTCTGTTTCACCCCCTCTGTTTAAGCCCCTCTGTTTCTCGCCCTCTGTTTCTCGCCCTCTGTTTCAGCCCCTCTGTTTCAGCCCCTCTGTTTCTCGTCCTCTGTTTCAGCCCCTCTGTTTCAGCCCATCTGTTTCAGCCCCTCTGTTTCTCGCACTCTGTTTCTCGCCCTCTGTTTCTCGCCCTCTGTTTCTCGCCCTCTGTTTCAGCCCCTCTGTTTCAGCCCCTCTGTTTCAGCCCCTCTGTTTCTCGCCCTCTGTTTCAGCCCCTCTGTTTCAGCCCATCTGTTTCAGCCCCTCTGTTTCAGCCCCTCTGTTTCAGCCCCACTGTTTCTCGCCCTTTGTTTCTCGTCCTCTGTTTCAGCCCCTCTGTTTCAGCCACTCTGTTTCTCAGCCTCTGTTTCAGCCCCTCTATTTCTCGCCCTCTGTTTCAGCCCCTCTGTTTCAGCCCCTCTGTTTCAGCCCCTCTGTTTCAGCCACTCTGTTTCTCGCCCTCTGTTTCTCGCCCTCTGTTTCTCGCCCTCTGTTTCTCGCCCCTCTGTTTCAGCCCCTCTGTTTCAGCCCATCTGTTTCAGCTCCTCTGTTTCTCGCCCTCTGTTTCAGCCCCTCTGTTTCAGCCCCTCTGTTTCAGCCCATCTGTTTCAGCCCCTCTGTTTCAGCTCCACTGTTTCAGCCCTTCTGTTTCTCGCCCTCTGTTTCTCTCCCTCTGTTTCTCGCCCTCTGTTTCAGCCCCACTTTTTCAGCCCCTCTGTTTCAGCCCATCTGTTTCAGCCCCTCTGTTTCTCGCCCTCTGTTTCAGCCCCTCCGTTTCAGCCCCTCTGTTTCAGCCCCTCTGTTTCAGCCCCTCTTTTTCAGCCCCTCTGTTTCAGCCCCTCAGTTTCAGCCCCTCTGTTTCTCGCCGTCTGTTTCAGCCCCTCTGTTTCTCGCCCTCTGTTTCAGCCCCTCTGTTAAACCCCCTCTGTTTCTCGCCCTCTGTTTCAGCCCCTCTGTTTCTCGCCCTCTGTTTCTCGCCCCCTGTTTCAGCCCCTCTGTTTCACCCCTCTGTTTCAGCCCCTCTGTTTCAGCCCCTCTTTTTCAGCCACTCTGTTTCAGCCCCTCTGTTTCAGCCCCTCTGTTTCTCGCCCTCTCTTTCTCGCTCTCTGTTTCTCGCCCTCTGTTTCAGCCCCTCTGTTTCTCGCCCACTGTTTCAGCCCCTCTGTTTCTCGCCCTCTGTTTCAGCCCCTCTGTTTCAGCCCCTCTGTTTCAGCCCCTCTGTTTCAGACCCTCTGTTTCAGACCCTCTGTTTCAGCCCCTCTATTTCAGCCCCTCTGTTTCTCGCCCTCTGTTTCAGCCCCTCTGTTTCAGCCCCTCTGTTTCAGCCCCTCTGTTTCAGCCCCTCTGTTTCAGCCCGTCTGTTTCTCGCCCTCTGTTTCTCGCCCTCTGTTTCAGCCGCTCTGTTTCAGCCCGTCTGTTTCAGCCCCTCTGTTTCAGCCCCTCTGTTAGGCCACCCTGTTTCTCGCCCTGTGTTTCTCGCCCTCTGTTTCTCGCTCTCTGTTTCACGCCCTCTGTTTCTTGACCTCTGTTTCTTGCCCTCTGTTTCAGCCCCTCTGTTTCACCCCCTCTGTTTAAGCCCCTCTGTTTCTCGCCCTCTGTTTCTCGCCCTCTGTTTCTCGCCCTCTGTTTCAGCCCCTCTGTTTCAGCCCCTCTGTTTCAGCCCCACTGTTTCAGCCCCTCTGTTTCACCCCCTCTGTTTCAGCCCCTCTGTTTCTCGCCCTCTGTTACAGCCCGTCTGTTTCAGCTCCTCTGTTTCAGCCACTCTGTTTCGCGCCCTCTGTTTCAGCCCCTCTGTTTCAGCCCCTCTGTTTCACCCGCTCTGTTTCAGCCCATCTGTTTCAGCCCCTCTGTTTCAGTCCCACTCTTTCTCGCCCTCTGTTTCTCGCCCTCTGTTTCTCGCCCTCTGTTTCAGCCCCTCTGTTTCAGCCCCTCTGTTTCTCGCCCTCTGTTTCAGCCCCTCTGTTTCAGCCCCTCTGTTTCAGCCCCTCTGTTTCTCGCCCTCTGTTTCAGCCCCTCTGTTTCAGCCCCTCTGTTTCAGCCCCTCTGATTCTCGCCCTCTGTTTCTCGCCCTCTGTTTCTCGCTCTCTGTTTCACGCCCTCTGTTTCTCGCCCTCTGTTTCTCGCCCTCTGTTTCAGCCCCTCTGTTTCACCCCCTCTGTTTAAGCCCCTCTGTTTCTCGCCCTCTGTCTCTCGCCCTCTGTTTCTCGCCCTCTGTTTCAGCCCCTCTGTTTCAGCCCCTCTGTTTCAGCCCCACTGTTTCAGCCCCTCTGTTTCAACCCCTCTGTTTCAGCCCCTCTGTTTCTCGCCCTCTGTTACAGTCCCTCTGTTTCAGCTCCTCTGTTTCAGCCACTCTGTTTCGCTCCCTCCGTTTCAGCCCCTCTGTTTCAGCCCCTCTGTTTCACCCCCTCTGTTTCAGCCCCTCTGTTTCAGCCCCTCTGTTTCAGCCCCACTCTTTCTCGCCCTCTGTTTCTCGCCCTCTGTTTCTCGCCCTCTGTTTCAGCCCCTCTGTTTCAGCCCCTCTGTTTCTCGCCCTCTGTTTCAGCCACTCTGTTTCTCGCCCTCTGTTTCAGCCCCTCTGTTTCAGCCCCTCTGTTTCTCACCCTCTGTTTCTCGCCCTCTATTTCAGCCCCTCTGTTTCAGCCCCTCTGTTTCAGCCCCTCTGTTTCAGCCCCTCTGTTTCTCGCACTCTGTTTCTCGCCCTCTGTTTCTCGCCCTCTGTTTCTCGCCCTCTGTTTCAGCCCCTCTGTTTCAGCCCCTCTGTTTCAGCCCCTCTGTTTCTCGCCCTCTGTTTCAGCCCCTCTGTTTCAGCCCCTCTGTTTCTCGCCCTCTGTTTCAGCCCCTCTGTTTCATCCCCACTGTTTCTCGCCCTTTGTTTCTCGTCCTCTGTTTCAGCCCCTCTGTTTCAGCCCCTCAGTTTCAGCCCCTCTGTTTCTCGCCGTCTGTTTCAGCCCCTCTGTTTCTCGCCCTCTGTTTCAGCCCCTCTGTTAAACCCCCTCTGTTTCTCGCCCTCTGTTTCAGCCCCTCTGTTTCTCGCCCTCTGTTTCTCGCCCCCTGTTTCAGCCCCTCTGTTTCACCCCTCTGTTTCAGCCCCTCTGTTTCAGCCCCTCTTTTTCAGCCACTCTGTTTCAGCCCCTCTGTTTCAGCCCCTCTGTTTCTCGCCCTCTGTTTCTCGCTCTCTGTTTCTCGCCCTCTGTTTCAGCCCCTCTGTTTCTCGCCCACTGTTTCAGCCCCTCTGTTTCTCGCCCTCTGTTTCAGCCCCTCTGTTTCAGCCCCTCTGTTTCAGCCCCTCTGTTTCAGACCCTCTGTTTCAGACCCTCTGTTTCAGCCCCTCTATTTCAGCCCCTCTGTTTCTCGCCCTCTGTTTCAGCCCCTCTGTTTCAGCCCCTCTGTTTCAGCCCCTCTGTTTCAGCCCCTCTGTTTCTCGCCCTCTGTTTCTCGCCCTCTGTTTCAGCCGCTCTGTTTCAGCCCGTCTGTTTCAGCCCCTCTGTTTCAGCCCCTCTGTTTCAGCCCCTCTGTTTCTCGCCCTCTGTTTCTCGCCCTCTGTTTCTCGCTCTCTGTTTCACGCCCTCTGTTTCTTGACCTCTGTTTCTCGCCCTCTGTTTCAGCCCCTCTGTTTCACCCCCTCTGTTTAAGCCCCTCTGTTTCTCGCCCTCTGTTTCTCGCCCTCTGTTTCTCGCCCTCTGTTTCAGCCCCTCTGTTTCAGCCCCTGTGTTTCAGCCCCACTGTTTCAGCCCCTCTGTTTCACCCCCTCTGTTTCAGCCCCTCTGTTTCTCGCCCTCTGTTACAGCCCCTCTGTTTCAGCTCCTCTGTTTCAGCCCCTCTGTTTCAGACCCTCTGTTTCAGACCCTCTGTTTCAGCCCCTCTATTTCAGCCCCTCTGTTTCTCGCCCTCTGTTTCAGCCCCTCTGTTTCAGACCCTCTGTTTCAGCCCCTCTGTTTCAGCCCCTCTGTTTCAGCCCCTCTGTTTCTCGCCCTCTGTTTCTCGCCCTCTGTTTCAGCCGCTCTGTTTTAGCCCGTCTGTTTCAGCCCCTCTGTTTCAGCCCCTCTGTTTCACCCCCTCTGTTTCTCGCCCTCTGTTTCTCGCCCTCTGTTTCTCGCTCTCTGTTTCACGCCTTCTGTTTCTCGCCCTCTGTTTCTCGCCCTCTGTTTCAGCCCCTCTCTTTCACCCCCTCTGTTTAAGCCCCTCTGTTTCTCGCCCTCTGTTTCTCGCCCTCTGTTTCTCGCCCTCTGTTTCAGCCCCTCTGTTTCAGCCCCTCTGTTTCAACCCCACTGTTTCAGCCCCTCTGTTTCACCCCCTCTGTTTCAGCCCCTCTGTTTCTCGCCCTCTGTTACAGCCCCTCTGTTTCAGCTCCTCTGTTTCAGCCACTCTGTTTCGCGGCCTCTGTTTCAGCCCCTCTGTTTCAGCCCCTCTGTTTCACCCCCTCTGTTTCAGCCCCTCTGTTTCAGCCCCTCTGTTTCAGTCCCACTCTTTCTCGCCCTCTGTTTCTCGCCCTCTGTTTCTCGCCCTCTGTTTCAGCCCCTCTGTTTCAGCCCCTCTGTTTCTCGCCCTCTGTTTCAGCCCCTCTATTTCAGCCCCTCTGTTTCAGCCCCTCTGTTTCTCGCCCTCTGTTTCAGCCCCTGTGTTTCAGCCCCTCTGTTTCAGCCCCTCTGTTTCTCACCCTCTGTTTCTCGCCCTCTATTTCAGCCCCTCTGTTTCAGCCCCTCTGTTTCAGCCCGTCTGTTTCAGCCCCTCTGTTTCTCGCACTCTGTTTCTCGCCCTCTGTTTCTCGCCCTCTGTTTCTCGCCCTCTGTTTCAGCCCCTCTGTTTCAGCCCCTCTGTTTCAGCCCCTCTGTTTCTCGCCCTCTGTTTCAGCCCCTCTGTTTCAGCCCCTCTGTTTCAGCCCCTCTGTTTCAGCCCCTCTGTTTCAGCCCCACTGTTTCTCGCCCTTTGTTTCTCGTCCTCTGTTTCAGCCCCTCTGTTTCAGCCACTCTGTTTCTCAGCCTCTGTTTCAGCCCCTCTGTTTCTCGCCCTCTGTTTCAGCCCCTCTGTTTCAGCCCCTCTGTTTCAGCCCCTCTGTTTCAGCCACTCTGTTTCTCGCCCTCTGTTTCTCGCCCTCTGTTTCTCGCCCTCTGTTTCTCGCCCCTCTGTTTCAGCCCCTCTGTTTCAGCCCATCTGTTTCAGCTCCTCTGTTTCTCGCCCTCTATTTCAGCCCCTCTGTTTCAGCCCCTCTGTTTCAGCCCATCTGTTTCAGCCCCTCTGTTTCAGCTCCACTGTTTCAGCCCCTCTGTTTCTCGCCCTCTGTTTCTCTCCCTCTGTTTCTCGCCCTCTGTTTCAGCCCAACTTTTTCAGCCCCTCTGTTTCAGCCCATCTGATTCAGCCCCTCTGTTTCTCGCCCTCTGTTTCAGCCCCTCCGTTTCAGCCCCTCTGTTTCAGCCCCTCTGTTTCAGCCCCTCTTTTTCAGCCCCTCTGTTTCAGCCCCTCAGTTTCAGCCCCTCTGTTTCCCGCCGTCTGTTTCAGCCCCTCTGTTTCTCGCCCTCTGTTTCAGCCCCTCTGTTAAACCCCCTCTGTTTCTCGCCCTCTGTTTCAGCCCCTCTGTTTCTCGCCCTCTGTTTCTCGCCCCCTGTTTCAGCCCCTCTGTTTCACCCCTCTGTTTCAGCCCCTCTGTTTCAGCCCCTCTTTTTCAGCCACTCTGTTTCAGCCCCTCTGTTTCAGCCCCTCTGTTTCTCGCCCTCTGTTTCTCGCTCTCTGTTTCTCGCCCTCTGTTTCAGCCCCTCTGTTTCTCGCCCACTGTTTCAGCCCCTCTGTTTCTCGCCCTCTGTTTCAGCCCCTCTGTTTCAGCCCCTCTGTTTCAGCCCCTCTGTTTCAGACCCTCTGTTTCAGACCCTCTGTTTCAGCCCCTCTATTTCAGCCCCTCTGTTTCTCGCCCTCTGTTTCAGCCCCTCTGTTTCAGCCCCTCTGTTTCAGCCCCTCTGTTTCAGCCCCTCTGTTTCTCGCCCTCTGTTTCTCGCCCTCTGTTTCAGCCGCTCTGTTTCAGCCCGTCTGTTTCAGCCCCTCTGTTTCAGCCCCTCTGTTTCAGCCCCTCTGTTTCTCGCCCTCTGTTTCTCGCCCTCTGTTTCTCGCTCTCTGTTTCACGCCCTCTGTTTCTTGACCTCTGTTTCTCGCCCTCTGTTTCAGCCCCTCTGTTTCACCCCCTCTGTTTAAGCCCCTCTGTTTCTCGCCCTCTGTTTCTCGCCCTCTGTTTCTCGCCCTCTGTTTCAGCCCCTCTGTTTCAGCCCCTCTGTTTCAGCCCCACTGTTTTAGCCCCTCTGTTTCACCCCCTCTGTTTCAGCCCCTCTGTTTCTCGCCCTCTGTTACAGCCCCTCTGTTTCAGCTCCTCTGTTTCAGCCACTCTGTTTCGCGCCCTCTGTTTCAGACCCTCTGTTTCAGCCCCTCTGTTTCACCCCCTCTGTTTCAGCCCATCTGTTTCAGCCCCTCTGTTTCAGTCCCACTCTTTCTCGCCCTCTGTTTCTCGCCCTCTGTTTCTCGCCCTCTGTTTCAGCCCCTCTGTTTCAGCCCCTCTGTTTCTCGCCCTCTGTTTCAGCCCCTCTGTTTCAGCCCCTCTGTTTCAGCCCCTCTGTTTCTCGCCCTCTGTTTCTCGCCCTCTGTTTCAGCCGCTCTGTTTCAGCCCGTCTGTTTCAGCCCCTCTGTTTCAGCCCCTCTGTTTCAGCCCCTCTGTTTCTCGCCCTCTGTTTCTCGCCCTCTGTTTCTCGCTCTCTGTTTCACGCCTTCTGTTTCTCGCCCTCTGTTTCTCGCCCTCTGTTTCAGCCCCTCTGTTTCACCCCCTCTGTTTAAGCCCCTCTGTTTCTCGCCGTCTGTTTCTCGCCCTCTGTTTCTCGCCCTCTGTTTCAGCCCCTCTGTTTCAGCCCCTCTGTTTCAGCCCCACTGTTTCAGCCCCTCTGTTTCACCCCCTCTGTTTCAGCCCCTCTGTTTCTCGCCCTCTGTTACAGCCCCTCTGTTTCAGCTCCTCTGTTTCAGCCCCTCTGTTTCAGCCCCTCTGTTTCAGCCCCTCTGTTTCAGCCCCTCTGTTTCACCCCCTCTGTTTCAGCCCCTCTGTTTCAGCCCCTCTGTTTCAGTCCCACTCTTTCTCGCCCTCTGTTTCTCGCCCTCTGTTTCTCACCCTCTGTTTCCGCCCCTCTGTTTCAGCCCCTCTGTTTCTCGCCCTCTGTTTCAGCCCCTCTATTTCAGACCCTCTGTTTCAGCCCCTCTGTTTCTCGCCCTCTGTTTCAGCCCCTCTGTTTCAGCCCCTCTGTTTCTCACCCTCTGTTTCTCGCCCTCTATTTCAGCCCCTCTGTTTCAGCCCCTCTGTTTCAGCCCCTCTGTTTCAGCCCCTCTGTTTCTCGCACTCTGTTTCTCGCCCTCTGTTTCTCGCCCTCTGTTTCTCGCCATCTGTTTCAGCCCCTCTGTTTCAGCCCCTCTGTTTCAGCCCCTCTGTTTCTCGCCCTCTGTTTCAGCCCCTCTGTTTCAGCCCATCTGTTTCAGCCCCTCTGTTTCAGCCCCTCTGTTTCAGCCCCACTGTTTCTCGCCCTTTGTTTCTCGTCCTCTGTTTCAGCCCCTCTGTTTCAGCCACTCTGTTTCTCAGCCTCTGTTTCAGCCCCTCTATTTCTCGCCCTCTGTTTCAGCCCCTCTGTTTCAGCCCCTCTGTTTCAGCCCCTCTGTTTCAGCCACTCTGTTTCTCGCCCTCTGTTTCTCGCCCTCTGTTTCTCGCCCTCTGTTTCTCGCCCCTCTGTTTCAGCCCCTCTGTTTCAGCCCATCTGTTTCAGCTCCTCTGTTTCTCGCCCTCTGTTTCAGCCCCTCTGTTTCAGCCCCTCTGTTTCAGCCCATCTGTTTCAGCCCCTCTGTTTCAGCTCCACTGTTTCAGCCCTTCTGTTTCTCGCCCTCTGTTTCTCTCCCTCTGTTTCTCGCCCTCTGTTTCAGCCCCACTTTTTCAGCCCCTCTGTTTCAGCCGATCTGTTTCAGCCCCTCTGTTTCTCGCCCTCTGTTTCAGCCCCTCCGTTTCAGCCCCTCTTTTTCAGCCCCTCTGTTTCAGCCCCTCAGTTTCAGCCCCTCTTTTTCAGCCCCTCTGTTTCAGCCCCTCAGTTTCAGCCCCTCTGTTTCTCGCCGTCTGTTTCAGCCCCTCTGTTTCTCGCCCTCTGTTTCAGCCCCTCTGTTAAACCCCCTCTGTTTCTCGCCCTCTGTTTCAGCCCCTCTGTTTCTCGCCCTCTGTTTCTCGCCCCCTGTTTCAGCCCCTCTGTTTCACCCCTCTGTTTCAGCCCCTCTGTTTCAGCCCCTCTGTTTCTCGCCCTCTGTTTCTCGCTCTCTGTTTCTCGCCCTCTGTTTCAGCCCCTCTGTTTCTCGCCCACTGTTTCAGCCCCTCTGTTTCTCGCCCTCTGTTTCAGCCCCTCTGTTTCAGCCCCTCTGTTTCAGCCCCTCTGTTTCAGACCCTCTGTTTCAGACCCTCTGTTTCAGCCCCTCTATTTCAGCCCCTCTGTTTCTCGCCCTCTGTTTCAGCCCCTCTGTTTCAGCCCCTCTGTTTCAGCCCCTCTGTTTCAGCCCCTCTGTTTCAGCCCCTCTGTTTCTCGCCCTCTGTTTCTCGCCCTCTGTTTCAGCCGCTCTGTTTCAGCCCGTCTGTTTCAGCCCCTCTGTTTCAGCCCCTCTGTTTCAGCCCCTCTGTTTCTCGCCCTCTGTTTCTCGCCCTCTGTTTCTCGCTCTCTGTTTCACGCCCTCTGTTTCTTGACCTCTGTTTCTCGCCCTCTGTTTCAGCCCCTCTGTTTCACCCCCTCTGTTTAAGCCCCTCTGTTTCTCGCCCTCTGTTTCTCGCCCTCTGTTTCTCGCCCTCTGTTTCAGCCCCTCTGTTTCAGCCCCTCTGTTTCAGCCCCACTGTTTCAGCCCCTCTGTTTCACCCCCTCTGTTTCAGCCCCTTTGTTTCTCGCCCTCTGTTACAGCCCCTCTGTTTCAGCTCCTCTGTTTCAGCCACTCTGTTTCGCGCCCTCTGTTTCAGCCCCTCTGTTTCAGCCCCTCTGTTTCACCCCCTCTGTTTCAGCCCATCTGTTTCAGCCCCTCTGTTTCAGTCCCACTCTTTCTCGCCCTCTGTTTCTCGCCCTCTGTTTCAGCCCCTCTGTTTCAGCCCCTCTGTTTCTCGCCCTCTGTTTCAGCCCCTCTGTTTCAGCCCCTCTGTTTCAGCCCCTCTGTTTCTCGCCCTCTGTTTCAGCCCCTCTGTTTCAGCCCCTCTGTTTCAGCCCCTCTGTTTCTCGCCCTCTGTTTCTCGCCCTCTGTTTCTCGCTCTCTGTTTCACGCCCTCTGTTTCTCGCCCTCTGTTTCTCGCCCTCTGTTTCAGCCCCTCTGTTTCACCCCCTCTGTTTAAGCCCCTCTGTTTCTCGCCCTCTGTCTCTCGCCCTCTGTTTCTCGCCCTCTGTTTCAGCCCCTCTGTTTCAGCCCCTCTGTTTCAGCCCCACTGTTTCAGCCCCTCTGTTTCAACCCCTCTGTTTCAGCCCCTCTGTTTCTCGCCCTCTGTTACAGTCCCTCTGTTTCAGCTCCTCTGTTTCAGCCACTCTGTTTCGCTCCCTCCGTTTCAGCCCCTCTGTTTCAGCCCCTCTGTTTCACCCCCTCTGTTTCAGCCCCTCTGTTTCAGCCCCTCTGTATCAGCCCCACTCTTTCTCGCCCTCTGTTTCACGCCCTCTGTTTCTCGCCCTCTGTTTCAGCCCCTCTGTTTCAGCCCCTCTGTTTCTCGCCCTCTGTTTCAGCCACTCTGTTTCTCGCCCTCTGTTTCAGCCCCTCTGTTTCAGCCCCTCTGTTTCTCACCCTCTGTTTCTCGCCCTCTATTTCAGCCCCTCTGTTTCAGCCCCTCTGTTTCAGCCCCTCTGTTTCAGCCCCTCTGTTTCTTGCACTCTGTTTCTCGCCCTCTGTTTCTCGCCCTCTGTTTCTCGCCCTCTGTTTCAGCCCCTCTGTTTCAGCCCCTCTGTTTCAGCCCCTCTGTTTCTCGCCCTCTGTTTCAGCCCCTCTGTTTCAGCCCCTCTGTTTCTCTCCCTCTGTTTCAGCCCCTCTGTTTCATCCCCACTGTTTCTCGCCCTTTGTTTCTCGTCCTCTGTTTCAGCCCCTCTGTTTCAGCCCCTCAGTTTCAGCCCCTCTGTTTCTCGCCGTCTGTTTCAGCCCCTCTGTTTCTCGCCCTCTGTTTCAGCCCCTCTGTTAAACCGCCTCTGTTTCTCGCCCTCTGTTTCAGCCCCTCTGTTTCTCGCCCTCTGTTTCTCGCCCCCTGTTTCAGCCCCTCTGTTTCACCCCTCTGTTTCAGCCCCTGTGTTTCAGCCCCTCTTTTTCAGCCACTCTGTTTCAGCCCCTCTGTTTCAGCCCCTCTGTTTCTCGCCCTCTGTTTCTCGCTCTCTGTTTCTCGCCCTCTGTTTCAGCCCCTCTGTTTCTCGCCCACTGTTTCAGCCCCTCTGTTTCTCGCCCTCTGTTTCAGCCCCTCTGTTTCAGCCCCTCTGTTTCAGCCCCTCTGTTTCAGACCCTCTGTTTCAGACCCTCTGTTTCAGCCCCTCTATTTCAGCCCCTCTGTTTCTCGCCCTCTGTTTCAGCCCCTCTGTTTCAGCCCCTCTGTTTCAGCCCCTCTGTTTCAGCCCCTCTGTTTCAGCCCCTCTGTTTCTCGCCCTCTGTTTCTCGCCCTCTGTTTCAGCCGCTCTGTTTCAGCCCGTCTGTTTCAGCCCCTCTGTTTCAGCCCCTCTGTTTCAGCCCCTCTGTTTCTCGCCCTCTGTTTCTCGCCCTCTGTTTCTCGCTCTCTGTTTCACGCCCTCTGTTTCTTGACCTCTGTTTCTCGCCCTCTGTTTCAGCCCCTCTGTTTCACCCCCTCTGTTTAAGCCCCTCTGTTTCTCGCCCTCTGTTTCTCGCCCTCTGATTCTCGCCCTCTGTTTCAGCCCCTCTGTTTCAGCCCCTGTGTTTCAGCCCCACTGTTTCAGCCCCTCTGTTTCACCCCCTCTGTTTCAGCCCCTCTGTTTCTCGCCCTCTGTTACAGCCCCTCTGTTTCAGCTCCTCTGTTTCAGCCCCTCTGTTTCAGACCCTCTGTTTCAGACCCTCTGTTTCAGCCCCTCTATTTCAGCCCCTCTGTTTCTCGCCCTCTGTTTCAGCCCCTCTGTTTCAGACCCTCTGTTTCAGCCCCTCTGTTTCAGCCCCTCTGTTTCAGCCCCTCTGTTTCTCGCCCTCTGTTTCTCGCCCTCTGTTTCAGCCGCTCTGTTTCAGCCCGTCTGTTTCAGCCCCTCTGTTTCAGGCCCTCTGTTTCACCCCCTCTGTTTCTCGCCCTCTGTTTCTCGCCCTCTGTTTCTCGCTCTCTGTTTCACGCCTTCTGTTTCTCGCCCTCTGTTTCTCGCCCTCTGTTTCAGCCCCTCTGTTTCACCCCCTCTGTTTAAGCCCCTCTGTTTCTCGCCCTCTGTTTCTCGCCCTCTGTTTCTCGCCCTCTGTTTCAGCCCCTCTGTTTCAGCCCCTCTGTTTCAACCCCACTGTTTCAGCCCCTCTGTTTCACCCCCTCTGTTTCAGCCCCTCTGTTTCTCGCCCTCTGTTACAGCCCCTCTGTTTCAGCTCCTCTGTTTCAGCCACTCTGTTTCGCGCCCTCTGTTTCAGCCCCTCTGTTTCAGCCCCTCTGTTTCACCCCCTCTGTTTCAGCCCCTCTGTTTCAGCCCCTCTGTTTCAGTCCCACTCTTTCTCGCCCTCTGTTTCTCGCCCTCTGTTTCTCGCCCTCTGTTTCAGCCCCTCTGTTTCAGCCCCTCTGTTTCTCGCCCTCTTTTTCAGCCCCTCTATTTCAGCCCCTCTGTTTCAGCCCCTCTGTTTCTCGCCCTCTGTTTCAGCCCCTGTGTTTCAGCCCCTCTGTTTCAGCCCCTCTGTTTCTCACCCTCTGTTTCTCGCCCTCTATTTCAGCCCCTCTGTTTCAGCCCCTCTGTTTCAGCCCGTCTGTTTCAGCCCCTCTGTTTCTCGCACTCTGTTTCTCGCCCTCTGTTTCTCGCCCTCTGTTTCTCGCCCTCTGTTTCAGCCCCTCTGTTTCAGCCCCTCTGTTTCAGCCCCTCTGTTTCTCGCCCTCTGTTTCAGCCCCTCTGTTTCAGCCCCTCTGTTTCAGCCCCTCTGTTTCAGCCCCTCTGTTTCAGCCCCACTGTTTCTCGCCCTTTGTTTCTCGTCCTCTGTTTCAGCCCCTCTGTTTCAGCCACTCTGTTTCTCAGCCTCTGTTTCAGCCCCTCTGTTTCTCGCCCTCTGTTTCAGCCCCTCTGTTTCAGCCCCTCTGTTTCAGCCCCTCTGTTTCAGCCACTCTGTTTCTCGCCCTCTGTTTCTCGCCCTCTGTTTCTCGCCCTCTGTTTCTCGCCCCTCTGTTTCAGCCCCTCTGTTTCAGCCCATCTGTTTCAGCTCCTCTGTTTCTCGCCCTCTGTTTCAGCCCCTCTGTTTCAGACCCTCTGTTTCAGCCCATCTGTTTCAGACCCTCTGTTTCAGCTCCACTGTTTCAGCCCCTCTGTTTCTCGCCCTCTGTTTCTCTCCCTCTGTTTCTCGCCCTCTGTTTCAGCCCCACTTTTTCAGCCCCTCTGTTTCAGCCCATCTGATTCAGCCCCTCTGTTTCTCGCCCTCTGTTTCAGCCCCTCCGTTTCAGCCCCTCTGTTTCAGCCCCTCTGTTTCAGCCCCTCTTTTTCAGCCCCTCTGTTTCAGCCCCTCAGTTTCAGCCCCTCTGTTTCTCGCCGTCTGTTTCAGCCCCTCTGTTTCTCGCCCTCTGTTTCAGCCCCTCTGTTAAACCTCCTCTGTTTCTCGCCCTCTGTTTCAGCCCCTCTGTTTCTCGCCCTCTGTTTCTCGCCCCCTGTTTCAGCCCCTCTGTTTCACCCCTCTGTTTCAGCCCCTCTGTTTCAGCCCCTCTTTTTCAGCCACTCTGTTTCAGCCCCTCTGTTTCAGCCCCTCTGTTTCTCGCCCTCTGTTTCTCGCTCTCTGTTTCTCGCCCTCTGTTTCAGCCCCTCTGTTTCTCGCCCACTGTTTCAGCCCCTCTGTTTCTCGCCCTCTGTTTCAGCCCCTCTGTTTCAGCCCCTCTGTTTCAGCCCCTCTGTTTCAGACCCTCTGTTTCAGACCCTCTGTTTCAGCCCCTCTATTTCAGCCCCTCTGTTTCTCGCCCTCTGTTTCAGCCCCTCTGTTTCAGCCCCTCTGTTTCAGCCCCTCTGTTTCAGCCCCTCTGTTTCTCGCCCTCTGTTTCTCGCCCTCTGTTTCAGCCGCTCTGTTTCAGCCCGACTGTTTCAGCCCCTCTGTTTCAGCCCCTCTGTTTCAGCCCCTCTGTTTCTCGCCCTCTGTTTCTCGCCCTCTGTTTCTCGCTCTCTGTTTCACGCCCTCTGTTTCTTGACCTCTGTTTCTCGCCCTCTGTTTCAGCCCCTCTGTTTCACCCCCTCTGTTTAAGCCCCTCTGTTTCTCGCCCTTTGTTTCTCGCCCTCTGTTTCTCGCCCTCTGTTTCAGCCCCTCTGTTTCAGCCCCTCTGTTTCAGCCCCACTGTTTCAGCCCCTCTGTTTCACCCCCTCTGTTTCAGCCCCTCTGTTTCTCGCCCTCTGTTACAGCCCCTCTGTTTCAGCTCCTCTGTTTCAGCCACTCTGTTTCGCGCCCTCTGTTTCAGCCCCTCTGTTTCAGCCCCTCTGTTTCACCCCCTCTGTTTCAGCCCATCTGTTTCAGCCCCTCTGTTTCAGTCCCACTCTTTCTCGCCCTCTGTTTCTCGCCCTCTGTTTCTCGCCCTCTGTTTCAGCCCCTCTGTTTCAGCCCCTCTGTTTCTCGCCCTCTGTTTCAGCCCCTCTGTTTCAGCCCCTCTGTTTCAGCCCCTCTGTTTCTCGCCCTCTGTTTCAGACCCTCTGTTTCAGCCCCTCTGTTTCAGCCCCTCTGTTTCTCGCCCTCTGTTTCTCGCCCTCTGTTTCTCGCTCTCTGTTTCACGCCCTCTGTTTCTCGCCCTCTGTTTCTCGCCCTCTGTTTCAGCCCCTCTGTTTCACCCCCTCTGTTTAAGCCCCTCTGTTTCTCGCCCTCTGTCTCTCGCCCTCTGTTTCTCGCCCTCTGTTTCAGCCCCTCTGTTTCAGCCCCTCTGTTTCAGCCCCACTGTTTCAGCCACTCTGTTTCAACCCCTCTGTTTCAGCCCCTCTGTTTCTCGCCCTCTGTTACAGCCCCTCTGTTTCAGCTCCTCTGTTTCAGCCACTCTGTTTCGCTCCCTCCGTTTCAGCACCTCTGTTTCAGCCCCTCTGTTTCACACCCTCTGTTTCAGCCCCTCTGTTTCAGCCCCTCTGTTTCAGCGCCACTCTTTCTCGCCCTCTGTTTCTCGCCCTCTGTTTCTCGCCCTCTGTTTCAGCCCCTCTGTTTCAGCCCCTCTGTTTCTCGCCCTCTGTTTCAGCCACTCTGTTTCTCGCCCTCTGTTTCAGCCCCTCTGTTTCAGCCCCTCTGTTTCTCACCCTCTGTTTCTCGCCCTCTATTTCAGCCCCTCTGTTTCAGCCCCTCTGTTTCAGCCCCTCTGTTTCAGCCCCTCTGTTTCTCGCCCTCTGTTTCTCGCCCTCTGTTTCAGCCCCTCTGTTTCAGCCCCTCTGTTTCAGCCCCTCTGTTTCTCGCCCTCTGTTTCAGCCCCTCTGTTTCAGCCCCTCTGTTTCTCGCCCTCTGTTTCAGCCCCTCTGTTTCAGCCCCACTGTTTCTCGCCCTTTGTTTCTCGTCCTCTGTTTCAGCCCCTCTGTTTCAGCCCCTCAGTTTCAGCCCCTCTGTTTCTCGCCGTCTGTTTCAGCCCCTCTGTTTCTCGCCCTCTGTTTCAGCCCCTCTGTTAAACCCCCTCTGTTTCTCGCCCTCTGTTTCAGCCCCTCTGTTTCTCGCCCTCTGTTTCTCGCCCCCTGTTTCAGCCCCTCTGTTTCACCCCTCTGTTTCAGCCCCTCTGTTTCAGCCCCACTTTTTCAGCCACTCTGTTTCAGCCCCTCTGTTTCAGCCCCTCTGTTTCTCGCCCTCTGTTTCTCGCTCTCTGTTTCTCGCCCTCTGTTTCAGCCCCTCTGTTTCTCGCCCAGTGTTTCAGCCCCTCTGTTTCTCGCCCTCTGTTTCAGCCCCTCTGTTTCAGCCCCTCTGTTTCAGCCCCTCTGTTTCAGACCCTCTGTTTCAGACCCTCTGTTTCAGCCCCTCTATTTCAGCCCCTCTGTTTCTCGCCCTCTGTTTCAGCCCCTCTGTTTCAGCCCCTCTGTTTCAGCCCCTCTGTTTCAGCCCCTCTGTTTCAGCCCCTCTGTTTCTCGCCCTCTGTTACAGCCCCTCTGTTTCAGCTCCTCTGTTTCAGCCACTCTGTTTCGCTCCCTCCGTTTCAGCCCCTCTGTTTCAGCCCCTCTGTTTCACACCCTCTGTTTCAGCCCCTCTGTTTCAGCCCCTCTGTTTCAGCCCGTCTGTTTCAGCCCCTCTGTTTCAGCCCCTCTGTTTCAGCCCCTCTGTTTCTCGCCCTCTGTTTCTCGCCCTCTGTTTCTCGCTCTCTGTTTCACGCCCTCTGTTTCTTGACCTCTGTTTCTCGCCCTCTGTTTCAGCCCCTCTGTTTCACCCCCTCTGTTTAAGCCCCTCTGTTTCTCGCCCTCTGTTTCTCGCCCTCTGTTTCTCGCCCTCTGTTTCAGCCCCTCTGTTTCAGCCCCTCTGTTTCAGCCCCACTATTTCAGCCCCTATGTTTCACCCCCTCTGTTTCAGCCCCTCTGTTTCTCGCCCTATGTTACAGCCCCTCTGTTTCAGCTCCTCTGTTTCAGCCACTCTGTTTCGCGCCCTCTGTTTCAGCCCCTCTGTTTCAGCCCCTCTGTTTCACCCCCTCTGTTTCAGCCCATCTGTTTCAGCCCCTCTGTTTCAGTCCCACTCTTTCTCGCCCTCTGTTTCTCGCCCTCTGTTTCTCGCCCTCTGTTTCAGCCCCTCTGTTTCATCCCCTCTGTTTCTCGCCCTCTGTTTCAGCCACTCTGTTTCTCGCCCTCTGTTTCAGCCCCTCTGTTTCAGCCCCTCTGTTTCTCACCCTCTGTTTCTCGCCCTCTATTTCAGCCCCTCTGTTTCAGCCCCTCTGTTTCAGCCCCTCTGTTTCAGCCCCTCTGTTTCTCGCACTCTGTTTCTCGCCATCTGTTTCTCGCCCTCTGTTTCTCGCCCTCTGTTTCAGCCCCTCTGTTTCAGCCCCTCTGTTTCAGCCCCACTTTTTCAGCCCCTCTGTTTCAGCCCATCTGTTTCAGCCCCTCTGTTTCTCGCCCTCTGTTTCAGCCCCTCCGTTTCAGCCCCTCTGTTTCAGCCCCTCTGTTTCAGCCCCTCTTTTTCAGCCCCTCTGTTTCAGCCCCTCAGTTTCAGCCCCTCTGTTTCTCGCCGTCTGTTTCAGCCCCTCTGTTTCTCGCCCTCTGATTCAGCCCCTCTGTTAAACCCCCTCTGTTTCTCGCCCTCTGTTTCAGCCCCTCTGTTTCTCGCCCTCTGTTTCTCGCCCCCTGTTTCAGCCCCTCTGTTTCACCCCTCTGTTTCAGCCCCTCTGTTTCAGCCCCTCTTTTTCAGCCACTCTGTTTCAGCCCCTCTGTTTCAGCCCCTCTGTTTCTCGCCCACTGTTTCAGCCCCTCTGTTTCTCGCCCTCTGTTTCAGCCCCTCTGTTTCAGCCCCTCTGTTTCAGCCCCTCTGTTTCAGACCCTCTGTTTCAGACCCTCTGTTTCAGCCCCTCTATTTCAGCCCCTCTGTTTCTCGCCCTCTGTTTCAGCCCCTCTGTTTCAGCCCCTCTGTTACAGCCCCTCTGTTTCAGCCCCTCTGTTTCTCGCCCTCTGTTTCTCGCCCTCTGTTTCAGCCGCTCTGTTTCAGCCCGTCTGTTTCAGCCCCTCTGTTTCAGCCCCTCTGTTTCAGCCCCTCTGTTTCTCGCCCTCTGTTTCCCGCCCTCTGTTTCTCGCTCTCTGTTTCACGCCCTCTGTTTCTTGACCTCTGTTTCTCGCCCTCTGTTTCAGCCCCTCTGTTTCACCCACTCTGTTTAAGCCCCTCTGTTTCTCGCCCTCTGTTTCTCGCCCTCTGTTTCTCGCCCTCTGTTTCAGCCCCTCTGTTTCAGCCCCTCTGTTTCAGCCCCACTGTTTCAGCCCCTCTGTTTCACCCCCTCTGTTTCAGCCCCTCTGTTTCTCGCCCTCTGTTACAGCCCCTCTGTTTCAGCTCCTCTGTTTCAGCCACTCTGTTTCGCGCCCTCTGTTTCAGCCCCTCTGTTTCAGCCCCTCTGTTTCACCCCCTCTGTTTCAGCCCATCTGTTTCAGCCCCTCTGTTTCAGTCCCACTCTTTCTCGCCCTCTGTTTCTCGCCCTCTGTTTCTCGCCCTCTGTTTCAGCCCCTCTGTTCCAGCCCCTCTGTTTCTCGCCCTCTGTTTCAGCCCCTCTGTTTCAGCCCCTCTGTTTCAGCCCCTCTGTTTCTCGCCCTCTGTTTCAGCCCCTCTGTTTCAGCCCCTCTGTTTCAGCCCCTCTGTTTCTCGCCCTCTGTTTCTCGCCCTCTGTTTCTCGCTCTCTGTTTCACGCCCTCTGTTTCTCGCCCTCTGTTTCTCGCCCTCTGTTTCAGCCCCTCTGTTTCACCCCCTCTGTTTAAGCCCCTCTGTTTCTCGCCCTCTGTCTCTCGCCCTCTGTTTCTCGCCCTCTGTTTCAGCCCCTCTGTTTCAGCCCCTCTGTTTCAGCCCCACTGTTTCAGCCCCTCTGTTTCAACCCCTCTGTTTCAGCCCCTCTGTTTCTCGCCCTCTGTTACACTCCCTCTGTTTCAGCTCCTCTGTTTCAGCCACTCTGTTTCGCTCCCTCCGTTTCAGCCCCTCTGTTTCAGCCCCTCTGTTTCACCCCCTCTGTTTCAGCCCCTCTGTTTCAGCCCCTCTGTTTCAGCCCCACTCTTTCTCGCCCTCTGTTTCTCGCCCTCTGTTTCTCGCCCTCTGTTTCAGCCCCTCTGTTTCAGCTCCTCTGTTTCTCGCCCTCTGTTTCAGCCACTCTGTTTCTCGCCCTCTGTTTCAGCCCCTCTGATTCTCACCCTCTGTTTCTCGCCCACTATTTCAGCCCCTCTGTTTCAGCCCCTCTGTTTCAGCCCCTCTGTTTCAGCCCCTCTGTTTCTCGCACTCTGTTTCTCGCCCTCTGTTTCTCGCCCTCTGTTTCTCGCCCACTGTTTCAGCCCCTCTGTTTCAGCCCCTCTGTTTCAGCCCCTCTGTTTCTCGCCCTCTGTTTCAGCCCCTCTGTTTCAGCCCCTCTGTTTCTCGCCCTCTGTTTCAGCCCCTCTGTTTCAGCCCCACTGTTTCTCGCCCTTTGTTTCTCGTCCTCTGTTTCAGCCCCTCTGTTTCAGCTCCTCAGTTTCAGCCCCTCTGTTTCTCGCCGTCTGTTTCAGCCCCTCTGTTTCTCGCCCTCTGTTTCAGCCCCTCTGTTAAACCCCCTCTGTTTCTCGCCCTCTGTTTCAGCCCCTCTGTTTCTCTCCCTCTGTTTCTCGCCCCCTGTTTCAGCCCCTCTGTTTCACCCCTCTGTTTCAGCCCCTCTGTTTCAGCCCCTCTTTTTCAGCCACTCTGTTTCAGCCCCTCTGTTTCAGCCCCTCTGTTTCTCGCCCTCTGTTTCTCGCTCTCTGTTTCTCGCCCTCTGTTTCAGCCCCTCTGTTTCTCGCCCACTGTTTCAGCCCCTCTGTTTCTCGCCCTCTGTTTCAGCCCCTCTGTTTCAGCCCCTCTGTTTCAGCCCCTCTGTTTCAGACCCTCTGTTTCAGACCCTCTGTTTCAGCCCCTCTGTTTCAGCCCCTCTGTTTCAGCCCCTCTGTTTCTCGCCCTCTTTTTCTCGCCCTCTGTTTCAGCCGCTCAGTTTCAGCCCGTCTGTTTCAGCCCCTCTGTTTCAGCCCCTCTGTTTCAGCCCCTCTGTTTCTCGCCCTCTGTTTCTCGCCCTCTGTTTCTCGCTCTCTGTTTCACGCCCTCTGTTTCTTGACCTCTGTTTCTCGCCCTCTGTTTCAGCCCCTCTGTTTCACCCCCTCTGTTTAAGCCCCTCTGCTTCTCGCCCTCTGTTTCTCGCCCTCTGTTTCTCGCCCTCTGTTTCAGCCCCTCTGTTTCAGCCCCTCTGTTTCAGCCCCACTGTTTCAGCCCCTCTGTTTCACCCCCTCTGTTTCAGCCCCTCTGTTTCTCGCCCTATGTTACAGCCCCTCTGTTTCAGCTCCTCTGTTTCAGCCACTCTGTTTCGCGCCCTCTGTTTCAGCCCCTCTGTTTCAGCCCCTCTGTTTCACCCCCTCTGTTTCAGCCCATCTGTTTCAGCCCCTCTGTTTCAGTCCCACTCTTTCTCGCCCTCTGTTTCTCGCCCTCTGTTTCTCGCCCTCTGTTTCAGCCCCTCTGTTTCAGCCCCTCTGTTTCTCGCCCTCTGTTTCAGCCACTCTGTTTCTCGCCCTCTGTTTCAACCCCTCTGTTTCAGTCCCTCTGTTTCTCACCCTCTGTTTCTCGCCCTCTATTTCAGCCCCTCTGTTTCAGCCCCTCTGTTTCAGCCCCTCTGTTTCAGCCCCTCTGTTTCTCGCACTCTGTTTCTCGCCCTCTGTTTCTCGCCCTCTGTTTCTCGCCCTCTGTTTCAGCCCCTCTGTTTCAGCCCCTCTGTTTCAGCCCCTCTGTTTCTCGCCCTCTGTTTCAGCCCCTCTGTTTCAGCCCCTCTGTTTCTCGCCCTCTGTTTCAGCCCCTCTGTTTCAGCCCCACTGTTTCTCGCCCTTTGTTTCTCGTCCTCTGTTTCAGCCCCTCTGTTTCAGCCCCTCAGTTTCAGCCCCTCTGTTTCTCGCCGTCTGTTTCAGCCCCTCTGTTTCTCGCCCTCTGTTTCAGCCCCTCTGTTAAACCCCCTCTGTTTCTCGCCCTCTGTTTCAGCCCCTCTGTTTCTCGCCCTCTGTTTCTCGCCCCCTGTTTCAGCCCCTCTGTTTCACCCCTCTGTTTCAGCCCCTCTGTTTCAGCCCCTCTTTTTCAGCCACTCTGTTTCAGCCCCTCTGTTTCAGCCCCTCTGTTTCTCGCCCTCTGTTTCTCGCTCTCTGTTTCTCGCCCTCTGTTTCAGCCCCTCTGTTTCTCGCCCACTGTTTCAGCACCTCTGTTTCTCGCCCTCTGTTTCAGCCCCTCTGTTTCAGCCCCTCTGTTTCAGCCCCTCTGTTTCAGACCCTCTGTTTCAGACCCTCTGTTTCAGCCCCTCTATTTCAGCCCCTCTGTTTCTCGCCCTCTGTTTCAGCCCCTCTGTTTCAGCCCCTCTGTTTCAGCCCCTCTGTTTCAGCCCCTCTGTTTCAGCCCCTCTGTTTCTCGCCCTCTGTTTCTCGCCCTCTGTTTCAGCCGCTCTGTTTCAGCCCGTCTGTTTCAGCCCCTCTGTTTCAGCCCCTCTGTTTCAGCCCCTCTGTTTCTCGCCCTCTGTTTCTCGCCCTCTGTTTCTCGCTCTCTGTTTCACGCCCTCTGTTTCTTGACCTCTGTTTCTCGCCCTCTGTTTCAGCCCCTCTGTTTCACCCCCTCTGTTTAAGCCCCTCTGTTTCTCGCCCTCTGTTTCTCGCCCTCTGTTTCTCGCCCTCTGTTTCAGCCCCTCTGTTTCAGCCCCTCTGTTTCAGCCCCACTGTTTCAGCCCCTCTGTTTCACCCCCTCTGTTTCAGCCCCTCTGTTTCTCGCCCTCTGTTACAGCCCCTCTGTTTCAGCTCCTCTGTTTCAGCCACTCTGTTTCGCGCCCTCTGTTTCAGCCCCTCTGTTTCAGCCCCTCTGATTCACCCCCTCTGTTTCAGCCCATCTGTTTCAGCCCCTCTGTTTCAGTCCCACTCTTTCTCGCCCTATGTTTCTCGCCCTCTGTTTCTCGCCCTCTGTTTCAGCCCCTCTGTTTCAGCCCCTCTGTTTCTCGCCCTCTGTTTCAGCCCCTCTGTTTCAGCCCCTCTGTTTCAGCCCCTCTGTTTCTCGCCCTCTGTTTTAGCCCCTCTGTTTCAGCCCCTCTGTTTCAGCCCCTCTGTTTCTCGCCCTCTGTTTCTCGCCCTCTGTTTCTCGCTCTCTGTTTCACGCCCTCTGTTTCTCGCCCTCTGTTTCTCGCCCTCTGTTTCAGCCCCTCTGTTTCACCCCCTCTGTTTAAGCCCCTCTGTTTCTCGCCCTCTGTCTCTCGCCCTCTGTTTCTCGCCCTCTGTTTCAGCCCCTCTGTTTCAGCCCCTCTGTTTCAGCCCCACTGTTTCAGCCCCTCTGTTTCAACCCCTCTGTTTCAGCCCCTCTGTTTCTCGCCCTCTGTTACAGCCCCTCTGTTTCAGCTCCTCTGTTTCAGACACTCTGTTTCGCTCCCTCCGTTTCAGCCCCTCTGTTTCAGAACCTCTGTTTCACCCCCTCTGTTTCAGCCCCTCTGTTTCAGCCCCTCTGTTTCAGCCCCACTCTTTCTCGCCCTCTGTTTCTCGCCCTCTGTTTCTCGCCCTCTGTTTCACCCCCTCTGTTTCAGCCCCTCTGTTTCTCGCCCTCTGTTTCAGCCACTCTGTTTCTCGCCCTATGTTTCAGCCCCTCTGTTTCAGCCCCTCTGTTTCTCACCCTCTGTTTCTCGCCCTCTATTTCAGCCCCTCTGTTTCAGCCCCTCTGTTTCAGCCCCTCTGTTTCAGCCCCTCTGTTTCTCGCACTCTGTTTCTCGCCCTTTGTTTCTCGCCCTCTGTTTCTCGCCCTCTGTTTAAGCCCCTCTGTTTCTCGCCCTCTGTCTCTCGCCCTCTGTTTCTCGCCCTCTGTTTCAGCCCCTCTGTTTCAGCCCCTCTGTTTCAGCCCCACTGTTTCAGCCCCTCTGTTTCAACCCCTCTGTTTCAGCCCCTCTGTTTCTCGCCCTCTGTTACAGCCCCTCTGTTTCAGCTCCTCTGTTTCAGCCACTCTGTTTCGCTCCCTCCGTTTCAGCCCCTCTGTTTCAGCCCCTCTGTTTCACCCCCTCTGTTTCAGCCCCTCTGTTTCAGCCCCTCTGTTTCAGCCCCACTCTTTCTCGCCCTCTGTTTCTCGCCCTCTGTTTCTCGCCCTCTGTTTCAGCCCCTCTGTTTCAGCCCCTCTGTTTCTCGCCCTCTGTTTCAGCCACTCTGTTTCTCGCCCTCTGTTTCAGCCCCTCTGTTTCAGCCCCTCTGTTTCTCACCCTCTGTTTCTCGCCCTCTATTTCAGCCCCTCTGTTTCAGCCCCTCTGTTTCAGCCCCTCTGTTTCAGCCCCTCTGTTTCTCGCACTCTGTTTCTCGCCCTCTGTTTCTCGCCCTCTGTTTCTCGCCCTCTGTTTCAGCCCCTCTGTTTCAGCCCCTCTGTTTCAGCCCCTCTGTTTCTCGCACTCTGTTTCTCGCCCTCTGTTTCTCGCCCTCTGTTTCTCGCCCTCTGTTTCAGCCCCTCTGTTTCTCGCCCTCTGTTTCAGACACTCTGTTTCAGACCCTCTGTTTCAGCCCCTCTGTTTCAGCCCCTCTGTTTCAGCCCCTCTGTTTCTGGCCCACTGTTTCTCGCACTCTGTTTCAGCCGCTCTGTTTCAGCCCGTCTGTTTCAGCCCCTCTGTTTCAGCCCCTCTGTTTCAGCCCCTCTGTTTCTCGCCCTCTGTTTCTCGCCCTCTGTTTCTCGCTCTCTGTTTCACGCCTTCTGTTTCTCGCCCTCTGTTTCTCGCCCTCTGTTTCAGCCCCTCTGTTTCACCCCCTCTGTTTAAGCCCCTCTGTTTCTCGCCCTCTGTTTCTCGCCCTCTGTTTCTCGCCCTCTGTTTCAGCCCCTCTGTTTCAGCCCCTCTGTTTCAGCCCCACTGTTTCAGCCCCTCTGTTTCACCCCCTCTGTTTCAGCCCCTCTGTTTCTCGCCCTCTGTTACAGCCCCTCTGTTTCAGCTCCTCTGTTTCAGCCACTCTGTTTCGCGCCCTCTGTTTCAGCCCCTCTGTTTCAGCCCCTCTGTTTCACCCCCTCTGATTCAGCCCCTCTGTTTCAGCCCCTCTGTTTCAGTCCCACTCTTTCTCGCCCTCTGTTTCTCGCCGTCTGTTTCTCGCCCTCTGTTTCAGCCCCTCTGTTTCAGCCCCTCTGTTTCTCGCCCTCTGTTTCAGCCCCTCTATTTCAGCCCCTCTGTTTCAGCCCCTCTGTTTCTCGCCCTCTGTTTCAGCCCCTCTGTTTCAGCCCCTCTGTTTCAGCCCCTCTGTTTCTCACCCTCTGTTTCTCGCCCTCTATTTCAGCCCCTCTGTTTCAGCCCCTCTGTTTCAGCCCCTCTGTTTCAGCCCCTCTGTTTCTCGCACTCTGTTTCTCGCCCTCTGTTTCTCGCCCTCTGTTTCTCGCCCTCTGTTTCAGCCCCTCTGTTTCAGCCCCTCTGTTTCAGCCCCTCTGTTTCTCGCCCTCTGTTTCAGCCCCTCTGTTTCAGCCCCTCTGTTTCAGCCCCTCTGTTTCAGCCCCTCTGTTTCAGCCCCACTGTTTCTCGCCCTTTGTTTCTCGTCCTCTGTTTCAGACCCTCTGTTTCAGCCACTCTGTTTCTCGCCCTCTGTTTCTCGCCCTCTGTTTCTCGCCCTCTGTTTCTCGCCCCTCTGTTTCAGCCCCTCTGTTTCAGCCCATCTGTTTCAGCTCCTCTGTTTCTCGCCCTCTGTTTCAGCCCCTCTGTTTCAGCCCCTCTGTTTCAGCCCATCTGTTTCAGCCCCTCTGTTTCAGCTCCACTGTTTCAGCCCCTCTGTTTCTCGCCCTCTGTTTCTCTCCCTCTGTTTCTCGCCCTCTGTTTCAGCCCCACTGTTTCAGCCCCTCTGTTTCAGCCCATCTGTTTCAGCCCCTCTGTTTCTCGCCCTCTGTTTCAGCCCCTCCGTTTCAGCCCCTTTGTTTCAGCCCCTCTGTTTCAGCCCCTCTTTTTCAGCCCCTCTGTTTCAGCCCCTCAGTTTCAGCCCCTCTGTTTCTCGACGTCTGTTTCAGCCCCTCTGTTTCTCGCCCTCTGTTTCAGCCCCTCTGTTAAACCCCCTCTGTTTCTCGCCCTCTGTTTCAGCCCCTCTGTTTCTCGCCCTCTGTTTCTCGCCCCCTGTTTCAGCCCCTCTGTTTCACCCCTCTGTTTCAGCCCCTCTGTTTCAGCCCCTCTTTTTCAGCCACTCTGTTTCAGCCCCTCTGTTTCAGCCCCTCTGTTTCTCGCCCTCTGTTTCTCGCTCTCTGTTTCTCGCCCTCTGTTTCAGCCCCTCTGTTTCTCGCCCACTGTTTCAGCACCTCTGTTTCTCGCCCTCTGTTTCAGCCCCTCTGTTTCAGCCCCTCTGTTTCAGCCCCTCTGTTTCAGACCCTCTGTTTCAGACCCTCTGTTTCAGCCCCTCTATTTCAGCCCCTCTGTTTCTCGCCCTCTGTTTCAGCCCCTCTGTTTCAGCCCCTCTGTTTCAGCCCCTCTGTTAGCTGCCCCTCTGTTTCAGCCCCTCTGTTTCTCGCCCTCTGTTTCTCGCCCTCTGTTTCAGCCGCTCTGTTTCAGCCCGTCTGTTTCAGCCCCTCTGTTTCAGCCCCTCTGTTTCAGCCCCTCTGTTTCTCGCCCTCTGTTTCTCGCCCTCTGTTTCTCGCTCTCTGTTTCACGCCCTCTGTTTCTTGACCTCTGTTTCTCGCCCTCTGTTTCAGCCCCTCTGTTTCACCCCCTCTGTTTAAGCCCCTCTGTTTCTCGCCCTCTGTTTCTCGCCCTCTGTTTCAGCCCCTCTGTTTCAGCCCCTCTGTTTCAGCCCCTCTGTTTCAGCCCCACTGTTTCAGCCCCTCTGTTTCACCCCCTCTGTTTCAGCCCCTCTGTTTCTCGCCCTCTGTTACAGCCCCTCTGTTTCAGCTCCTCTGTTTCAGCCACTCTGTTTCGCGCCCTCTGTTTCAGCCCCTCTGTTTCAGCCCCTCTGTTTCACCCCCTCTGTTTCAGCCCATCTGTTTCAGCCCCTCTGTTTCAGTCCCACTCTTTCTCGCCCTCTGTTTCTCGCCCTCTGTTTCTCGCCCTCTGTTTCAGCCCCTCTGTTTCAGCCCCTCTGTTTCTCGCCCTCTGTTTCAGCCCCTCTGTTTCAGCCCCTCTGTTTCAGCCCCTCTGTTTCTCACCCTCTGTTTCAGTCCCTCTGTTTCAGCCCCTCTGTTTCAGCCCCTCTGTTTCTCGCCCTCTGTTTCTCGCCCTCTGTTTCTCGCTCTCTGTTTCACGCCCTCTGTTTCTCGCCCTCTGTTTCTCGCCCTCTGTTTCAGCCCCTCTGTTTCACCCCCTCTGTTTAAGCCCCTCTGTTTCTCGCCCTCTGTCTCTCGCCCTCTGTTTCTCGCCCTCTGTTTCAGCCCCTCTGTTTCAGCCCCTCTGTTTCAGCCCCACTGTTTCAGGCCCTCTGTTTCAACCCCTCTGTTTCAGCCCCTCTGTTTCTCGCCCTCTGTTACAGCCCCTCTGTTTCAGCTCCTCTGTTTCAGCCACTCTGTTTCGCTCCCTCCGTTTCAGCCCCTCTGTTTCAGCCCCTCTGTTTCACCCCCTCTGTTTCAGCCCCTCTGTTTCAGCCCCTCTGTTTCAGCCCCACTCTTTCTCGCCCTCTGTTTCTCGCCCTCTGTTTCTCGCCCTCTGTTTCAGCCCCTCTGTTTCAGCCCCTCTGTTTCTCGCCCTCTGTTTCAGCCACTCTGTTTCTCGCCCTCTGTTTCAGCCCCTCTGTTTCAGCCCCTCTGTTTCTCACCCTCTGTTTCTCGCCCTCTATTTCAGCCCCTCTGTTTCAGCCCCTCTGTTTCAGCCCCTCTGTTTCAGCCACTCTGTTTCTCGCACTCTGTTTCTCGCCCTCTGTTTCTCGCCCTCTGTTTCTCGCCCTCTGTTTCAGCCCCTCTGTTTCAGCCCCTCTGTTTCAGCCCCTCTGTTTCTCGCCCTCTGTTTCAGCCCCTCTGTTTCAGCCCCTCTGTTTCAGCCCCTCTGTTTCAGCCCCACTGTTTCTCGCCCTTTGTTTCTCGTCCTCTGTTTCAGCCCCTCTGTTTCTCGCCCTCTGTTTCTCAGCCTCTGTTTCAGCCCCTCTGTTTCTCGCCCTCTGTTTCAGCCCCTCTGTTTCAGCCCCTCTGTTTCAGCCCCTCTGTTTCAGCCACTCTGTTTCTCGCCCTCTGTTTCTCGCCCTCTGTTTCTCGCCCTCTGTTTCTCTCCCCTCTGTTTCAGCCACTCTGTTTCAGCCCCTCTGTTTCAGCTCCTCTGTTTCTCGCCGTCTGTTTCAGCCCCTCTGTTAAAGCCCCTCTGTTTCAGCCCCTCTGTTTCAGCCCCTCTGTTTCACCCCCTCTGTTTCAGCCCCTCTGTTTCAGCCCCTCTGTTTCAGTCCCACTCTTTCACGCCCTCTGTTTCTCGCCCTCTGTTTCTCGCCCTCTTTTTCAGCCCCTCTGTTTCAGCCCCACTGTTTCTCGCCCTCTGTTTCAGCCCCTCTGTTTCAGCCCCTCTGTTTCAGCCCCTCTGTTTCTCGCCCTCTGTTTCAGCCCCTCTGTTTCAGCCCCTCTGTTTCAGCCCCTCTGTTTCTCGCACTCTGTTTCTCGCCCTCTGTTTCTCGCCCTCTGTTTCTCGCCCTCTGTTTCAGCCCCTCTGTTTCAGCCCCTCTGTTTCAGCCCCTCTGTTTCTCGCCCTCTGTTTCAGCCCCTCTGTTTCAGCCCCTCTGTTTCAGCCCCTCTGTTTCAGCCCCTCTGTTTCAGCCCCACTGTTTCTCGCCCTTTGTTTCTCGTCCTCTGTTTCAGCCCCTCTGTTTCAGCCACTCTGTTTCTCAGCCTCTGTTTCAGCCCCTCTGTTTCTCGCCCTCTGTTTCAGCCCCTCTGTTTCAGCCCCTCTGTTTCAGACCCTCTGTTTCAGCCACTCTGTTTCTCGCCCTCTGTTTCTCGCCCTCTGTTTCTCGCCCTCTGTTTCTCGCCCCTCTGTTTCAGCCCCTCTGTTTCAGCCCATCTGTTTCAGCTCCTCTGTTTCTCGCCCTCTGTTTCAGCCCCTCTGGTTCAGCCCCTCTGTTTCAGCCCATCTGTTTCAGCCCCTCTGTTTCAGCCCCTCTGTTTCTCGCCCTCTGTTTCTCGCCCTCTGTTTCTCGCCCTCTGTTTCACGCCCTCTGTTTCTCGCCCTCTGTTTCTCGCCCTCTGTTTCAGCCCCTCTGTTTCACCCCCTCTGTTTAAGCCCCTCTGTTTCTCGCCCTCTGTTTCTCGCCCTCTGTTTCTCGCCCTCTGTTTCAGCCCCTCTGTTTCAGCCCCTCTGTTTCAGCCCCACTGTTTCAGCCCCTCTGTTTCACCCCCTCTGTTTCAGCCCCTCTGTTTCTCGCCCTCTATTTCAGCCCCTCTGTTTCAGCCCCTCTGTTTCAGCCCCTCTGTTTCAGCCCCACTGTTTCTCGCTCTTTGTTTCTCGTCCTCTGTTTCAGCCCCTCTGTTTCTCGCCCTCTGTTTCTCAGCCTCTGTTTCAGCCCCTCTGTTTCTCGCCCTCTGTTTCAGCCCCTCTGTTTCAGCCCCTCTGTTTCAGCCCCTCTGTTTCAGCCACTCTGTTTCTCGCCCTCTGTTTCTCGCCCTCTGTTTCTCGCCCTCTGTTTCTCGCCCCTCTGTTTCAGCCCCTCTGTTTCAGCCCCTCTGTTTCAGCTCCTCTGTTTCTCGCCCTCTGTTTCAGCCCCTCTGTTTCAGCCCCTCTGTTTCAGCCCCTCTGTTTCAGCCCCTCTGTTTCACCCCCTCTGTTTCAGCCACTCTGTTTCAGCCCCTCTGTTTCAGTCCCACTCTTTCACGCCCTCTGTTTCTCGCCCTCTGTTTCTCGCCCTCTTTATCAGCCCCTCTCTTTCAGCCCCACTGTTTCTCGCCCCCTGTTTCAGCCCCTCTGTTTCAGCCCCTCTGTTTCAGCCCCTCTGTTTCTGGCCCTCTGTTTCAGCCCCTCTGTTTCAGCCCCTCTGTTTCAGCCCCTCTGTTTCAGCCCCTCTGTTTCAGCCCCTCTGTTTCAGCCCCTCTGTTTCAGCCCCACTGATTCTCGCCCTTTGTTTCTCGTCCTCTGTTTCAGCCCCTCTGTTTCAGCCTCTCTGTTTCTCAGCCTCTGTTTCAGCCCCTCTGTTTCTCGCCCTCTGTTTCAGCCCCTCTGTTTCAGCCCCTCTGTTTCAGCCCCTCTGTTTCAGCCACTCTGTTTCTCGCCCTCTGTTTCTCGCCCTCTGTTTCTCGCCCCTCTGTTTCAGCCCCTCTGTTTCAGCCCATCTGTTTCAGCTCCTCTGTTTCTCGCCCTCTGTTTCAGCCCCTCTGTTTCAGCCCCTCTGTTTCAGCCCATCTGTTTCAGCCCCTCTGTTTCCGCCCCTCTGTTTCTCGCCCTCTGTTTCTCGCCCTCTGTGTCTCGCTCTCTGTTTCACGCCCTCTGTTTCTCGCCCTCTGTTTCTCGCCCTCTGTTTCAGCCCCTCTGTTTCACCCCCTCTGTTTAAGCCCCTCTGTTTCTCGCCCTCTGTTTCAGCCCCTCTGTTTCTCGCCCTCTGTTTCAGACCCTCTGTTTCAGCCCCTCTGTTTCAGACCCACTGTTTCAGCCCCTCTGTTTCACCCCCTCTGTTTCAGCCCCTCTGTTTCTCGCCCTCTGTTACAGCCCCTCTGTTTCAGCTCCTCTGTTTCAGCCACTCTGTTTCGCGCCCTCTGTTTCAGCCCCTCTGTTTCAGCCCCTCTGTTTCACCCCCTCTGTTTCAGCCCCTCTGTTTCAGCCCCTCTGTTTCAGTCCCACTCTTTCTCGCCCTCTGTTTCTCGCCCTCTGTTTCTCGCCCTCTGTTTCAGCCCCTCTGTTTCAGCCCCTCTGTTTCTCGCCCTCTGTTTCAGCCCCTCTATTTCAGCCCCTCTGTTTCAGCCCCTCTGTTTCTCGCCCTCTGTTTCAGCCCCTCTGTTTCAGCCCCTCTGTTTCAGCCCCTCTGTTTCTCACCCTCTGTTTCTCGCCCTCTATTTCAGCCCCTCTGTTTCAGCCCCTCTGTTTCAGCCCCTCTGTTTCAGCCCCTCTGTTTCTCGCACTCTGTTTCTCGCCCTCTGTTTCTCGCCCTCTGTTTCTCGCCCTCTGTTTCAGCCCCTCTGTTTCAGCCCCTCTGTTTCAGCCCCTCTGTTTCTCGCCCTCTGTTTCAGCCCCTCTGTTTCAGCCCCTCTGTTTCAGCCCCTCTGTTTCAGCCCCACTGTTTCTCGCCCTTTGTTTCTCGTCCTCTGTTTCAGCCCCTCTGTTTCAGCCACTCTGTTTCTCAGCCTCTGTTTCAGCCCCTCTGTTTCTCGCCCTCTGTTTCAGCCCCTCTGTTTCAGCCCCTCTGTTTCAGCCCCTCTGTTTCAGCCACTCTGTTTCTCGCCCTCTGTTTCTCGCCCTCTGTTTCTCGCCCTCTGTTTCTCGCCCCTCTGTTTCAGCCCCTCTGTTTCAGCCCATCTGTTTCAGCTCCTCTGTTTCAGCTCCACAGTTTCAGCCCCTCTGTTTCAGCCCCTCTGTTTCAGCCCATCTGTTTCAGCCCCTCTGTTTCAGCTCCACAGTTTCAGCCCCTCTGTTTCTCGCCCTCTGTTTCTCTCCCTCTGTTTCTCGCCCTCTGTTTCAGCCCCTCTGTTTCAGCCCCTCTGTTTCAGCCCATCTGTTTCAGCCCCTCTGTTTCTCGCCCTCTGTTTCAGCCCCTCCGTTTCAGCCCCTCTGTTTCAGCCCCTCTGTTTCAGCCCCTCTTTTTCAGCCCCTCTGTTTCAGCCCCTCAGTTTCAGCCCCTCTGTTTCTCGCCGTCTGTTTAGGCCCCTCTGTTTCTCGCCCTCTGTGTCAGCCCCTCTGTTAAACCCCCTCTGTTTCTCGCCCTCTGTTTCAGCCCCTCTGTTTCTCGCCCTCTGTTTCTCGCCCCCTGTTTCAGCCCCTCTGTTTCAGCCCTCTGTTTCAGCCCCTCTGTTTCAGCCCCTCTTTTTCAGCCACTCTGTTTCAGCCCCTCTGTTTCTCGCCCTCTGTTTCTCAGCCTCTGTTTCAGCCCCTCTGTTTCTCGCCCTCTGTTTTAGCCCCTCTGTTTCAGCCCCTCTCTTTCAGCCCCTCTGTTTCAGCCACTCTGTTTCTCGCCCTCTGTTTCTCGCCCTCTGTTTCTCGCCCTCTGTTTCTCGCCCCTCTGTTTCAGCCCCTCTGTTTCAGCCCCTCTGTTTCAGCTCCTCTGTTTCTCGCCCTCTGTTTCAGCCCCTCTGTTTCAGCCCCTCTGTTTCAGCCCCTCTGTTTCAGCCCCTCTGTTTCACCCCCTCTGTTTCAGCCCCTCTGTTTCAGCCCCGCTGTTTCAGTCCCACTCTTTCACGCCCTCTGTTTCTCGCCCTCTGTTTCTCGCCCTCTTTTTCAGCCCCTCTGTTTCAGCCCCACTGTTTCTCGCCCTCTGTTTCAGCCCCTCTGTTTCAGCCCATCTGTTTCAGCCCCTCTGTTTCTGGCCCTCTGTTTCAGCCCCACTGTTTCAGCCCCTCTGTTTCAGCCCCTCTGTTTCTCGCACTCTGTTTCTCGCCCTCTGTTTCTCGCCCTCTGTTTCTCGCCCTCTGTTTCAGCCCCTCTGTTTCAGCCCCTCTGTTTCAGCCCCTCTGTTTCTCGCCCTCTGTTTCAGCACCTCTGTTTCAGCCCCTCTGTTTCAGCCCCTCTGTTTCAGCCCCTCTGTTTCAGCCCCACTGATTCTCGCCCTTTGTTTCTCGTCCTCTGTTTCAGCCCCTCTGTTTCAGCCTCTCTGTTTCTCAGCCTCTGTTTCAGCCCCTCTGTTTCTCGCCCTCTGTTTCAGCCCCTCTGTTTCAGCCCCTCTGTTTCAGCCCCTCTGTTTCAGCCACTCTGTTTCTCGCCCTCTGTTTCTCGCCCTCTGTTTCTCGCCCCTCTGTTTCAGCCCCTCTGTTTCAGCCCATCTCTTTCAGCTCCTCTGTTTCTCGCCCTCTGTTTCAGCCCCTCTGTTTCAGCCCCTCTGTTTCAGCCCATCTGTTTCAGCCCCTCTGTTTCAGCCCCTCTGTTTCTCGCCCTCTGTTTCTCGCCCTCTGTTTCTCGCTCTCTGTTTCACGCCCTCTGTTTCTCGCCCTCTGTTTCTCGCCCTCTGTTTCAGCCCCTCTGTTTCACCCCCTCTGTTTAAGCCCCTCTGTTTCTCGCCCTCTGTTTCAGCCCCTCTGTTTCTCGCCCTCTGTTTCAGACCCTCTGTTTCAGCCCCTCTGTTTCAGCCCCACTGTTTCAGCCCCTCTGTTTCACCCCCTCTGTTTCAGCCCCTCTGTTTCTCGCCCTCTGTTACAGCCCCTCTGTTTCAGCTCCTCTGTTTCAGCCACTCTGTTTCGCGCCCTCTGTTTCTCGCCCTCTGTTTCAGCCCCTCTGTTTCACCCCCTCTGTTTCAGCCCCTCTGTTTCAGCCCCTCTGTTTCAGCCCCTCTGTTTCAGCCCCTCTGTTTCAGCCACTCTGTTTCTCGCCCTCTGTTTCTCGCCCTCTGTTTCTCGCCCCTCTGTTTCAGCCCCTCTGTTTCAGCCCATCTGTTTCAGCTCCTCTGTTTCTCGCCCTCTGTTTCAGCCCCTCTGTTTCAGCCCCTCTGTTTCAGCCCATCTGTTTCAGCCCCTCTGTTTCAGCCCCTCTGTTTCTCGCCCTCTGTTTCTCGCCCTCTGTTTCTCGCTCTCTGTTTCACGCCCTCTGTTTCTCGCCCTCTGTTTCTCGCCCTCTGTTTCAGCCCCTCTGTTTCACCCCCTCTGTTTAAGCCCCTCTGTTTCTCGCCCTCTGTTTCAGCCCCTCTGTTTCTCGCCCTCTGTTTCAGACCCTCTGTTTCAGCCCCTCTGTTTCAGCCCCACTGTTTCAGCCCCTCTGTTTCACCCCCTCTGTTTCAGCCCCTCTGTTTCTCGCCCTCTGTTACAGCCCCTCTGTTTCAGCTCCTCTGTTTCAGCCACTCTGTTTCGCGCCCTCTGTTTCAGCCCCTCTGTTTCAGCCCCTCTGTTTCACCCCCTCTGTTTCAGCCCCTCTGTTTCAGCCCCTCTGTTTCAGTCCCACTCTTTCTCGCCCTCTGTTTCTCGCCCTCTGTTTCTCGCCCTCTGTTTCAGCCCCTCTGTTTCTCGCCCTCTGTTTCAGCCCCTCTATTTCAGCCCCTCTGTTTCAGCCCCTCTGTTTCTCGCCCTCTGTTTCAGCCCCTCTGTTTCAGCCCCTCTGTTTCAGCCCCTCTGTTTCTCACCCTCTGTTTCTCGCCCTCTATTTCAGCCCCTCTGTTTCAGCCCCTCTGTTTCAGCCCCTCTGTTTCAGCCCCTCTGTTTCTCGCACTCTGTTTCTCGCCCTCTGTTTCTCGCCCTCTGTTTCTCGCCCTCTGTTTCAGCCCCTCTGTTTCAGCCCCTCTGTTTCAGCCCCTCTGTTTCTCGCCCTCTGTTTCAGCCCCTCTGTTTCAGCCCCTCTGTTTCAGCCCCTCTGTTTCAGCCCCACTGTTTCTCGCCCTTTGTTTCTCGTCCTCTGTTTCAGCCCCTCTGTTTCAGCCACTCTGTTTCTCAGCCTCTGTTTCAGCCCCTCTGTTTCTCGCCCTCTGTTTCAGCCCCTCTGTTTCAGCCCCTCTGTTTCAGCCCCTCTGTTTCAGCCACTCTGTTTCTCGCCCTCTGTTTCTCGCCCTCTGTTTCTCGCCCTCTGTTTCTCGCCCCTCTGTTTCAGCCCCTCTGTTTCAGCCCATCTGTTTCAGCTCCTCTGTTTCTCGCCCTCTGTTTCAGCCCCTCTGTTTCAGCCCCTCTGTTTCAGCCCATCTGTTTCAGCCCCTCTGTTTCAGCTCCACAGTTTCAGCCCCTCTGTTTCTCGCCCTCTGTTTCTCTCCCTCTGTTTCTCGCCCTCTGTTTCAGCCCCTCTGTTTCAGCCCCTCTGTTTCAGCCCATCTGTTTCAGCCCCTCTGTTTCTCGCCCTCTGTTTCAGCCCCTCCGATTCAGCCCCTCTGTTTCAGCCCCTCTGTTTCAGCCCCTCTTTTTCAGCCCCTCTGTTTCAGCCCCTCAGTTTCAGCCCCTCTGTTTCTCGCCGTCTGTTTCAGCCCCTCTGTTTCTCGCCCTCTGTGTCAGCCCCTCTGTTAAACCCCCTCTGTTTCTCGCCCTCTGTTTCAGCCCCTCTGTTTCTCGCCCTCTGTTTCTCGCCCCCTGTTTCAGCCCCTCTGTTTCACCCCTCTGTTTCAGCCCCTCTGTTTCAGCCCCTCTTTTTCAGCCCCTCTGTTTCAGCCCCTCTGTTTCTCGCCCTCTGTTTCAGCCCCTCTGTTTCAGCCCCTCTGTTTCTCGCCCTCTGTTTCAGCCCCTCTGTTTCAGCCCCTCTGTTTCAGCCCCTCTGTTTCAGCCACTCTGTTTCTCGCCCTCTGTTTCTCGCCCTCTGTTTCTCGCCCTCTGTTTCTCGCCCCTCTGTTTCAGCCCCTCTGTTTCAGCCCCTCTGTTTCAGCTCCTCTGTTTCTCGCCCTCTGTTTCAGCCCCTCTGTTTCAGCCCCTCCGTTTCAGCCCCTCTGTTTCAGCCCCTCTGTTTCACCCCCTCTGTTTCAGCCCCTCTGTTTCAGCCCCTCTGTTTCAGTCCCACTCTTTCACGCCCTCTGTTTCTCGCCCTCTGTTTCTCGCCCTCTTTTTCAGCCCCTCTGTTTCAGCCCCACTGTTTCTCGCCCTCTGTTTCAGCCCCTCTGTTTCAGCCCCTCTGTTTCAGCCCCTCTGTTTCTGGCCCTCTGTTTCAGCCCCTCTGTTTCAGCCCCTCTGTTTCTCGCACTCTGTTTCTCGCCCTCTGTTTCTCGCCCTCTGTTTCTCGCCCTCTGTTTCAGCCCCTCTGTTTCAGCCCCTCTGTTTCAGCCCCTCTGTTTCTCGCCCTCTGTTTCAGCCCCTCTGTTTCAGCCCCTCTGTTTCAGCCCCTCTGTTTCAGCCCCTCTGTTTCAGCCCCACTGATTCTCGCCCTTTGTTTCTCGTCCTCTGTTTCAGCCCCTCTGTTTCAGCCTCTCTGTTTCTCAGCCTCTGTTTCAGCCCCTCTGTTTCTCGCCCTCTGTTTCAGCCCCTCTGTTTCAGCCCCTTTGTTTCAGCCCCTCTGTTTCAGCCACTCTGTTTCTCGACCTCTGTTTCTCGCCCTCTGTTTCTCGCCCCTCTGTTTCAGCCCCTCTGTTTCAGCCCATCTGTTTCAGCTCCTCTGTTTCTCGCCCTCTGTTTCAGCCCCTCTGTTTCAGCCCCTCTGTTTCAGCCCATCTGTTTCAGCCCCTCTGTTTCAGCCCCTCTGTTTCTCGCCCTCTGTTTCTCGCCCTCTGTTTCAGCCCCTCTGTTTCTCGCCCTCTGTTTCAGACCCTCTGTTTCAGCGCCTCTGTTTCAGCCCAACTGTATCAGCCCCTCTGTTTCACCCCCTCTGTTTCAGCCCCTCTGTTTCTCGCCCACTGTTACAGCCCCTCTGTTTCAGCTCCTCTGTTTCAGCCACTCTGTTTCGCGCCCTCTGTTTCAGCCCCTCTGTTTCAGCCCCTCTGTTTCACCCCCTCTGTTTCAGCCCCTCTGTTTCAGCCCCTCTGTTTCAGTCCCACTCTTTCTCGCCCTCTGTTTCTCGCCCTCTGTTTCTCGCCCGCTGTTTCAGCCCCTCTGTTTCTCGCCCTCTGTTTCAGCCCCTCTATTTCAGCCCCTCTGTTTCAGCCCCTCTGTTTATCGCCCTCTGTTTCAGCCCCTCTGTTTCAGCCCCTCTGTTTCAGCCCCTCTGTTTCTCACCCTCTGTTTCTCGCCCTCTATTTCAGCCCCTCTGTTTCAGCCCCTCTGTTTCAGCCCCTCTGTTTCAGCCCCTCTGTTTCTCGCACTCTGTTTCTCGCCCTCTGTTTCTCGCCCTCTGTTTCTCGCCCTCTGTTTCAGCCCCTCTGTTTCAGCCCCTCTGTTTCAGCCCCTCTGTTTCTCGCCCTCTGTTTCAGCCCCTCTGTTTCAGCCCCTCTGTTTCAGCCCCTCTGTTTCAGCCCCACTGTTTCTCGCCCTTTGTTTCTCGTCCTCTGTTTCAGCCCCTCTGTTTCAGCCACTCTGTTTCTCAGCCTCTGTTTCAGCCCCTCTGTTTCTCGCCCTCTGTTTCAGCCCCTCTGTTTCAGCCCCTCTGTTTCAGCCCCTCTGTTTCAGCCACTCTGTTTCTCGCCCTCTGTTTCTCGCCCTCTGTTTCTCGCCCTCTGTTTCTCGCCCCTCTGTTTCAGCCCCTCTGTTTCAGCCCATCTGTTTCAGCTCCTCTGTTTCTCGCCCACTGTTTCAGCCCCTCTGTTTCTCGCCCTCTGTTTCAGCCCATCTGTTTCAGCCCCTCTGTTTCAGCTCCACTGTTTCAGCCCCTCTGTTTGTCGCCCTCTGTTTCTCTCCCTCTGTTTCTCGCCCTCTGTTTCAGCCCCTCTGTTTCAGCCCCTCTGTTTCAGCCCATCTGTTTCAGCCCCTCTGTTTCTCGCCCTCTGTTTCAGCCCCTCCGTTTCAGCCCCTCTGTTTCAGCCCCTCTGTTTCAGCCCCTCTTTTTCAGCCCCTCTGTTTCAGCCCCTCAGTTTCAGCCCCTCTGTTTCTCGCCGTCTGTTTCAGCCCCTCTGTTTCTCGCCCTCTGTGTCAGCCCCTCTGTTAAACCCCCTCTGTTTCTCGCCCTCTGTTTCAGCCCCTCTGTTTCTCGCCCTCTGATTCTCGCCCCCTGTTTCAGCCCCTCTGTTTCACCCCTCTGTTTCAGCCCCTCTGTTTCAGCCCCTCTTTTTCAGCAACTCTGTTTCAGCCCCTCTGTTTCAGCCCCTCTGTTTCTCGCCCTCTGTTTCTCGCTCTCTGTTTCTCGCCCTCTGTTTCAGCCCCTCTGTTTCTCGCCCACTGTTTCAGCCCCTCTGTTTCTCGCCCTCTGTTTCAGCCCCTCTGTTTCAGCCCCTCTGTTTCAGCCCCTCTGTTTCAGACCCTCTGTTTCAGACCCTCTGTTTCAGCCCCTCTATTTCAGCCCCTCTGTTTCTCGCCCTCTGTTTCACCCCCTCTGTTTCAGCCCCTCTGTTTCAGCCCCTCTGTTTCAGCCCCTCTGTTTCAGCCCCTCTGTTTCTCGCCCTCTGTTTCTCGCCCTCTGTTTCAGCCGCTCTGTTTCAGCCCGTCTGTTTCAGCCCCTCTCTTTCAGCCCCTCTGTTTCACCCCCTCTGTTTCTCGCCCTCTGTTTCTCGCCCTCTGTTTCTCGCTCTCTGTTTCACGCCCTCTGTTTCTCGCCCTCTGTTTCTCGCCCTCTGTTTCAGCCCCTCTGTTTCACCCCCTCTGTTTAAGCCCCTCTGTTTCTCGCCCTCTGTTTCTCGCCCTCTGTTTCTCGCCCTCCGTTTCAGCCCCTCTGTTTCAGCCCCTCTGTTTCAGCCCCACTGTTTCAGCCTCTCTGTTTCACCCCCTCTGTTTCAGCCCCTCTGTTTCTCGCCCTCTGTTACAGCCCCTCTGTTTCAGCTCCTCTGTTTCAGCCACTCTGTTTCGCGCCCTCTGTTTCAGCCCCTCTATTTCAGCCCCTCTGTTTCACCCCCTCTGTTTCAGCCCATCTGTTTCAGCCCCTCTGTTTCAGTCCCACTCTTTCTCGCCCTCTGTTTCTCGCCCTCTGTTTCTCGCCCTCTGTTTCAGCCCCTCTGTTTCAGCCCCTCTGTTTCTCGCCCTCTGTTTCAGCCCCTCTGTTTCAGCCCCTCTGTTTCAGCCCCTCTGTTTCTCGCCCTCTGTTTCAGCCCCTCTGTTTCAGCCCCTCTGTTTCAGCCCCTCTGTTTCTCGCCCTCTGTTTCTCGCCCTCTGTTTCTCGCTCTCTGTTTCACGCCCTCTGTTTCTCGCCCTCTGTTTCTCGCCCTCTGTTTCAGCCCCTCTGTTTCACCCCCTCTGTTTAAGCCCCTCTGTTTCTCGCCCTCTGTTTCTCGCCCTCTGTTTCTCGCCCTCTGTTTCAGCCCCTCTGTTTCAGCCCCTCTGTTTCAGCCCCACTGTTTCAGCCCCTCTGTTTCAACCCCTCTGTTTCAGCCCCTCTGTTTCTCGCCCTCTGTTACAGCCCCTCTGTTTCAGCTCCTCTGTTTCAGCCACTCTGTTTCGCTCCCTCTGTTTCAGCCCCTCTGTTTCAGCCCCTCTGTTTCACCCCCTCTGTTTCAGCCCCTCTGTTTCACCCCCTCTGTTTCAGCCCCACTCTTTCTCGCCCTCTGTTTCTCGCCCTCTGTTTCTCGCCCTCTGTTTCAGCCCCTCTGTTTCAGCCCCTCTGTTTCTCGCCCTCTGTTTCAGCCCCTCTGTTTCTCGCCCTCTGTTTCAGCCCCTCTGTTTCAGCCCCTCTGTTTCAGCCCCTCTGTTTCTCAACCTCTGTTTCTCGCCCTCTATTTCAGCCCCTCTGTTTCAGCCCCTCTGTTTCAGCCCCTCTGTTTCAGCCCCTCTGTTTCTCGCACTCTGTTTCTCGCCCTCTGTTTATCGCCCTCTGTTTCTCGCCCTCTGTTTCAGCCCCTCTGTTTCAGCCCCTCTGTTTCAGCCCCTCTGTTTCTCGCCCTCTGTTTCAGCCCCTCTGTTTCAGCCCCTGTTTCAGCCCCTCTGTTTCAGCCCCTCTGTTTCAGCCCCACTGTTTCTCGCCCTTTGTTTCTCGTCCTCTGTATCAGCCCCTCTGTTTCAGCCACTCTGTTTCTCAGCCTCTGTTTCAGCCCCTCTGTTTTTCGCCCTCTGTTTCAGCCCCTCTGTTTCAGCCCCTCTGTTTCAGCCCCTCTGTTTCAGCCACTCTGTTTCTCGCCCTCTGTTTCTCGCCCTCTGTTTCTCGCCCTCTGTTTCTCGCCCCTCTGTTTCAGCCCCTCTGTTTCAGCCCCTCTGCTCAGCTCCTCTGTTTCTCGCCCTCTGTTTCAGCCCCTCTGTTTCAGCCCCTCTGTTCCAGCCCCTCTGTTTCAGCCCCTCTGTTTCAGCTCCACTGTTTCAGCCCCTCTGTTTCTCGCCCTCTGTTTCTCTCCCTCTGTTTCTCGCCCTCTGTTTCAGCCCCTCTGTTTCAGCCCCTCTGTTTCAGCCCATCTGTTTCAGCCCCTCTGTTTCTCGCCCTCTGTTTCAGCCCCTCTGTTTCAGCCCCTCTGTTTCAGCCCCTCTGTTTCTCAACCTCTGTTTCTCGCCCTCTATTTCAGCCCCTCTGTTTCAGCCCCTCTGTTTCAGCCCCTCTGTTTCAGCCCCTCTGTTTCTCGCACTCTGTTTCTCGCCCTCTGTTTCTCGCCCTCTGTTTCTCGCCCTCTGTTTCAGCCCCTCTGTTTCAGCCCCTCTGTTTCAGCCCCTCTGTTTCTCGCCCTCTGTTTCAGCCCCTCTGTTTCAGCCCCTCTGTTTCAGCCCCTCTGTTTCAGCCCCTCTGTTTCAGCCCCACTGTTTCTCGCCCTTTGTTTCTCGTCCTCTGTATCAGCCCCTCTGTTTCAGCCACTCTGTTTCTCAGCCTCTGTTTCAGCCCCTCTGTTTTTCGCCCTCTGTTTCAGCCCCTCTGTTTCAGCCCCTCTGTTTCAGCCCCTCTGTTTCAGCCACTCTGTTTCTCGCCCTCTGTTTCTCGCCCTCTGTTTCTCGCCCTCTGTTTCTCGCCCCTCTGTTTCAGCCCCTCTGTTTCAGCCCCTCTGCTCAGCTCCTCTGTTTCTCGCCCTCTGTTTCAGCCCCTCTGTTTCAGCCCCTCTGTTCCAGCCCCTCTGTTTCAGCCCCTCTGTTTCTCGCCCTCTGTTTCTCTCCCTCTGTTTCTCGCCCTCTGTTTCAGCCCCTCTGTTTCAGCCCCTCTGTTTCAGCCCATCTGTTTCAGCCCCTCTGTTTCTCGCCCTCTGTTTCAGCCCCTCTGTTTCAGCCCCTCTGTTTCAGCCCCTCTGTTTCAGCCGCTCTTTTTCAGCCCCTCTGTTTCAGCCCCTCAGTTTCAGCCCCTCTGTTTCTCGCCGTCTGTTTCAGCCCCTCTGTTTCTCGCCCTCTGTTTCAGCCCCTCTGTTTCAGCCCCTCTGTTTCAGCCCATCTGTTTCAGCCCCTCTGTTTCTCGCCCTCTGTTTCAACCCCCCAACTTTCAGCCCCTCTGTTTCAGCCCCTCTGTTTCTCGCCCTCTGTTTCAGCCCCTCTGTTTCAGCCCCTCTGTTTCACCCCCTCTGTTTCTCGCCCTCTGTTTCAGCCCCTCTGTTTCTCGCCCTCTGTTTCTCGCCCCCTGTTTCAGCCCCTCTGTTTCACCCCTCTGTTTCAGCCCCTCTGTTTCAGCCCCTCTTTTTCAGCCACTCTGTTTCAGCCCCTCTGTTTCAGCCCCTCTGTTTCTGGCCCTCTGTTTCTCGCTCTCTGTTTCTCGCCCTCTGTTTCAGCCCCTCTGTTTCTCGCCCACTGTTTCAACCCCTCTGTTTCTCGCCCTCTGTTTCAGCCCCTCTGTTTCAGCCCCTCTGTTTCAGCCCCTCTGTTTCAGACCCTCTGTTTCAGACCCTCTGTTTCAGCCCCTCTATTTCAGCCCATCTGTTTCTCGCCCTCTGTTTCAGCCCCTCTGTTTCAGCCCCTCTGTTTCAGCCCCTCTGTTTCAGCCCCTCTGTTTCAGCCCCTCTGTTTCTCGCCCTCTGCTTCTCGCCCTCTGTTTCAGCCGCTCTGTTTCAGCCCGTCTGTTTCAGCCCCTCTGTTTCAGCCCCTCTGTTTCAGCCCCTCTGTTTCTCGCCCTCTGTTTCTCGCCCTCTGTTTCTCGCTCACTGTTTCACGCCCTCTGTTTCTCGCCCTCTGTTTCTCGCCCTCTGTTTCAGCCCCTCTGTTTCACCCCCTCTGTTTAAGCCCCTCTGTTTCTCGCCCTCTGTTTCTCGCCCTCTGTTTCTCGCCCTCTGTTTCTCGCCCCTCTGTTTCAGCCCCTCTGTTTCAGCCCCTCTGCTCAGCTCCTCTGTTTCTCGCCCTCTGTTTCAGCCCCTCTGTTTCAGCCCCTCTGTTCCAGCCCCTCTGTTTCAGCCCCTCTGTTTCAGCTCCACTGTTTCAGCCCCTCTGTTTCTCGCCCTCTGTTTCTCTCCCTCTGTTTCTCGCCCTCTGTTTCAGCCCCTCTGTTTCAGCCCCTCTGTTTCAGCCCATCTGTTTCAGCCCCTCTGTTTCTCGCCCTCTGTTTCAGCCCCTCTGTTTCAGCCCCTCTGTTTCAGCCCCTCTGTTTCAGCCGCTCTTTTTCAGCCCCTCTGTTTCAGCCCCTCAGTTTCAGCCCCTCTGTTTCTCGCCGTCTGTTTCAGCCCCTCTGTTTCTCGCCCTCTGTTTCAGCCCCTCTGTTTCAGCCCCTCTGTTTCAGCCCATCTGTTTCAGCCCCTCTGTTTCTCGCCCTCTGTTTCAACCCCCCAACTTTCAGCCCCTCTGTTTCAGCCCCTCTGTTTCAGCCCCTCTGTTTCAGCCCCTCTGTTCCAGCCCCTCTGTTTCTCGCCCTCTGTTTCAGCCCCGCTGTTTCAGCCCCTCTGTTTCAGCGCCTCTGTTTCTCGCCCTCTGTTTCAGCCCCTCTGTTTCTCGCCCACTGTTTCAGCCCCTCTGTTTCTCGCCCTCTGTTTCAGCCCCTCTGTTTCAGCCCCTCTGTTTCAGCCCCTCTGTTTCAGCCCCACTGTTTCTCGCCCTCTTTTCATCCCCTCTGTTTCAGCCCCTCTGTTTCTCGCCCTCTGTTTCAGCCCCTCTGTTTCAGCCCCTCTGTTTCAGCCCCTCTGTTTCAGCCCCTCTGTTTCAGTCCCTCTGTATCTCGCCCTCTGTTTCTCGCCCTCTGTTTCTCGCTCTCTGTTTCACGCCTTCTGTTTCTCGCCCTCTGTTTCTCGCCCTCTGTTTCAGCCCCTCTGTTTCACCCCCTCTGTTTCAGCCCCTCTGTTTCTCGCCCTCTGTTTCTCGCCCTCTGTTTCTCGCCCTCCGTTTCAGCCACTCAGATTCAGCCCCTCTGTTTCAGCCCCTCTGTTTCAGCCCCTCTGTTTCAGCCCCACTGTTTAAGCCCCTCTGTTTCTCGCCCTCTGTTTCAACCCCTCTGTTTCTCGCCCTCTGTTTCTCGCCCTCTGTTTCAGCCACTCTGTTTCAGCCCCTCTGTTTCAGCCCCTCTGTTTCAGCCCCTCTTTTTAGGCCACTCTGTTTCAGCCCCTCCATTTCAGCCCCTCTGTTTCTCGCCCTCTGTTTCTCGCTCTCTGTTTCTCGCCCACTGTATCAGCCCCGCTGTTTCTCGCCCACTGTTTCAGCCCCTCTGTTTCTCGCCCTCTGTTTCAGCCCCTCTGTTTCAGCCCCTCTGTTTCAGCCCCTCTGTTTCAGCCCCACTGTTTCTCGCCCTCTTTTCAGCCCCTCTGTTTCAGCCCCTCTGTTTCTCGCCCTCTGTTTCTCGCTCTCTGTTTCTCGCCCTCTGTTTCAGCCCCTCTGTTTCTCGCCCTCTGTTTCAGCCCCTCTGTTTCAGCCCCTCTGTTTCAGCCCCTCTGTTTCAGCCCCTCTGTTTCAGCCCCACTGTTTCTCGCCCTCTTTTCAGCCCCTCTGTTTCAGCCCCTCTGTTTCTCGCCCTCTGTTACAGCCCCTCTGTTTCAGCACCTCTGTTTCAGCCACTCTGTTTCGCGCCCTCTGTTTCAGCCCCTCTATTTCAGCCCCTCTGTTTCACCCCCTCTGTTTCAGCCCATCTGTTTCAGCCCCTCTGTTTCAGTCCCACTCTTTCTCGCCCTCTGTTTCTCGCCCTCTGTTTCTCGCCCTCTGTTTCAGCCCCTCTGTTTCAGCCCCTCTGTTTCTCGCCCTCTGTTTCAGCCCCTCTGTTTCAGCCCCTCTGTTTCAGCCCCTCTGTTTCTCGCCCTCTGTTTCAGCCCCTCTGTTTCAGCCCCTCTGTTTCAGCCCCTCTGTTTCTCGCCCTCTGTTTCTCGCCCTCTGTTTCTCGCTCTCTGTTTCACGCCCTCTGTTTCTCGCCCTCTGTTTCTCGCCCTCTGTTTCAGCCCCTCTGTTTCACCCCCTCTGTTTAAGCCCCTCTGTTTCTCGCCCTCTGTTTCTCGCCCTCTGTTTCTCGCCCTCTGTTTCAGCCCCTCTGTTTCAGCCCCTCTGTTTCAGCCCCACTGTTTCAGCCCCTCTGTTTCAACCCCTCTGTTTCAGCCCCTCTGTTTCTCGCCCTCTGTTACAGCCCCTCTGTTTCAGCTCCTCTGTTTCAGCCACTCTGTTTCGCTCCCTCTGTTTCAGCCCCTCTGTTTCAGCCCCTCTGTTTCACCCCCTCTGTTTCAGACCCTCTGTTTCACCCCCTCTGTTTCAGCCCCACTCTTTCTCGCCCTCTGTTTCTCGCCCTCTGTTTCTCGCCCTCTGTTTCAGCCCCTCTGTTTCAGCCCCTCTGTTTCTCGCCCTCTGTTTCAGCCCCTCTGTTTCTCGCCCTCTGTTTCAGCCCCTCTGTTTCAGCCCCTCTGTTTCAGCCCCTCTGTTTCTCAACCTCTGTTTCTCGCCCTCTATTTCAGCCCCTCTGTTTCAGCCCCTCTGTTTCAGCCCCTCTGTTTCAGCCCCTCTGTTTCTCGCACTCTGTTTCTCGCCCTCTGTTTCTCGCCCTCTGTTTCTCGCCCTCTGTTTCAGCCCCTCTGTTTCAGCCCCTCTGTTTCAGCCCCTCTGTTTCTCGCCCTCTGTTTCAGCCCCTCTGTTTCAGCCCCTCTGTTTCAGCCCCTCTGTTTCAGCCCCTCTGTTTCAGCCCCACTGTTTCTCGCCCTTTGTTTCTCGTCCTCTGTATCAGCCCCTCAGTTTCAGCCACTCTGTTTCTCAGCCTCTGTTTCAGCCCCTCTGTTTTTCGCCCTCTGTTTCAGCCCCTCTGTTTCAGCCCCTCTGTTTCAGCCCCTCTGTTTCAGCCACTCTGTTTCTCGCCCTCTGTTTCTCGCCCTCTGTTTCTCGCCCTCTGTTTCTCGCCCCTCTGTTTCAGCCCCTCTGTTTCAGCCCCTCTGCTCAGCTCCTCTGTTTCTCGCCCTCTGTTTCAGCCCCTCTGTTTCAGCCCCTCTGTTCCAGCCCCTCTGTTTCAGCCCCTGTTTCAGCTTCACTATTTCAGCCCCTCTGTTTCTCGCCCTCTGTTTCTCTCCCTCTGTTTCTCGCCCTCTGTTTCAGCCCCTCTGTTTCAGCCCCTCTGTTTCAGCCCATCTGTTTCAGCCCCTCTGTTTCTCGCCCTCTGTTTCAGCCCCTCTGTTTCAGCCCCTCTGTTTCAGCCCCTCTGTTTCAGCCGCTCTTTTTCAGCCCCTCTGTTTCAGCCCCTCAGTTTCAGCCCCTCTGTTTCTCGCCGTCTGTTTCAGCCCCTCTGTTTCTCGCCCTCTGTTTCAGCCCCTCTGTTTCAGCCCCTCTGTTTCAGCCCATCTGTTTCAGCCCCTCTGTTTCTCGCCCTCTGTTTCAACCCCCCAACTTTCAGCCCCTCTGTTTCAGCCCCTCTGTTTCAGCCCCTCTGTTTCAGCCCCTCTGTTCCAGCCCCTCTGTTTCTCGCCCTCTGTTTCAGCCCCGCTGTTTCAGCCCCTCTGTTTCAGCGCCTCTGTTTCTCGCCCTCTGTTTCAGCCCCTCTGTTTCTCGCCCACTGTTTCAGCCCCTCTGTTTCTCGCCCTCTGTTTCAGCCCCTCTGTTTCAGCCCCTCTGTTTCAGCCCCTCTGTTTCAGCCCCACTGTTTCTCGCCCTCTTTTCAGCCCCTCTGTTTCAGCCCCTCTGTTTCTCGCCCTCTGTTTCAGCCCCTCTGTTTCAGCCCCTCTGTTTCAGCCCCTCTGTTTCAGCCCCTCTGTTTCAGTCCCTCTGTTTCTCGCCCTCTGTTTCTCGCCCTCTGTTTCTCGCTCTCTGTTTCACGCCCTCTGTTTCTCGCCCTCTGTTTCTCGCCCTCTGTTTCAGCCCCTCTGTTTCACCCCCTCTGTTTCAGCCCCTCTGTTTCTCGCCCTCTGTTTCTCGCCCTCTGTTTCTCGCCCTCCGTTTCAGCCACTCAGATTCAGCCCCTCTGTTTCAGCCCCTCTGTTTCAGCCCCTCTGTTTCAGCCCCACTGTTTAAGCCCCTCTGTTTCTCGCCCTCTGTTTCAGCCCCTCTGTTTCTCGCCCTCTGTTTCTCGCCCTCTGTTTCAGCCACTCTGTTTCAGCCCCTCTGTTTCAGCCCCTCTGTTTCAGCCCCTCTTTTTAGGCCACTCTGTTTCAGCCCCTCCATTTCAGCCCCTCTGTTTCTCGCCCTCTGTTTCTCGCTCTCTGTTTCTCGCCCACTGTATCAGCCCCTCTGTTTCTCGCCCACTGTTTCAGCCCCTCTGTTTCTCGCCCTCTGTTTCAGCCCCTCTGTTTCAGCCCCTCTGTTTCAGCCCCACTGTTTCTCGCCCTCTTTTCAGCCCCTCTGTTTCAGCCCCTCTGTTTCTCGCCCTCTGTTTCTCGCTCTCTGTTTCTGGCCCTCTGTTTCAGCCCCTCTGTTTCTCGCCCTCTGTTTCAGCCCCTCTGTTTCAGCCCCTCTGTTTCAGCCCCTCTGTTTCAGCCCCACTGTTTCTCGCCCTCTTTTCAGCCCCTCTGTTTCAGCTCCTCTGTTTCTCGCCCTCTGTTTCAGCCCCTCTGTTTCAGCCCCTCTGTTTCAGCCCCTCTGTTTCAGCCCCTCTGTTTCAGCCCCTCTGTTTCTCGCCCTCTGTTTCTCGCTCTCTGTTTCTCGCTCTCTGTTTAACGCCCTCTGTTTCTCGCCCTCTGTTTCTCGCCCTCTGTTTCTCGCACACTGTTTCAGCCCGTCTGTTTCAGCCCCTCTGTTTCAGCCCCTCTGTTTCACCCCCTCTGTTTCAGCCCCTCTGTTTCTCGCCCTCTGTTTCAGCCCCTCTGTTTCAGCTCCTCTGTTTCACCCCCTCTGTTTCTCGCCCTCTGTTTCAGCCCCTCTGTTTCAGCCCCTCTGTTTCACCCCCTCTGTTTCAGCCCCTCTGTTTCAGCCCCACTCTTTCTCGCCCTCTGTTTCTCGCCCTCTGTTTGACGCCCTCTGTTTCAGCCCCTCTGTTTCAGCCCCTCTTTTTCAGCCCCTTTGTTTCAGCCCCTCTGTTTCAGCCCCTCTGTTTCAGCCCCACTGTTTAAGCCCCTCTGTTTCTCGCCCTCTGTTTCAGCCCCTCTGTTTCTCGCCCTCTGTTTCTCGCCCTCTGTTTCAGCCCCTCTGTTTCAGCCCCTCTGCTCCAGCCCCTCTGTTTCAGCCCCTCTTTTTCAGCCACTCTGTTTCAGCCCCTCTGTTTCAGCCCCTCTGTTTCTCGCCCTCTGTTTCTCGCTCTCTGTTTCTCGCCCTCTGTTTCAGCCCCTCTGTTTCTCGCCCACAGTTTCAGCCCCTCTGTTTCTCGCCCTCTGTTTCAGCCCCTCTGTTTCAGCCCCTCTGTTTCAGCCCCTCTGTTTCAGCCCCTCTGTTTCTCGCCCTCTGTTTCAGCCCCTCTGTTTCAGCCCCTCTTTTTCTCGCCCTCTGTTTCTGCCCCTCTGTTTCAGCCCCTCTGTTTCAGCCCCTCTGTTTCAGCCCAACTGTTTCTCGCCCTCTGTTTCTCGCCCTCTGTTTCAGCCCCTCTGTTTCAGCCCCTCTGTTTCACCCCCTCTGTTTCAGCCCCTCTGTTTCAGCCCCTCTGTTTCTCGCCGTCTGTTTCTCGCCCTCTGTTTCTCGCTCTCTGTTTCTCGCCCTCTGTTTCTCGCCCTCTGTTTCTCGCCCTCTGTTTCAGCCCGTCTGTTTCACCCCCTCTGTTTCAGCCCCTCTGTTTCTCGCCCTCTGTTTCTCGCCCTCTGTTTCAGCCCCTCTGTTTCAGCCCCTCTGTTTCAGCCCCTCTGTTTCACCCCATCTGTTTAAGCCCCTCTGTTTCTCGCCCTCTGTTTCAGCCCCTCTGTTTCAGCCCCTCTGTTTCAGCCCCTCTGTTTCTCGCCCTCTGTTTCAGCCCCTCTGTTTCAGCCCCTCTGTTTCACCCCCTCTGTTTCTCGCCCTCTGTTTCAGCCCCTCTGTTTCTCGCCCTCTGTTTCTCGCCCCCTGTTTCAGCCCCTCTGTTTCACCCCTCTGTTTCAGCCCCTCTGTTTCAGCCCCTCTTTTTCAGCCACTCTGTTTCAGCCCCTCTGTTTCAGCCCCTCTGTTTCTGGCCCTCTGTTTCTCGCTCTCTGTTTCTCGCCCTCTGTTTCAGCCCCTCTGTTTCTCGCCCACTGTTTCAACCCCTCTGTTTCTCGCCCTCTGTTTCAGCCCCTCTGTTTCAGCCCCTCTGTTTCAGCCCCTCTGTTTCAGACCCTCTGTTTCAGACCCTCTGTTTCAGCCCCTCTATTTCAGCCCATCTGTTTCTCGCCCTCTGTTTCAGCCCCTCTGTTTCAGCCCCTCTGTTTCAGCCCCTCTGTTTCAGCCCCTCTGTTTCAGCCCCTCTGTTTCTCGCCCTCTGTTTCTCGCCCTCTGTTTCAGCCGCTCTGTTTCAGCCCGTCTGTTTCAGCCCCTCTGTTTCAGCCCCTCTGTTTCAGCCCCTCTGTTTCTCGCCCTCTGTTTCTCGCCCTCTGTTTCTCGCTCACTGTTTCACGCCCTCTGTTTCTCGCCCTCTGTTTCTCGCCCTCTGTTTCAGCCCCTCTGTTTCACCCCCTCTGTTTAAGCCCCTCTGTTTCTCGCCCTCTGTTTCTCGCCCTCTGTTTCTCGCCCTCTGTTTCAGCCCCTCTGTTTCAGCCCCTCTGTTTCAGCCCCACTGTTTCAGCCCCTCTGTTTCACCCCCTCTGTTTCAGCCCCTCTGTTTCTCGCCCTCTGTTACAGCCCCTCTGTTTCAGCTCCTCTGTTTCAGCCACTCTGTTTCGCGCCCTCTGTTTCAGCCCCTCTGTTTCAGCCCCTCTGTTTCACCCCCTCTGTTTCAGCCCCTCTGTTTCAGCCCCTCTGTTTCAGTCCCACTCTTTCTCGCCCTCTGTTTCTCGCCGTCTGTTTCTCGCCCTCTGTTTCAGCCCCTCTGTTTCAGCCCCTCTGTTTCTCGCCCTCTGTTTCAGCCCCTCTGTTTCAGCCCCTCTGTTTCAGCCCCTCTGTTTCTCGCCCTCTGTTTCAGCCCCTCTGTTTCAGCCCCTCTGTTTCAGCCCCTCTGTTTCTCGCCCTCTGTTTCTCGCCCTCTGTTTCAGCCGCTCTGTTTCAGCCCGTCTGTTTCAGCCCCTCTCTTTCAGCCCCTCTGTTTCAGCCCCTCTGTTTCTCGCCCTCTGTTTCTCGCCCTCTGTTTCTCGCTCTCTGTTTCACGCCCTCTGTTTCTCGCCCTCTGTTTCTCGCCCTCTGTTTCAGCCCCTCTGTTTCACCCCCTCTGTTTAAGCCCCTCTGTTTCTCGCCCTCTGTTTCTCGCCCTCTGTTTCTCGCCCTCTGTTTCAGCCCCTCTGTTTCAGCCCCTCTGTTTCAGCCCCACTGTTTCAGCCTCTCTGTTTCACCCCCTCTGTTTCAGCCCCTCTGTTTCTCGCCCTCTGTTACAGCCCCTCTGTTTCAGCTCCTCTGTTTCAGCCACTCTGTTTCGCGCCCTCTGTTTCAGCCCCTCTATTTCAGCCCCTCTGTTTCACCCCCTCTGTTTCAGCCCATCTGTTTCAGCCCCTCTGTTTCAGTCCCACTCTTTCTCGCCCTCTGTTTCTCGCCCTCTGTTTCTCGCCCTCTGTTTCAGCCCCTCTGTTTCAGCCCCTCTGTTTCTCGCCCTCTGTTTCAGCCCCTCTGTTTCAGCCCCTCTGTTTCAGCCCCTCTGTTTCTCGCCCTCTGTTTCAGCCCCTCTGTTTCAGCCCCTCTGTTTCAGCCCCTCTGTTTCTCGCCCTCTGTTTCTCGCCCTCTGTTTCTCGCTCTCTGTTTCACGCCCTCTGTTTCTCGCCCTCTGTTTCTCGCCCTCTGTTTCAGCCCCTCTGTTTCTCGCCCTCTGTTTCAGCCCCTCTGTTTCAGCCCCTCTGTTTCAGCCCCACTGTTTCAGCCCCTCTGTTTCAACCCCTCTGTTTCAGCCCCTCTGTTTCTCGCCCTCTGTTACAGCCCCTCTGTTTCAGCTCCTCTGTTTCAGCCACTCTGTTTCGCTCCCTCTGTTTCAGCCCCTCTGTTTCAGCCCCTCTGTTTCACCCCCTCTGTTTCAGCCCCTCTGTTTCACCCCCTCTGTTTCAGCCCCACTCTTTCTCGCCCTCTGTTTCTCGCCCTCTGTTTCTCGCCCTCTGTTTCAGCCCCTCTGTTTCAGCCCCTCTGTTTCTCGCCCTCTGTTTCAGCCCCTCTGTTTCTCGCCCACTGTTTCAGCCCCTCTGTTTCAGCCCCTCTGTTTCTCAACCTCTGTTTCTCGCCTTCTATTTCAGCCCCTCTGTTTCAGCCCCTCTGTTTCAGCCCCTCTGTTTCAGCCCCTCTGTTTCTCGCACTCTGTTTCTCGCCCTCTGTTTATCGCCCTCTGTTTCTCGCCCTCTGTTTCAGCCCCTCTGTTTCAGCCCCTCTGTTTCTCGCCCTCTGTTTCAGCCCCTCTGTTTCTCGCCCACTGTTTCAGCCCCTCTGTTTCAGCCCCTCTGTTTCTCAACCTCTGTTTCTCGCCTTCTATTTCAGCCCCTCTGTTTCAGCCCCTCTGTTTCAGCCCCTCTGTTTCAGCCCCTCTGTTTCTCGCACTCTGTTTCTCGCCCTCTGTTTATCGCCCTCTGTTTCTCGCCCTCTGTTTCAGCCCCTCTGTATCTCGCCCTCTGTTTCAGCCCCTCTGTTTCAGCCCCTCTGTTTCAGCCCCTCTGTTTCAGCCCCTCTGTTTCAGCCCCACTGTTTCTCGCCCTTTGTTTCTCGTCCTCTGTATCAGCCCCTCTGTTTCAGCCACTATGTTTCTCAGCCTCTGTTTCAGCCCCTCTGTTTCTCGCCCTCTGTTTCTCGCCCCTCTGTTTCAGCCCCTCTGTTTCAGACCCTCTGCTCAGCTCCTCTGTTTCTCGCCCTCTGTTTCAGCCCCTCTGTTTCAGCCCCTCTGTTCCAGCCCCTCTGTTTCAGCCCCTCTGTTTCAGCTCCACTGTTTCAGCCCCTCTGTTTCGCGCCCTCTGTTTCTCTCCCTCTGTTTCTCGCCCTCTGTTTCAGCCCCTCTGTTTCAGCCCCTCTGTTTCAGCCCATCTGTTTCAGCCCCTCTGTTTCTCGCCCTCTGTTTCAGCCCCTCTGTTTCAGCCCCTCTGTTTCAGCCCCTCTGTTTCAGCCCCTCTGTTTCTCAACCTCTGTTTCTCGCCCTCTATTTCAGCCCCTCTGTTTCAGCCCCTCTGTTTCAGCCCCTCTGTTTCAGCCCCTCTGTTTCTCGCACTCTGTTTCTCGCCCTCTGTTTCTCGCCCTCTGTTTCTCGCCCTCTGTTTCAGCCCCTCTGTTTCAGCCCCTCTGTTTCAGCCCCTCTGTTTCTCGCCCTCTGTTTCAGCCCCTCTGTTTCAGCCCCTCTGTTTCAGCCCCTCTGTTTCAGCCCCTCTGTTTCAGCCCCACTGTTTCTCGCCCTTTGTTTCTCGTCCTCTGTATCAGCCCCTCTGTTTCAGCCACTCTGCTTCTCAGCCTCTGTTTCAGCCCCTCTGTTTTTCGCCCTCTTTTCAGCCCCTCTGTTTCAGCCCCTCTGTTTCAGCCCCTCTGTTTCAGCCACTCTGTTTCTCGCCCTCTGTTTCTCGCCCTCTGTTTCTCGCCCTCTGTTTCTCGCCCCTCTGTTTCAGCCCCTCTGTTTCAGCCCCTCTGCTCAGCTCCTCTGTTTCTCGCCCTCTGTTTCAGCCCCTCTGTTTCAGCCCCTCTGTTCCAGCCCCTCTGTTTCAGCCCCTCTGTTTCAGCTCCACTGTTTCAGCCCCTCTGTTTCTCGCCCTCTGTTTCTCTCCCTCTGTTTCTCGCCCTCTGTTTCAGCCCCTCTGTTTCAGCCCCTCTGTTTCAGCCCATCTGTTTCAGCCCCTCTGTTTCTCGCCCTCTGTTTCAGCCCCTCTGTTTCAGCCCCTCTGTTTCAGCCCCTCTGTTTCAGCCGCTCTTTTTCAGCCCCTCTGTTTCAGCCCCTCAGTTTCAGCCCCTCTGTTTCTCGCCGTCTGTTTCAGCCCCTCTGTTTCTCGCCCTCTGTTTCAGCCCCTCTGTTTCAGCCCCTCTGTTTCAGCCCATCTGTTTCAGCCCCTCTGTTTCTCGCCCTCTGTTTCAACCCCCCAACTTTCAGCCCCTCTGTTTCAGCCCCTCTGTTTCAGCCCCTCTGTTTCAGCCCCTCTGTTCCAGCCCCTCTGTTTCTCGCCCTCTGTTTCAGCCCCGCTGTTTCAGCCCCTCTGTTTCAGCGCCTCTGTTTCTCGCCCTCTGTTTCAGCCCCTCTGTTTCTCGCCCACTGTTTCAGCCCCTCTGTTTCTCGCCCTCTGTTTCAGCCCCTCTGTTTCAGCCCCTCTGTTTCAGCCCCTCTGTTTCAGCCCCACTGTTTCTCGCCCTCTTTTCAGCCCCTCTGTTTCAGCCCCTCTGTTTCTCGCCCTCTGTTTCAGCCCCTCTGTTTCAGCCCCTCTGTTTCAGCCCCTCTGTTTCAGCCCCTCTGTTTCAGTCCCTCTGTTTCTCGCCCTCTGTTTCTCGCCCTCTGTTTCTCGCTCTCTGTTTCACGCCCTCTGTTTCTCGCCCTCTGTTTCTCGCCCTCTGTTTCAGCCCCTCTGTTTCACCCCCTCTGTTTCAGCCCCTCTGTTTCTCGCCCTCTGTTTCTCGCCCTCTGTTTCTCGCCCTCCGTTTCAGCCACTCAGATTCAGCCCCTCTGTTTCAGCCCCTCTGTTTCAGCCCCTCTGTTTCAGCCCCACTGTTTAAGCCCCTCTGTTTCTCGCCCTCTGTTTCAGCCCCTCTGTTTCTCGCCCTCTGTTTCTCGCCCTCTGTTTCAGCCACTCTGTTTCAGCCCCTCTGTTTCAGCCCCTCTGTTTCAGCCCCTCTTTTTAGTCCACTCTGTTTCAGCCCCTCCATTTCAGCCCCTCTGTTTCTCGCCCTCTGTTTCTCGCTCTCTGTTTCTCGCCCACTGTATCAGCCCCGCTGTTTCTCGCCCACTGTTTCAGCCCCTCTGTTTCTCGCCCTCTGTTTCAGCCCCTCTGTTTCAGCCCCTCTGTTTCAGCCCCTCTGTTTCAGCCCCACTGTTTCTCGCCCTCTTTTCAGCCCCTCTGTTTCAGCCCCTCTGTTTCTCGCCCTCTGTTTCTCGCTCTCTGTTTCTCGCCCTCTGTTTCAGCCCCTCTGTTTCTCGCCCTCTGTTTCAGCCCCTCTGTTTCAGCCCCTCTGTTTCAGCCCCTCTGTTTCAGCCCCTCTGTTTCAGCCCCACTGTTTCTCGCCCTCTTTTCAGCCCCTCTGTTTCAGCCCCTCTGTTTCTCGCCATCTGTTACAGCCCCTCTGTTTCAGCACCTCTGTTTCAGCCACTCTGTTTCGCGCCCTCTGTTTCAGCCCCTCTATTTCAGCCCCTCTGTTTCACCCCCTCTGTTTCAGCCCATCTGTTTCAGCCCCTCTGTTTCAGTCCCACTCTTTCTCGCCCTCTGTTTCTCGCCCTCTGTTTCTCGCCCTCTGTTTCAGCCCCTCTGTTTCAGCCCCTCTGTTTCTCGCCCTCTGTTTCAGCCCCTCTGTTTCAGCCCCTCTGTTTCAGCCCCTCTGTTTCTCGCCCTCTGTTTCAGCCCCTCTGTTTCAGCCCCTCTGTTTCAGCCCCTATGTTTCTCGCCCTCTGTTTCTCGCCCTCTGTTTCTCGCTCTCTGTTTCACGCCCTCTGTTTCTCGCCCTCTGTTTCTCGCCCTCTGTTTCAGCCCCTCTGTTTCACCCCCTCTGTTTAAGCCCCTCTGTTTCTCGCCCTCTGTTTCTCGCCCTCTGTTTCTCGCCCTCTGTTTCAGCCCCTCTGTTTCAGCCCCTCTGTTTCAGCCCCACTGTTTCAGCCCCTCTGTTTCAACCCCTCTGTTTCAGCCCCTCTGTTTCTCGCCCTCTGTTACAGCCCCTCTGTTTCAGCTCCTCTGTTTCAGCCACTCTGTTTCGCTCCCTCTGTTTCAGCCCCTCTGTTTCAGCCCCTCTGTTTCACCCCCTCTGTTTCAGCCCCTCTGTTTCACCCCCTCTGTTTCAGCCCCACTCTTTCTCGCCCTCTGTTTCTCGCCCTCTGTTTCTCGCCCTCTGTTTCAGCCCCTCTGTTTCAGCCCCTCTGTTTCTCGCCCTCTGTTTCAGCCCCTCTGTTTCTCGCCCTCTGTTTCAGCCCCTCTGTTTCAGCCCCTCTGTTTCAGCCCCTCTGTTTCTCAACCTCTGTTTCTCGCCCTCTATTTCAGCCCCTCTGTTTCAGCCCCTCTGTTTCAGCCCCTCTGTTTCAGCCCCTCTGTTTCTCGCACTCTGTTTCTCGCCCTCTGTTTCTCGCCCTCTGTTTCTCGCCCTCTGTTTCAGCCCCTCTGTTTCAGCCCCTCTGGTTCAGCCCCTCTGTTTCTCGCCCTCTGTTTCAGCCCCTCTGTTTCAGCCCCTCTGTTTCAGCCCCTCTGTTTCAGCCCCTCTGTTTCAGCCCCACTGTTTCTCGCCCTTTGTTTCTCGTCCTCTGTATCAGCCCCTCTGTTTCAGCCACTCTGTTTCTCAGCCTCTGTTTCAGCCCCTCTGTTTTTCGCCCTCTGTTTCAGCCCCTCTGTTTCAGCCCCTCTGTTTCAGCCCCTCTGTTTCAGCCACTCTGTTTCTCGCCCTCTGTTTCTCGCCCTCTGTTTCTCGCCCTCGGTTTCTCGCCCCTCTGTTTCAGCCCCTCTGTTTCAGCCCCTCTGCTCAGCTCCTCTGTTTCTCGCCCTCTGTTTCAGCCCCTCTGTTTCAGCCCCTCTGTTCCAGCCCCTCTGTTTCAGCCCCTCTGTTTCAGCCCCTCTGTTTCTCGTCCTCTGTTTCTCTCCCTCTGTTTCTCGCCCTCTGTTTCAGCCCCTCTGTTTCAGCCCCTCTGTTTCAGCCCATCTGTTTCAGCCCCTCTGTTTCTCGCCCTCTGTTTCAGCCCCTCTGTTTCAGCCCCTCTGTTTCAGCCCCTCTGTTTCAGCCGCTCTTTTTCAGCCCCTCTGTTTCAGCCCCTCAGTTTCAGCCCCTCTGTTTCTCGCCGTCTGTTTCAGCCCCTCTGTTTCTCGCCCTCTGTTTCAGCCCCTCTGTTTCAGCCCCTCTGTTTCAGCCCATCTGTTTCAGCCCCTCTGTTTCTCGCCCTCTGTTTCAACCCCCCAACTTTCAGCCCCTCTGTTTCAGCCCCTCTGTTTCAGCCCCTCTGTTTCAGCCCCTCTGTTCCAGCCCCTCTGTTTCTCGCCCTCTGTTTCAGCCCCGCTGTTTCAGCCCCTCTGTTTCAGCGCCTCTGTTTCTCGCCCTCTGTTTCAGCCCCTCTGTTTCTCGCCCACTGTTTCAGCCCCTCTGTTTCTCGCCCTCTGTTTCAGCCCCTCTGTTTCAGCCCCTCTGTTTCAGCCCCTCTGTTTCAGCCCCACTGTTTCTCGCCCTCTTTTCAGCCCCTCTGTTTCAGCCCCTCTGTTTCTCGCCCTCTGTTTCAGCCCCTCTGTTTCAGCCCCTCTGTTTCAGCCCCTCTGTTTCAGCCCCTCTGTTTCAGTCCCTCTGTTTCTCGCCCTCTGTTTCTCGCCCACTGTTTCTCGCTCTCTGTTTCACGCCCTCTGTTTCTCGCCCTCTGTTTCTCGCCCTCTGTTTCAGCCCCTCTGTTTCACCCCCTCTGTTTCAGCCCCTCTGTTTCTCGCCCTCTGTTTCTCGCCCTCTGTTTCTCGCCCTCCGTTTCAGCCACTCAGATTCAGCCCCTCTGTTTCAGCCCCTCTGTTTCAGCCCCTCTGTTTCAGCCCCACTGTTTAAGCCCCTCTGTTTCTCGCCCTCTGTTTCAGCCCCTCTGTTTCTCGCCCTCTGTTTCTCGCCCTCTGTTTCAGCCACTCTGTTTCAGCCCCTCTGTTTCAGCCCCTCTGTTTCAGCCCCTCTTTTTAGGCCACTCTGTTTCAGCCCCTCCATTTCAGCCCCTCTGTTTCTCGCCCTCTGTTTCTCGCTCTCTGTTTCTCGCCCACTGTATCAGCCCCTCTGTTTCTCGCCCACTGTTTCAGCCCCTCTGTTTCTCGCCCTCTGTTTCAGCCCCTCTGTTTCAGCCCCTCTGTTTCAGCCCCTCTGTTTCAGCCCCACTGTTTCTCGCCCTCTTTTCAGCCCCTCTGTTTCAGCCCCTCTGTTTCTCGCCCTCTGTTTCTCGCTCTCTGTTTCTCGCCCTCTGTTTCAGCCCCTCTGTTTCTCGCCCTCTGTTTCAGCCCCTCTGTTTCAGCCCCTCTGTTTCAGCCCCTCTGTTTCAGCCCCTCTGTTTCAGCCCCACTGTTTCTCGCCCTCTTTTCAGCCACTCTGTTTCAGCCCCTCTGTTTCTCGCCCTCTGTTTCAGCCCCTCTGTTTCAGCCCCTCTGTTTCAGCCCCTCTGTTTCAGCCCCTCTGTTTCAGCCCCTCTGTTTCTCGCCCTCTGTTTCTCGCCCTCTGTTTCTCGCTCTCTGTTTAACGCCCTCTGTTTCTCGCCCTCTGTTTCTCGCCCTCTGTTTCTCGCACACTGTTTCAGCCCGTCTGTTTCAGCCCCTCTGTTTCAGCCCCTCTGTTTCACCCCCTCTGTTTCAGCCCCTCTGTTTCTCGCCCTCTGTTTCAGCCCCTCTGTTTCAGCTCCTCTGTTTCACCCCCTCTGTTTCTCGCCCTCTGTTTCAGCCCCTCTGTTTCAGCCCCTCTGTTTCACCCCCTCTGTTTCAGCCCCTCTGTTTCAGCCCCACTCTTTCTCGCCCTCTGTTTCTCGCCCTCTGTTTGACGCCCTCTGTTTCAGCCCCTCTGTTTCAGCCCCTCTTTTTCAGCCCCTTTGTTTCAGCCCCTCTGTTTCAGCCCCTCTGTTTCAGCCCCACTGTTTAAGCCCCTCTGTTTCTCGCCCTCTGTTTCAGCCCCTCTGTTTCTCGCCCTCTGTTTCTCGCCCTCTGTTTCAGCTCCTCTGTTTCAGCCCCTCTGCTCCAGCCCCTCTGTTTCAGCCCCTCTTTTTCAGCCACTCTGTTTCAGCCCCTCTGTTTCAGCCCCTCTGTTTCTCGCCCTCTGTTTCTCGCTCTCTGTTTCTCGCCCTCTGTTTCAGCCCCTCTGTTTCTCGCCCACAGTTTCAGCCCCTCTGTTTCTCGCCCTCTGTTTCAGCCCCTCTGTTTCAGCCCCTCTGTTTCAGCCCCTCTGTTTCAGCCCCTCTGTTTCTCGCCCTCTGTTTCAGCCCCTCTGTTTCAGCCCCTCTGTTTCTCGCCCTCTGTTTCTGCCCCTCTGTTTCAGCCCCTCTGTTTCAGCCCCTCTGTTTCAGCCCAACTGTTTCTCGCCCTCTGTTTCTCGCCCTCTGTTTCAGCCCCTCTGTTTCAGCCCCTCTGTTTCACCCCCTCTGTTTCAGCCCCTCTGTTTCAGCCCCTCTGTTTCTCGCCGTCTGTTTCTCGCCCTCTGTTTCTCGCTCTCTGTTTCTCGCCCTCTGTTTCTCGCCCTCTGTTTCTCGCCCTCTGTTTCAGCCCGTCTGTTTCACCCCCTCTGTTTCAGCCCCTCTGTTTCTCGCCCTCTGTTTCTCGCCCTCTGTTTCAGTCCCTCTGTTTCAGCCCCTCTGTTTCAGCCCCTCTGTTTCACCCCATCTGTTTAAGCCCCTCTGTTTCTCGCCCTCTGTTTCAGCCCCTCTGTTTCAGCCCCTCTGTTTCAGCCCCTCTGTTTCTCGCCCTCTGTTTCAGCCCCTCTGTTTCAGCCCCTCTGTTTCACCCCCTCTGTTTCTCGCCCTCTGTTTCAGCCCCTCTGTTTCTCGCCCTCTGTTTCTCGCCCCCTGTTTCAGCCCCTCTGTTTCACCCCTCTGTTTCAGCCCCTCTGTTTCAGCCCCTCTTTTTCAGCCACTCTGTTTCAGCCCCTCTGTTTCAGCACCTCTGTTTCTGGCCCTCTGTTTCTCGCTCTCTGTTTCTCGCCCTCTGTTTCAGCCCCTCTGTTTCTCGCCCACTGTTTCAACCCCTCTGTTTCTCGCCCTCTGTTTCAGCCCCTCTGTTTCAGCCCCTCTGTTTCAGCCACTCTGTTTCAGACCCTCTGTTTCAGACCCTCTGTTTCAGCCCCTCTATTTCAGCCCATCTGTTTCTCGCCCTCTGTTTCAGCCCCTCTGTTTCAGCCCCTCTGTTTCAGCCCCTCTGTTTCAGCCCCTCTGTTTCAGCCCCTCTGTTTCTCGCCCTCTGTTTCTCGCCCTCTGTTTCAGCCGCTCTGTTTCAGCCCGTCTGTTTCAGCCCCTCTGTTTCAGCCCCTCTGTTTCAGCCCCTCTGTTTCTCGCCCTCTGTTTCTCGCCCTCTGTTTCTCGCTCACTGTTTCACGCCCTCTGTTTCTCGCCCTCTGTTTCTCGCCCTCTGTTTCAGCCCCTCTGTTTCACCCCCTCTGTTTAAGCCCCTCTGTTTCTCGCCCTCTGTTTCTCGCCCTCTGTTTCTCGCCCTCTGTTTCAGCCCCTCTGTTTCAGCCCCTCTGTTTCAGCCCCACTGTTTCAGCCCCTCTGTTTCACCCCCTCTGTTTCAGCCCCTCTGTTTCTCGCCCTCTGTTACAGCCCCTCTGTTTCAGCTCCTCTGTTTCAGCCACTCTGTTTCGCGCCCTCTGTTTCAGCCCCTCTGTTTCAGCCCCTCTGTTTCACCCCCTCTGTTTCAGCCCCTCTGTTTCAGCCCCTCTGTTTCAGTCCCACTCTTTCTCGCCCTCTGTTTCTCGCCCTCTGTTTCTCGCCCTCTGTTTCAGCCCCTCTGTTTCAGCCCCTCTGTTTCTCGCCCTCTGTTTCAGCCCCTCTGTTTCAGCCCCTCTGTTTCAGCCCCTCTGTTTCTCGCCCTCTGTTTCAGCCCCTCTGTTTCAGCCCCTCTGTTTCAGCCCCTCTGTTTCTCACCCTCTGTTTCTCGCCCTCTATTTCAGCCCCTCTGTTTCAGCCCCTCTGTTTCAGCCCCTCTGTTTCAGCCCCTCTGTTTCTCGCACTCTGTTTCTCGCCCTCTGTTTCTCGCCCTCTGTTTCTCGCCCTCTGTTTCAGCCCCTCTGTTTCAGCCCCTCTGTTTCAGCCCCTCTGTTTCTCGCCCTCTGTTTCAGCCCCTCTGTTTCAGCCCCTCTGTTTCAGCCCCTCTGTTTCAGCCCCTCTGTTTCAGCCCCACTGTTTCTCGCCCTTTGTTTCTCGTCCTCTGTTTCAGCCCCTCTGTTTCAGCCACTCTGTTTCTCAGCCTCTGTTTCAGCCCTTCTGTTTCTCGCCCTCTGTTTCAGGCCCTCTGTTTCAGCCCCTCTGTTTCAGCCCCTCTGTTTCAGCCACTCTGTTTCTCGCCCTCTGTTTCTCGCCCTCTGTTTCTCGCCCTCTGTTTCTCGCCCCTCTGTTTCAGCCCCTCTGTTTCAGCCCATCTGTTTCAGCTCCTCTGTTTCTCGCCCTCTGTTTCAGCCCCTCTGTTTCAGCCCCTCTGTTTCAGCTCCTCTGTTTCAGCCCCTCTGTTTCAGCTCCACTGTTTCAGCCCCTCTGTTTCTCGCCCTCTGTTTCTCTCCCTCTGTTTCTCGCCCTCTGTGTCAGCCCCTCTGTTTCAGCCCCTCTGTTTCAGCCCATCTGTTTCAGCCCCTCTGTTTCTCGCCCTCTGTTTCAGCCCCTCTGTTTCAGCCCCTCTGTTTCAGCCCCTCTGTTTCAGCCCCTCTTTTTCAGCCCCTCTGTTTCAGCCCCTCAGTTTCAGCCCCTCTGTTTCTCGCCGTCTGTTTCAGCCCCTTTGTTTCTTGCCCTCTGTTTCAGCCCCTCTGTTAAACCCCCTCTGTTTCTCGCCCTCTGTTTCAGCCCCTCTGTTTCTCGCCCTCTGTTTCTCGCCCCCTGTTTCAGCCCCTCTGTTTCACCCCTCTGTTTCCGCCCCTCTGTTTCAGCCCCTCTTTTTCAGCCACTCTGTTTCAGCCCCTCTGTTTCAGCCCCTCTGTTTCTCGCCCTCTGTTTCAGCCCCTGTTTCTCGCCCTCTGTTTCAGCCCCTCTGTTTCAGCCCCTCTGTTTCAGCCCCTCTGTTTCAGCCCCTCTGTTTCAGCCCCTCAGTTTCAGCCCCTCTGTTTCTCGCCGTCTGTTTCAGCCCCTCTGTTTCTTGCCCTCTGTTTCAGCCCCTCTGTTAAACCCCCTCTGTTTCTCGCCCCCTGTTTCAGCCCCTCTGTTTCACCCCTCTGTTTCAGCCCCTCTGTTTCAGTCCCTCTTTTTCAGCCACTCTGTTTCAGCCCCTCTGTTTCAGCCCCTCTGTTTCTCGCCCTCTGTTTCAGCCCCTCTGTTTCTCGCCCTCTGTTTCAGCCCCTCTGTTTCAGCCCCTCTGTTTCAGCCCCTCAGTTTCAGACCCTCTGTTTCAGACCCTCTGTTTCAGCCCCTCTATTTCAGCCCCTCTGTTTCTCGCCCTCTGTTTCAGCCCCTCTGTTTCAGCCCCTCTGTTTCAGCCCCTCTGTTTCAGCCCCTCTGTTTCAGCCCCTCTGTTTCTCGCCCTCTGTTTCTCGCCCTCTGTTTCAGCCGCTCTGTTTCAGCCCGTCTGTTTCAGCCCCTCTGTTTCAGTCCCTCTGTTTCAGCCCCTCTGTTTCTCGCCCTCTGTTTCTCGCCCTCTGTTTCTCGCTCACTGTTTCACGCCCTCTGTTTCTCGCCCTCTGTTTCTCGCCCTCTGTTTCAGCCCCTCTGTTTCACCCCCTGTGTTTAAGCCCCTCTGTTTCTCGCCCTCTGTTTCTCGCCCTCTGTTTCTCGCCCTCTGTTTCAGCCCCTCTGTTTCAGGCCCTCTGTTTCAGCCCCACTGTTTCAGCCCCTCTGTTTCACCCCCTCTGTTTCAGCCCCTCTGTTTCTCGCCCTCTGTTACATCCCCTCTGTTTCAGCTCCTCTGTTTCAGCCACTCTGTTTCGCGCCCTCTGTTTCAGCCCCTCTGTTTCAGCCCCTCTGTTTCACCCCCTCTGTTTCAGCCCCGCTGTTTCAGCCCCTCTGTTTCAGTCCCACTCTTTCTCGCCCTCTGTTTCTCGCCCTCTGTTTCTCGCCCTCTGTTTCAGCCCCTCTGTTTCAGCCCCTCTGTTTCTCGCCCTCTGTTTCAGCCCCTCTGTTTCAGCCCCTCTGTTTCAGCCCCTCTGTTTCTCGCCCTCTGTTTCAGCCCCTCTGTTTCAGCCCCTCTGTTTCAGCCCCTCTGTTTCTAACCCTCTGTTTCTCGCCCTCTATTTCAGCCCCTCTGTTTCAGACCCTCTGTTTCAGCCCCTCTGTTTCAGCCCCTCTGTTTCTCGCACTCTGTTTCTCGCCCTCTGTTTCTCGCCCTCTGTTTCTCGCCCTCTGTTTCAGACCCTCTGTTTCAGCCCCTCTGTTTCAGCCCCTCTGTTTCTCGCCCTCTGTTTCAGCCCCTCTGTTTCAGCCCCTCTGTTTCAGCCCCTCTGTTTCAGCCCCTCTGTTTCAGCCCCACTGTTTCTCGCCCTTTGTTTCTCGTCCTCTGTTTCAGCCCCTCTGTTTCAGCCACTCTGTTTCTCAGCCTCTGTTTCAGCCCCTCTGTTTCTCGCCCTCTGTTTCAGCCCCTCTGTTTCAGCCGCTCTGTTTCAGCCCCTCTGTTTCCGCCACTCTGTTTCTCGCCCTCTGTTTCTCGCCCTCTGTTTCTCGCCCTCTGTTTCTCGCCCCTCTGTTTCTCGCCCTCTATTTCAGCCCCTCTGTTTCAGACCCTCTGTTTCAGCCCCTCTGTTTCAGCCCCTCTGTTTCTCGCACTCTGTTTCTCGCCCTCTGTTTCTCGCCCTCTGTTTCTCGCCCTCTGTTTCAGACCCTCTGTTTCAGCCCCTCTGTTTCAGCCCCTCTGTTTCTCGCCCTCTGTTTCAGCCCCTCTGTTTCAGCCCCTCTGTTTCAGCCCCTCTGTTTCAGCCCCTCTGTTTCAGCCCCACTGTTTCTCGCCCTTTGTTTCTCGTCCTCTGTTTCAGCCCCTCTGTTTCAGCCACTCTGTTTCTCAGCCTCTGTTTCAGCCCCTCTGTTTCTCGCCCTCTGTTTCAGCCCCTCTGTTTCAGCCGCTCTGTTTCAGCCCCTCTGTTTCCGCCACTCTGTTTCTCGCCCTCTGTTTCTCGCCCTCTGTTTCTCGCCCTCTGTTTCTCGCCCCTCTGTTTCAGCCCCTCTGTTTCAGCCCCTCTGTTTCAGCTCCTCTGTTTCTCGCCCTCTGTTTCAGCCCCTCTGTTTCAGCCCCTCTGTTTCAGCCCCTCTGTTTCAGCCCCTCTGTTTCAGCTCCACTGTTTCAGCCCCTCTGTTTCTCGCCCTCTGTTTCTCTCCCTCTGTTTCTCGCCCTCTGTTTCAGCCCCTCTGTTTCAGCCGCTCTGTTTCAGCCCATCTGTTTCAGCCCCTCTGTTTCTCGCCCTCTGTTTCAGCCCCTCTGTTTCAGCCCCTCTGTTTCAGCCCCTCTGTTTCAGCCCCTCTTTTTCAGCCCCTCTGTTTCAGCCCCTCAGTTTCACCCCCTCTGTTTCTCGCCGTCTGTTTCAGCCCATCTGTTTCTCGCCCTCTGTTTCAGCCCCTCTGTTTCAGCCCCTCTGTTTCAGCCCATCTTTTTCAGCCCCTCTGTTTCTCGCCCTCTGTTTCAGCCCCTCCGTTTCAGCCCCTCTGTTTCAGCCCCTCTGTTTCAGCCCCTCTGTTTCAGCCCCTCTGTTCCAGCCCCTCTGTTTCTCGCCCTCTGTTTCAGTCCCGCTGTTTCTCGCCCTCTGTTTCAGCCCCTCTGTTTCAGCCCCTCTGTTTCAGCCCCTCTGTTTCTCACCCTCTGTTTCTCGCCCTCTATTTCAGCCCCTCTGTTTCAGCCCCTCTGTTTCAGCCCCTCTGTTTCAGCCCCTCTGTTTCTCGCACTCTGTTTCTCGCCCTCTGTTTCTCGCCCTCTGTTTCTCGCCCTCTGTTTCAGCCCCTCTGTTTCAGCCCCTCTGTTTCAGCCCCTCTGTTTCTCGCCCTCTCTTTCAGCCCCTCTGTTTCAGCCCCTCTGTTTCAGCCCCTCTGTTTCAGCCCCTCTGTTTCAGCCCCTCTGTTTCTCGCCCTTTGTTTCTCGTCCTCTGTTTCAGCCCCTCTGTTTCAGCCACTCTGTTTCTCAGCCTCTGTTTCAGCCCTTCTGTTTCTCGCCCTCTGTTTCAGCCCCTCTGTTTCAGCCCCTCTGTTTCAGCCCATCTGTTTCAGCCACTCTGTTTCTCGCCCTCTGTTTCTCGCCCTCTGTTTCTCGCCCTGTTTCTCGCCCCTCTGTTTCAGCCCCTCTGTTTCAGCCCATCTGTTTCAGCTCCTCTGTTTCTCGCCCTCTGTTTCAGCCCCTCTGTTTCAGCCCCTCTGTTTCAGCTCCTCTGTTTCAGCCCCTCTGTTTCAGCTCCACTGTTTCAGCCCCTCTGTTTCTCGCCCTCTGTTTCTCTCCCTCTGTTTCTCGCCCTCTGTTTCAGCCCCTCTGTATCAGCCCCTCTGTTTCAGCCCATCTGTTTCAGCCCCTCTGTTTCTCGCCCTCTGTTTCAGCCCCTCTGTTTCAGCTAATCTGTTTCAGCCCCTCTGTTTCAGCCCCTCTTTTTCAGCCCCTCTGTTTCAGCCCCTCAGTTTCAGCCCCTCTGTTTCTCGCCGTCTGTTTCAGCCCCTCTGTTTCTTGCCCTCTGTTTCAGCCCCTCTGTTAAACCCCCTCTGTTTCTCGCCCTCTGTTTCAGCCCCTCTGTTTCTCACCCACTGTTTCAGCCCCTCTGTTTCTCGCCCTCTGTTTCAGCCCCTCTGTTTCAGCCCCTCTGTTTCAGCCCCTCTGTTTCAGACCCTCTGTTTCAGACCCTCTGTTTCAGCCCCTCTATTTCAGCCCCTCTGTTTCTCTCCCTCTGTTTCAGCCCCTCTGTTTCAGCCCCTCTGTTTCAGCCCCTCTGTTTCAGCCCCTCTGTTTCAGCCCCTCTGTTTCTCGCCCTCTGTTTCTCGCCCTCTGTTTCAGCCGCTCTGTTTCAGCCCGTCTGTTTCAGCCCCTCTGTTTCAGCCCCTCTGTTTCAGCCCCTCTGTTTCTCGCCCTCTGTTTCTCGCCCTCTGTTTCTCGCTCTCTGTTTCACGCCCTCTGTTTCTCGCCCTCTGTTTCTCGCCCTCTGTTTCAGCCCCTCTGTTTCACCCCCTCCGTTTAAGCCCCTCTGTTTCCCGCCCTCTGTTTCTCGCCCTCTGTTTCTCGCCCTCTGTTTCAGCCCCTCTGTTTCAGCCCCTCTGTTTCAGCCCCACTGTTTCAGCCCCTCTGTTTCACCCCCTCTGTTTCAGCCCCTCTGTTTCTCGCCCTCTGTTACAGCCCCTCTGTTTCAGCTCCTCTGTTTCAGCCACTCTGTTTCGCGCCCTCTGTTTCAGCCCCTCTGTTTCAGCCCCTCTGTTCACCCCCTCTGTTTCAGCCCCGCTGTTTCAGCCCCTCTGTTTCAGTCCCACTCTTTCTCGCACTCTGTTTCTCGCCCTCTGTTTCTCGCCCTCTGTTTCAGCCCCTCTGTTTCAGCCCCTCTGTTTCTCGCCCTCTGTTTCAGCCCCTCTGTTTCAGCCCCTCTGTTTCAGCCCCTCTGTTTCTCGCCCTCTGTTTCAGCCCCTCTGTTTCAGCCCCTCTGTTTCAGCCCCTCTGTTTCTAACCCTCTGTTTCTCGCCCTCTATTTCAGCCCCTCTGTTTCAGCCCCTCTGTTTCAGCCCCTCTGTTTCAGCCCCTCGGTTTCTCGCACTCTGTTTCTCGCCCTCTGTTTCTCGCCCTCTGTTTCTCGCCCTCTGTTTCAGACCCTCTGTTTCAGCCCCTCTGTTTCAGCCCCTCTGTTTCTCGCCCTCTGTTTCATCCCCTCTGTTTCAGCCCCTCTGTTTCAGCCCCTCTGTTTCAGCCGCACTGTTTCTCGCCCTTTGTTTCTCGTCCTCTGTTTCAGCCCCTCTGTTTCAGCCACTCTGTTTGTCAGCCTCTGTTTCAGCCCCTCTGTTTCTCGCCCTCTGTTTCAGCCCCTCTGTTTCAGCCGCTCTGTTTCAGCCCCTCTGTTTCAGCCACTCTGTTTCTCGCCCTCTGTTTCTCGCCCTCTGTTTCTCGCCCTCAGTTTCTCGCCCCTCTGTTTCAGCCCCTCTGTTTCAGCCCCTCTGTTTCAGCTCCTCTGTTTCTCGCCCTCTGTTTCAGCCCCTCTGTTTCAGCCCCTCTGTTTCAGCCCCTCTGTTTCAGCCCCTCTGTTTCAGCTCCACTGTTTCAGCCCCTCTGTTTCTCGCCCTCTGTTTCTCTCCCTCTGTTTCTCGCCCTCTGTTTCGGCCCCTCTGTTTCAGCCCCTCTGTTTCAGCCCATCTGTTTCAGCCCCTCTGTTTCTCGCCCTCTGTTTCAGCCCCTCTGTTTCAGCCCCTCTGTTTCAGCCCCTCTGTGTCAGCCCCTCTTTTTCAGCCCCTCTGTTTCAGCCACTCAGTTTCAGCCGCTCTGTTTCTCGCCGTCTGTTTCAGCCCCTCTGTTTCTCGCCCTCTGTTTCAGCCCCTCTGTTTCAGCCCCTCTGTTTCAGCCCATCTGTTTCAGCCTCTCTGTTTCTCGCCCTCTGTTTCAGCCCCTCTCTTTCAGCCCCTCTGTTTCAGCCCCTCTGTTTCAGCCCCTCTGTTTCAGCCCCTCTGTTCCAGCCCCTCTGATTCTCGCCCTCTGTTTCAGTCCCGCTGTTTCAGCCCCTCTGTTTCAGCCCCTCTGTTTCTCGCACTCTGTTTCTCGCCCTCTGTTTCTCGCCCTCCGTTCCAGCCACTCTGATTCAGCCCCTCTGTTTCAGCCCCTCTGTTTCAGCCCCTCTGTTTCAGCCCCACTGTTTAAGCCCCTCTGTTTCTCGCCCTCTGTTTCAGCCCCTCTGTTTCTCGCCCTCTGTTTCTCGCCCTCTGTTTCAGCCACTCTGTTTCAGCCCCTCTGTTTCAGCCCCTCTGTTTCAGCCCCTCTTTTTAGGCCACTCTGTTTCAGCCCCTCTGTTTCAGCCCCTCTGTTTCTCGCCCTCTGTTTCTCGCCCTCTGTTTCTCGCCCTCTGTTTCAGCCCCTCTGTTTCTCGCCCACTGTTTCAGCCCCTTTGTTTCTCGCCCTCTGTTTCAGCCCCTCTGTTTCAGCCCCTCTGTTTCAGCCCCTCTGTTTCAGCCCCACTGTTTCTCGCCCTCTTTTCAGCCCCTCTGTTTCAGCCCCTCTGTTTCTCGCCCTCTGTTTCTCGCTCTCTGTTTCTCGCCCTCTGTTTCAGCCCCTCTGTTTCTCGCCCACTGTTTCAGCCCCTCTGTTTCTCGCCCTCTGTTTCAGCCCCTCTGTTTCAGCCCCTCTGTTTCAGCCCCTCTGTTTCAGCCCCACTGTTTCTCGCCCTCTTTTCAGCCCCTCTGTTTCAGCCCCTCTGTTTCTAGCCCTCTGTTTCAGCCCCTCTGTTTCACCCCCTCTGTTTCAGCCCCTCTGTTTCAGCCCCTCTGTTTCAGTCCCTCTGTTTCTCGCCCTCTGTTTCTCGCCCACTGTTTCTCGCTCTCTGTTACACGCCCTCTGTTTCTCGCCCTCTGTTTCTCGCCCTCTGTTTCAGCCCCTCTGTTTCACCCCCTCTGTTTCAGCCCCTCTGTTTCTCGCCCTCTGTTTCTCGCCCTCTGTTTCTCGCCCTCTGTTTCAGCCCGTATGTTTCAGCCCCTCTGTTTCAGCCCCTCTGTTTCACCCCCTCTGTTTCAGCCACTCTGTTTCTCGCCCTCTGTTTCAGCCCCTCTGTTTCAGCTCCTCTGTTTCACCCCCTCTGTTTCTCGCCCTCTGTTTCAGCCCCTCTGTTTCAGCCCCTCTGTTTCACCCCCTCTGTTTCAGCCCCTCTGTTTCACCCCCTCTGTTTCAGCCCCACTCTTTCTCGCCCTCTGTTTCTCGCCCTCTGTTTGTCGCCCTTTGTTTCAGTCCCTCTGTTTCAGCCCCTCTGTTTCAGCTCCACTGTTTCAGCCCCTCTGTTTCTCGCACTCTGTTTCTCGCCCTCTGTTTCTCGCCCTCTGTTTCAGCCACTCTGATTCAGCCCCTCTGTTTCAGCCTCTCTGTTTCAGCCCCTCTGTTTCAGCCCCACTGTTTAAGCCCCTCTGTTTCTCGCCCTCTGTTTCAGCCCCTCTGTTTCTCGCCCTCTGTTTCTCGCCCTCTGTTTCAGCCCCTCTGTTTCAGCCCCTCTGTTTCAGCCCCTCTGTTTCAGCCCCTCTTTTTCAGCCTCTCTGTTTCAGCCCCTCTGTTTCAGCCCCTCTGTTTCTCGCCCTCTGTTTCTCGCTCTCTGTTTCTCGCCCTCTGTTTCAGCCCCTCTGTTTCTCGCCCACTGTTTCAGCCCCTCTGTTTCTCGCCCTCTGTTTCAGCCCCTCTGTTTCAGCCCCTCTGTTTCAGCCATTCTGTTTCAGCCCCTCTGTTTCTCGCCCTCTGTTTCAGCCCCTCGGTTTCAGCCCCTCTGTTTCTCGCCCTCTGTTTCTGCCCCACTGTTTCAGCCCCTCTGTTTCAGCCCCTCTGTTTCAGCCCCTCTGTTTCAGCCCCTCTGTTTCTCGCCCTCTGTTTCTCGCCCTCTGTTTCAGCCCCTCTGTTTCTCGCCCTCTGTTTCAGCCCCTCTGTTTCAGCCCCTCTGTTTCAGCCCCTCTGTTTCAGCCCCTCTGTTTCAGCCCCTCTGTTTCTCGCCCTCTGTTTCTCGCCCTCTGTTTCTCGCTCTCTGTTTCACGCCCTCTGTTTCTCGCCCTCTGTTTCTCGCCCTCTGTTTCAGCCCCTCTGTTTCACCCCCTCGGTTTCAGCCCCTCTGTTTCTCGCCCTCTGTTTCTCGCCCTCTGTTTCTCGCCCTCCGTTTCAGCCACTCAGATTCAGCCCCTCTGTTTCAGCCCCTCTGTTTCAGCCCCTCTGTTTCAGCCCCACTTTTTAAGCCCCTCTGTTTCTCGCCCTCTGTTTCAGCCCCTCTGTTTCTCGCCCTCTGTTTCTCGCCCTCTGTTTCAGCCACTCTGTTTCAGCCCCTCTGTTTCAGCCCCTCTGTTTCAGCCCCTCTTTTTAGGCCACTCTGTTTCAGCCCCTCCATTTCAGCCCCTCTGTTTCTCGCCCTCTGTTTCTCGCTCTCTGTTTCTCGCCCACTGTATCAGCCCCTCTGTTTCTCGCCCACTGTTTCAGCCCCTCTGTTTCTCGCCCTCTGTTTCAGCCCCTCTGTTTCAGCCCCTCTGTTTCAGCCCCTCTGTTTCAGCCCCACTGTTTCTCGCCCTCTTTTCAGCCCCTCTGTTTCAGCCACTCTGTTTCTCGCCCTCTGTTTCTCGCTCTCTGTTTCTCGCCCTCTGTTTCAGCCCCTCTGTTTCTCGCCCTCTGTTTCAGCCCCTCTGTTTCAGCCCCTCTGTTTCAGCCCCTCTGTTTCAGCCCCTCTGTTTCAGCCCCACTGTTTCTCGCCCTCTTTTCAGCCCCTCTGTTTCAGCCCCTCTGTTTCTCGCCCTCTGTTTCAGCCCCTCTGTTTCAGCCCCTCTGTTTCAGCCCCTCTGTTTCAGCCCCTCTGTTTCAGCCCCTCTGTTTCTCGCCCTCTGTTTCTCGCCCTCTGTTTCTCGCTCTCTGTTTAACGCCATCTGTTTCTCGCCCTCTGTTTCTCGCCCTCTGTTTCTCGCCCACTGTTTCAGCCCGTCTGTTTCAGCCCCTCTGTTTCAGCCCCTCTGTTTCACCCCCTCTGTTTCAGCCCCTCTGTTTCTCGCACTCTGTTTCAGCCCCTCTGTTTCAGCTCCTCTGTTTCACCCCCTCTGTTTCTCGCCCTCTGTTTCAGCCCCTCTGTTTCAGCCCCTCTGTTTCACCCCCTCTGTTTCAGCCCCTCTGTTTCAGCCCCACTCTTTCTCGCCCTCTGTTTCTCGCCCTCTGTTTGACGCCCTCTGTTTCAGCCCCTCTGTTTCAGCCCCTCTTTTTCAGCCCCTTTGTTTCAGCCCCTCTGTTTCAGCTCCTCTGTTTCAGCCCCACTGTTTAAGCCCCTCTGTTTCTCGCCCTCTGTTTCAGCCCCTCTGTTTCTCGCCCTCTGTTTCTCGCCCTCTGTTTCAGCCCCTCTGTTTCAACCCCTCTGCTCCAGCCCCTCTGTTTCAGCCCCTCTTTTTCAGCCACTCTGTTTCAGCCCCTCTGTTTCAGCCCCTCTGTTTCTCGCCCTCTGTTTCTCGCTATCTGTTTCTCGCCCTCTGTTTCAGCCCCTCTGTTTCTCGCCCACAGTTTCAGCCCCTCTGTTTCTCGCTCTCTGTTTCAGCCCCTCTGTTTCAGCCCCTCTGTTTCAGCCCCTCTGTTTCAGCCCCTCTGTTTCTCGCCCTCTGTTTCAGCCCCTCTGTTTCAGCCCCTCTGTTTCTCGCCCTCTGTTTCTGCCCCTCTGTTTCAGCCCCTCTGTTTCAGCCCCTCTGTTTCAGCCCCTCTGTTTCAGCCCAACTGTTTCTCGCCCTCTGTTTCTCGCCCTCTGTTTCAGCCCCTCTGTTTCAGCCCCTCTGTTTCACCCCCTCTGTTTCAGCCCCTCTGTTTCAGCCCCTCTGTTTCTCGCCGTCTGTTTCTCGCCCTCTGTTTCTCGCTCTCTGTTTCTCGCCCTCTGTTTCTCGCCCTCTGTTTCTCGCCCTCTGTTTCAGCCCGTCTGTTTCACCCCCTCTGTTTCAGCCCCTCTGTTTCTCGCCCTCTGTTTCTCGCCCTCTATTTCAGCCCCTCTGTTTCAGCCCCTCTGTTTCAGCCCCTCTGTTTCACCCCATCTGTTTAAGCCCCTCTGTTTCTCGCCCTCTGTTTCAGCCCCTCTGTTTCAGCCCCTCTGTTTCAGCCCCTCTGTTTCAGCCCCTCTGTTTCTCGCCCTCTGTTTCAGCCCCTCTGTTTCAGCCCCTCTGTTTCATCCCAACTGTTTCTCGCCCTCTGTTTCTCGCCCTCTGTTTCAGCCCCTCTGTTTCAGCCCCTCTGTTTCACCCCCTCTGTTTCAGCCCCTCTGTTTCAGCCCCTCTGTTTCTCGCCGTCTGTTTCTCGCCCTATGTTTCTCGCTCTCTGTTTCTCGCCCTCTGTTTCTCGCCCTCTGTTTCTCGCCCTCTGTTTCAGCCCGTCTGTTTCACCCCCTCTGTTTCAGCCCCTCTGTTTCTCGCCCTCTGTTTCAGCCCCTCTGTTTCAGCCCCTCTGTTTCACCCCATCTGTTTAAGCCCCTCTGTTTCTCGCCCTCTGTTTCAGCCCCTCTGTTTCAGCCCCTCTGTTTCAGCCCCTCTGTTTCAGCCCCTCTGTTTCTCGCCCTCTGTTTCAGCCCCTCGGTTTCAGCCCCTCTGTTTCTCGCCCTCTGTTTCTGCCCCACTGTTTCAGCCCCTCTGTTTCAGCCCCTCTGTTTCAGCCCCTCTGTTTCTCGCCCTCTGTTTCTCGCCCTCTGTTTCAGCCCCTCTGTTTCTCGCCCTCTGTTTCAGCCCCTCTGTTTCAGCCCCTCTGTTTCAGCCCCTCTGTTTCAGCCCCTCTGTTTCAGTCCCTCTGTTTCTCGCCCTCTGTTTCTCGCCCTCTGTTTCTCGCTCTCTGTTTCACGCCCTCTGTTTCTCGGCCTCTGTTTCTCGCCCTCTGTTTCAGTCCCTCTGTTTCACCCCCTCTGTTTCAGCCCCTCTGTTTCTCGCCCTCTGTTTCTCGCCCTCTGTTTCTCGCCCTCCGTTTCAGCCACTCAGATTCAGCCCCTCTGTTTCAGCCCCTCTGTTTCAGCCCCTCTGTTTCAGCCCCACTGTTTAAGCCCCTCTGTTTCTCGCCCTCTGTTTCAGCCCCTCTGTTTCTCGCCGTCTGTTTCTCGCCCTCTGTTTCAGCCACTCTGTTTCAGCCCCTCTGTTTCAGCCCCTCTGTTTCAGCCCCTCTTTTTAGGCCACTCTGTTTCAGCCCCTCCATTTCAGCCCCTCTGTTTCTCGCCCTCTGTTTCTCGCTCTCTGTTTCTCGCCCACTGTATCAGCCCCTCTGTTTCTCGCCCACTGTTTCAGCCCCTCTGTTTCTCGCCCTCTGTTTCAGCCCCTCTGTTTCAGCCCCTCTGTTTCAGCCCCTCTGTTTCAGCCCCACTGTTTCTCGCCCTCTTTTCAGCCCCTCTGTTTCAGCCCCTCTGTTTCTCGCCCTCTGTTTCTCGCTCTCTGTTTCTCGCCCTCTGTTTCAGCCCCTCTGTTTCTCGCCCTCTGTTTCAGCCCCTGTGTTTCAGCCCCTCTGTTTCAGCCCCTCTGTTTCAGCCCCTCTGTTTCAGCCCCACTGTTTCTCACCCTCTTTTCAGCCCCTCTGTTTCAGCCCCTCTGTTTCTCGCCCTCTGTTTCAGCCCCTCTGTTTCAGCCCCTCTGTTTCAGCCCCTCTGTTTCAGCCCCTCTGTTTCAGCCCCTCTGTTTCTCGCCCTCTGTTTCTCGCCCTCTGTTTCTCGCTCTCTGTTTAACGCCCTCTGTTTCTCGCCCTCTGTTTCTCGCCCTCTGTTTCTCGCCCACTGTTTCAGCCCGTCTGTTTCAGCCCCTCTGTTTCAGCCCCTCTGTTTCACCCCCTCTGTTTCAGCCCCTCTGTTTCTCGCCCTCTGTTTCAGCCCCTCTGTTTCAGCTCCTCTGTTTCACCCCCTCTGTTTCTCGCCCTCTGTTTCAGCCCCTCTGTTTCAGCCCCTCTGTTTCACCCCCCCTGTTTCAGCCCCTCTGTTTCAGCCCCACTCTTTCTCGCCCTCTGTTTCTCGCCCTCTGTTTGACGCCCTCTGTTTCAGCCCCTCTGTTTCAGCCCCTCTTTTTCAGCCCCTTTGTTTCAGCCCCTCTGTTTCAGCCCCTCTGTTTCAGCCCCACTGTTTAAGCCCCTCTGTTTCTCGCCCTCTGTTTCAGCCCCTCTGTTTCTCGCCCTCTGTTTCTCGCCCTCTGTTTCAGCCCCTCTGTTTCAGCCCCTCTGCTCCAGCCCCTCTGTTTCAGCCCCTCTTTTTCAGCCACTCTGTTTCAGCCCCTCTGTTTCAGCCCCTCTGTTTCTCGCCCTCTGTTTCTCGCTCTCTGTTTCTCGCCCTCTGTTTCAGCCCCTCTGTTTCTCGCCCACAGTTTCAGCCCCTCTGTTTCTCGCCCTCTGTTTCAGCCCCTCTGTTTCAGCCCCTCTGTTTCAGCCCCTCTGTTTCAGCCCCTCTGTTTCTCGCCCTCTGTTTCAGCCCCTCTGTTTCAGCCCCTCTGTTTCTCGCCCTCTGTTTCTGCCCCTCTGTTTCAGCCCCTCTGTTTCAGCCCCTCTGTTTCAGCCCCTCTGTTTCAGCCCAACTGTTTCTCGCCCTCTGTTTCTCGCCCTCTGTTTCAGCCCCTCTGTTTCAGCCCCTCTGTTTCACCCCCTCTGTTTCAGCCCCTCTGTTTCAGCCCCTCTGTTTCTCGCCGTCTGTTTCTCGCCCTCTGTTTCTCGCTCTCTGTTTCTCGCCCTCTGTTTCTCGCCCTCTGTTTCTCGCCCTCTGTTTCAGCCCGTCTGTTTCACCCCCTCTGTTTCAGCCCCTCTGTTTCAGCCCCTCTGTTTCTCGCCCTCTGTTTCAGCCCCTCTGTTTCAGCCCCTCTGTTTCACCCCATCTGTTTAAGCCCCTCTGTTTCTCGCCCTCTGTTTCAGCCCCTCTGTTTCAGCTCCTCTGTTTCAGCCCCTCTGTTTCTCGCCCTCTGTTTCAGCCCCTCTGTTTCAGCCCCTCTGTTTCACCCCCTCTGTTTCTCGCCCTCTGTTTCAGCCCCTCTGTTTCTCGCCCTCTGTTTCTCGCCCCCTGTTTCAGCCCCTCTGTTTCACCCCTCTGTTTCAGCCCCTCTGTTTCAGCCCCTCTTTTTCAGCCACTCTGTTTCAGACCCTCTGTTTCAGCCCCTCTGTTTCTGGCCCTCTGTTTCTCGCTCTCTGTTTCTCGCCCTCTGTTTCAGCCCCTCTGTTTCTCGCCCACTGTTTCAACCCCTCTGTTTCTCGCCCTCTGTTTCAGCCCCTCTGTTTCAGCCCCTCTGTTTCAGCCCCTCTGTTTCAGACCCTCTGTTTCAGACCCTCTGTTTCAGCCCCTCTATTTCAGCCCTTTTTTTTCTCGCCCTCTGTTTCAGCCGCTCTGTTTCAGCCCGTCTGTTTCAGCCCCTCTGTTTCAGCCCCTCTGTTTCAGCCCCTCTGTTTCTCGCCCTCTGTTTCTCGCCCTCTGTTTCTCGCTCTCTGTTTCACGCCCTCTGTTTCTCGCCCTCTGTTTCTCGCCCTCTGTTTCAGCCCCTCTGTTTCACCCCCTCTGTTTAAGCCCCTCTGTTTCTCGCCCTCTGTTTCTCGCCCTCTGTTTCTCGCCCTCTGTTTCAGCCCCACTGTTTCAGCCCCTCTGTTTCACCCCCTCTGTTTCAGCCCCTCTGTTTCTCGCCCTCTGTTACAGCCCCTCTGTTTCAGCTCCTCTGTTTCAGCCACTCTGTTTCGCGCCCTCTGTTTCAGCCCCTCTGTTTCAGCCCCTCTGTTTCACCCCCTCTGTTTCAGCCCCTCTGTTTCAGCCCCTCTGTTTCAGTCCCACTCTTTCTCGCCCTCTGTTTCTCGCCCTCTGTTTCTCGCCCTCTGTTTCAGCCCCTCTGTTTCAGCCCCTCTGTTTCTCGCCCTCTGTTTCAGCCCCTCTGTTTCAGCCCCTCTGTTTCAGCCCCTCTGTTTCTCGCCCTCTGTTTCAGCCCCTCTGTTTCAGCCCCTCTGTTTCAGCCCCTCTGTTTCTCACCCTCTGTTTCTAGCCCTCTATTTCAGCCCCTCTGTTTCAGCCCCTCTGTTTCAGCCCCTCTGTTTCAGCCCCTCTGTTTCTCGCACTCTGTTTCTCGCCCTCTGTTTCTCGCCCTCTGTTTCTCGCCCTCTGTTTCAGCCCCTCTGTTTCAGCCCCTCTGTTTCAGCCCCTCTGTTTCTCGCCCTCTGTTTCAGCCCCTCTGTTTCAGCCCCTCTGTTTCAGCCCCTCTGTTTCAGCCCCTCTGTTTCAGCCCCACTGTTTCTCGCCCTTTGTTTCTCGTCCTCTGTTTCAGCCCCTCTGTTTCAGCCACTCTGTTTCTCAGCCTCTGTTTCAGCCCTTCTGTTTCTCGCCCTCTGTTTCAGCCCCTCTGTTTCAGCCCCTCTGTTTCAGCCCCTCTGTTTCAGCCACTCTGTTTCTCGCCCTCTGTTTCTCGCCCTCTGTTTCTCGCCCTCTGTTTCTCGCCCCTCTGTTTCAGCCCCTCTGTTTCAGCCCATCTGTTTCAGCTCCTCTGTTTCTCGCCCTCTGTTTCAGCCCCTCTGTTTCAGCCCCTCTGTTTCAGCTCCTCTGTTTCAGCCCCTCTGTTTCAGCTCCACTGTTTCAGCCCCTCTGTTTCTCGCACTCTGTTTCTCTCCCTCTGTTTCTCGCCCTCTGTGTCAGCCCCTCTGTTTCAGCCCCTCTGTTTCAGCCCATCTGTTTCAGCCCCTCTGTTTCTCGCCCTCTGTTTCAGCCCCTCTGTTTCAGCCCCTCTGTTTCAGCCCCTCTGTTTCAGCCCCTCTTTTTCAGCCCCTCTGTTTCAGCCCCTCAGTTTCAGCCCCTCTGTTTCTCGCCGTCTGTTTCAGCCCCTTTGTTTCTTGCCCTCTGTTTCTCGCCCTCTGTTTCAGCCCCTCTGTTTCAGCCCCTCTGTTTCAGCCCCTCTGTTTCTCGCACTCTGTTTCTCGCCCCCTGTTTCAGCCCCTCTGTTTCACCCCTCTGTTTCCGCCCCTCTGTTTCAGCCCCTCTTTTTCAGCCACTCTGTTTCAGCCCCTCTGTTTCAGCCCCTCTGTTTCTCGCCCTCTGTTTCAGCCCCTCTGTTTCTCGCCCTCTGTTTCAGCCCCTCTGTTTCAGCCCCTCTGTTTCAGCCCCTCTGTTTCAGCCCCTCTTTTTCAGCCCCTCTGTTTCAGCCCCTCAGTTTCAGCCCCTCTGTTTCTCGCCGTCTGTTTCAGCCCCTCTGTTTCTTGCCCTCTGTTTCAGCCCCTCTGTTAAACCCCCTCTGTTTCTCGCCCCCTGTTTCAGCCCCTCTGTTTCACCCCTCTGTTTCAGCCCCTCTGTTTCAGTCCCTCTTTTTCAGCCACTCTGTTTCAGCCCCTCTGTTTCAGCCCCTCTGTTTCTCGCCCTCTGTTTCAGCCCCTCTGTTTCTCGCCCCTGTTTCAGCCCCTCTGTTTCAGCCCCTCTGTTTCAGCCCCTCAGTTTCAGACCCTCTGTTTCAGACCCTCTGTTTCAGCCCCTCTATTTCAGCCCCTCTGTTTCTCGCCCTCTGTTTCAGCCCCTCTGTTTCAGCCCCTCTGTTTCAGCCCCTCTGTTTCAGCCCCTCTGTTTCAGCCCCTCTGTTTCTCGCCCTCTGTTTCTCGCCCTCTGTTTCAGCCGCTCTGTTTCAGCCCGTCTGTTTCAGCCCCTCTGTTTCAGCCCCTCTGTTTCAGCCCCTCTGTTTCTCGCCCTCTGTTTCTCGCCCTCTGTTTCTCGCTCACTGTTTCACGCCCTCTGTTTCTCGCCCTCTGTTTCTCGCCCTCTGTTTCAGCCCCTCTGTTTCACCCCCTGTGTTTAAGCCCCTCTGTTTCTCGCCCTCTGTTTCTCGCCCTCTGTTTCTCGCCCTCTGTTTCAGCCCCTCTGTTTCAGCCCCTCTGTTTCAGCCCCACTGTTTCAGCCCCTCTGTTTCACCCCCTCTGTTTCAGCCCCTCTGTTTCTCGCCCTCTGTTACAGCCCCTCTGTTTCAGCTCCTCTGTTTCAGCCACTCTGTTTCGCGCCCTCTGTTTCAGCCCCTCTGTTTCAGCCCCTCTGTTTCACCCCCTCTGTTTCATCCCCGCTGTTTCAGCCCCTCTGTTTCAGTCCCACTCTTTCTCGCCCTCTGTTTCTCGCCCTCTGTTTCTCGCCCTCTGTTTCAGCCCCTCTGTTTCAGCCCCTCTGTTTCTCGCCCTCTGTTTCAGCCCCTCTGTTTCAGCCCCTCTGTTTCAGCCCCTCTGTTTCTCGCCCTCTGTTTCAGCCCCTCTGTTTCAGCCCCTCTGTTTCAGCCCCTCTGTTTCTAACCCTCTGTTTCTCGCCCTCTATTTCAGCCCCTCTGTTTCAGCCCCTCTGTTTCAGCCCCTCTGTTTCAGCCCCTCTGTTTCTCGCACTCTGTTTCTCGCCCTCTGTTTCTCGCCCTCTGTTTCTCGCCCTCTGTTTCAGACCCTCTGTTTCAGCCCCTCTGTTTCAGCCCCTCTGTTTCTCGCCCTCTGTTTCAGCCCCTCTGTTTCAGCCCCTCTGTTTCAGCCCCTCTGTTTCAGACCCTCTGTTTCAGCCCCACTGTTTCTCGCCCTTTGTTTCTCGTCCTCTGTTTCAGCCCCTCTGTTTCAGCCACTCTGTTTCTCAGCCTCTGTTTCAGCCCCTCTGTTTCTCGCCCTCTGTTTCAGCCCCTCTGTTTCAGCCGCTCTGTTTCAGCCCCTCTGTTTCCGCCACTCTGTTTCTCGCCCTCTGTTTCTTGCCCTCTGTTTCTCGCCCTCTGTTTCTCGCCCCTCTGTTTCAGCCCCTCTGTTTCAGCCCCTCTGTTTCAGCTCCTCTGTTTCTCGCCCTCTGTTTCAGCCCCTCTGTTTCAGCCCCTCTGTTTCAGCCCCTCTGTTTCAGCCCCTCTGTTTCAGCTCCACTGTTTCAGCCCCTCTGTTTCTCGCCCTCTGTTTCTCTCCCTCTGTTTCTCGCCCTCTGTTTCAGCCCCTCTGTTTCAGCCGCTCTGTTTCAGCCCATCTGTTTCAGCCCCTCTGTTTCTCGCCCTCTGTTTCAGCCCCTCTGTTTCACCCCCTCTGTTTCAGCCCCTCTGTTTCAGCCCCTCTTTTTCAGCCCCTCTGTTTCAGCCCCTCAGTTTCACCCCCTCTGTTTCTCGCCGTCTGTTTCAGCCCCTCTGTTTCTCGCCCTCTGTTTCAGCCCCTCTGTTTCAGCCCCTCTGTTTCAGCCCATCTGTTTCAGCCCCTCTGTTTCTCGCCCTCTGTTTCAGCCCCTCCGTTTCAGCCCCTCTGTTTCAGCCCCTCTGTTTCAGCCCCTCTGTTTCAGCCCCTCTGTTCCAGCCCCTCTGTTTCTCGCCCTCTGTTTCAGTCCCGCTGTTTCTCGCCCTCTGTTTCAGCCCCTCTGTTTCAGCCCCTCTGTTTCAGCCCCTCTGTTTCTCACCCTCTGTTTCTCGCCCTCTATTTCAGCCCCTCTGTTTCAGCCCCTCTGTTTCAGCCCCTCTGTTTCAGCCCCTCTGTATCTCGCACTCTGTTTCTCGCCCTCTGTTTCTCGCCCTCTGTTTCTCGCCCTCTGTTTCAGCCCCTCTGTTTCAGCCCCTCTGTTTCAGCCCCTCTGTTTCTCGCCCTCTCTTTCAGCCCCTCTGTTTCAGCCCCTCTGTTTCAGCCCCTCTGTTTCAGCCCCTCTGTTTCAGCCCCACTGTTTCTCGCCCTTTGTTTCTCGTCCTCTGTTTCAGCCCCTCTGTTTCAGCCACTCTGTTTCTCAGCCTCTGTTTCAGCCCTTCTGTTTCTCGCCCTCTGTTTCAGCCCCTCTGTTTCAGCCCCTCTGTTTCAGCCCCTCTGTTTCAGCCACTCTGTTTCTCGCCCTCTGTTTCTCGCCCTCTGTTTCTCGCCCTCTCTTTCTCGCCCCTCTGTTTCAGCCCCTCTGTTTCAGCCCATCTGTTTCAGCTCCTCTGTTTCTCGCCCTCTGTTTCAGCCCCTCTGTTTCAGCCCCTCTGTTTCAGCTCCTCTGTTTCAGCCCCTCTGTTTCTCGCCCTCTGTTTCTCTCCCTCTGTTTCTCGCCCTCTGTTTCAGCCCCTCTGTTTCAGCCCCTCTGTTTCAGCCCATCTGTTTCAGCCCCTCTGTTTCTCGCCCTCTGTTTCAGCCCCTCTGTTTCAGCCCCTCTGTTTCAGCCCCTCTGTTACAGCCCCTCTTTTTCAGCCCCTCTGTTTCAGCCCCTCAGTTTCAGCCCCTCTGTTTCTCGCCGTCTGTTTCAGCCCCTCTGTTTCTTGCCCTCTGTTTCAGCCCCTCTGTTAAACCCCCTCTGTTTCTCGCCCTCTGTTTCAGCCCCTCTGTTTCTCGCCCACTGTTTCAGCCCCTCTGTTTCTCGCCCTCTGTTTCAGCCCCTCTGTTTCAGCCCCTCTGTTTCAGCCCCTCTGTTTCAGACCCTCTGTTTCAGACCCTCAGTTTCAGCCCCTCTATTTCAGCCCCTCTGTTTCTCTCCCTCTGTTTCAGCCCCTCTGTTTCAGCCCCTCTGTTTCAGCCCCTCTGTTTCAGCCCCTCTGTTTCAGCCCCTCTGTTTCTCGCCCTCTGTTTCTCGCCCTCTGTTTCAGCCGCTCTGTTTCAGCCCGTCTGTTTCAGCCCCTCTGTATCAGCCCCTCTGTTTCAGCCCCTCTGTTTCTCGCCCTCTGTTTCTCGCCCTCTGTTTCTCGCTCTCTGTTTCACGCCCTCTGTTTCTCGCCCTCTGTTTCTCGCCCTCTGTTTCAGCCCCTCTGTTTCACCCCCTCCGTTTAAGCCCCTCTGTTTCTCGCCCTCTGTTTCTCGCCCTCTGTTTCTCGCCCTCTGTTTCAGCCCCTCTGTTTCAGCCCCTCTGTTTCAGCCCCACTGTTTCAGCCCCTCTGTTTCACCCCCTCTGTTTCAGCCCCTCTGTTTCTCGCCCTCTGTTACAGCCCCTCTTTTGCAGCTCCTCTGTTTCAGCCACTCTGTTTCGCGCCCTCTGTTTCTCGCCCTCTGTTTCTCGCTCTCTGTTTAACGCCCTCTGTTTCTCTCCCTCTGTTTCTCGCCCTCTGTTTCTCGCACACTGTTTCAGCCCGTCTGTTTCAGCCCCTCTGTTTCAGCCCCTCTGTTTCACCCCCTCTGTTTCAGCCCCTCTGTTTCTCGCCCTCTGTTTCAGCCCCTCTGTTTCAGCTCCTCTGTTTCACCCCCTCTGTTTCTCGCCCTCTGTTTCAGCCCCTCTGTTTCAGCCCCTCTGTTTCACCCCCTCTGTTTCAGCCCCTCTGTTTCAGCCCCACTCTTTCTCGCCCTCTGTTTCTCGCCCTCTGTTTGACGCCCTCTGTTTCAGCCCCTCTGTTTCAGCCCCTCTTTTTCAGCCCCTTTGTTTCAGCCCCTCTGTTTCAGCCCCTCTGTTTCAGCCCCACTGTTTAAGCCCCTCTGTTTCTCGCCCTCTGTTTCAGCCCCTCTGTTTCTCGCCCTCTGTTTCTCGCCCTCTGTTTCTGCCCCTCTGTTTCAGCCCCTCTGTTTCAGCCCCTCTGTTTCAGCCCAACTGTTTCTCGCCCTCTGTTTCTCGCCCTCTGTTTCAGCCCCTCTGTTTCAGCCCCTCTGTTTCACCCCCTCTGTTTCAGCCCCTCTGTTTCAGCCCCTCTGTTTCTCGCCGTCTGTTTCTCGCCCTCTGTTTCTCGCTCTCTGTTTCTCGCCCTCTGTTTCTCGCCCTCTGTTTCTCGCCCTCTGTTTCAGCCCGTCTGTTTCACCCCCTCTGTTTCAGCCCCTCTGTTTCTCGCCCTCTGTTTCTCGCCCTCTGTTTCAGCCCCTCTGTTTCAGCCCCTCTGTTTCAGCCCCTCTGTTTCACCCCATCTGTTTAAGCCCCTCTGTTTCTCGCCCTCTGTTTCAGCCCCTCTGTTTCAGCCCCTCTGTTTCAGCCCCTCTGTTTCTCGCCCTCTGTTTCAGCCCCTCTGTTTCAGCCCCTCTGTTTCACCCCCTCTGTTTCTCGCCCTCTGTTTCAGCCCCTCTGTTTCTCGCCCTCTGTTTCTCGCCCCATGTTTCAGCCCCTCTGTTTCACCCCTCTGTTTCAGCCCCTCTGTTTCAGCCCCTCTTTTTCAGCCACTCTGTTTCAGCCCCTCTGTTTCAGCCCCTCTGTTTCTGGCCCTCTGTTTCTCGCTCTCTGTTTCTCGCCCTCTGTTTCAGCCCCTCTGTTTCTCGCCCACTGTTTCAACCCCTCTGTTTCTCGCCCTCTGTTTCAGCCCCTCTGTTTCAGCCCCTCTGTTTCAGCCCCTCTGTTTCAGACCCTCTGTTTCAGACCCTCTGTTTCAGCCCCTCTATTTCAGCCCATCTGTTTCTCGTCCTCTGTTTCAGCCCCTCTGTTTCAGCCCCTCTGTTTCAGCCCCTCTGTTTCAGCCTCTCTGTTTCAGCCCCTCTGTTTCTCGCCCTCTGTTTCTCGCCCTCTGTTTCAGCCGCTCTGTTTCAGCCCGTCTGTTTCAGCCCCTCTGTTTCAGCCCCTCTGTTTCAGCCCCTCTGTTTCAGCCCCTCTGTTTCTCCGCTCTGTTTCTCGCCCTCTGTTTCTCGCTCACTGTTTCACGCCCTCTGTTTCTCGCCCTCTGTTTCTCGCCCTCTGTTTCAGCCCCTCTGTTTCACCCCCTCTGTTTAAGCCCCTCTGTTTCTCGCCCTCTGTTTCTCGCCCTCTGTTTCTCGCCCTCTGTTTCAGCCCCTCTGTTTCAGCCCCTCTGTTTCAGCCCCACTGTTTCAGCGCCTCTGTTTCACCCCCTCTGTTTCAGCCCCTCTGTTTCTCGCCCTCTGTTACAGCCCCTCTGTTTCAGCTCCTCTGTTTCAGCCACTCTGTTTCGCGCCCTCTGTTTCAGCCCCTCTGTTTCAGCCCCTCTGTTTCACCCCCTCTGTTTCAGCCCCTCTGTTTCAGCCCCTCTGTTTCAGTCCCACTCTTTCTCGCCCTCTGTTTCTCGCCCTCTGTTTCTCGCCCTCTGTTTCAGCCCCTCTGTTTCAGCCCCTCTGTTTCTCGCCCTCTGTTTCAGCCCCTCTGTTTCAGCCCCTCTGTTTCAGCCCCTCTGTTTCTCGCCCTCTGTTTCAGCCCCTCTGTTTCAGCCCCTCTGTTTCAGCCCCTCTGTTTCTCACCCTCTGTTTCTCGCCCTCTATTTCAGCCCCTCTGTTTCAGCCCCTCTGTTTCAGCCCCTCTGTTTCAGCCCCTCTGTTTCTCGCACTCTGTTTCTCGCCCTCTGTTTCTCGCCCTCTGTTTCTCGCCCTCTGTTTCAGCCCCTCTGTTTCAGCCCCTCTGTTTCTCGCCCTCTGTTTCAGCCCCTCTGTTTCAGCCCCTCTGTTTCAGCCCCTCTGTTTCAGCCCCTCTGTTTCAGCCCCACTGTTTCTCGCCCTTTGTTTCTCGTCCTCTGTTTCAGCCCCTCTGTTTCAGCCACTCTGTTTCTCAGCCTCTGTTTCAGCCCTTCTGTTTCTCGCCCTCTGTTTCAGCCCCTCTGTTTCAGCCCCTCTGTTTCAGCCCCTCTGTTTCAGCCACTCTGTTTCTCGCCCTCTGTTTCTCGCCCTCTGTTTCTCGCCCTCTGTTTCTCGCCCCTCTGTTTCAGCCCCTCTGTTTCAGCCCATCTGTTTCAGCTCCTCTGTTTCTCGCCCTCTGTTTCAGCCCCTCTGTTTCAGCCCCTCTGTTTCAGCTCCTCTGTTTCAGCCCCTCTGTTTCAGCTCCACTGTTTCAGCCCCTCTGTTTCTCGCCCTCTGTTTCTCTCCCTCTGTTTCTCGCCCTCTGTGTCAACCCCTCTGTTTCAGCCCCTCTGTTTCAGCCCATCTGTTTCAGCCCCTCTGTTTCTCGCCCTCTGTTTCAGCCCCTCTGTTTCAGCCCCTCTGTTTCAGCCCCTCTGTTTCAGCCCCTCTTTTTCAGCCCCTCTGTTTCAGCCCCTCAGTTTAAGCCCCTCTGTTTCTCGCCGTCTGTTTCAGCCCCTTTGTTTCTTGCCCTCTGTTTCAGCCCCTCTGTTAAACCCCCTCTGTTTCTCGCCCTCTGTTTCAGCCCCTCTGTTTCTCGCCCTCTGTTTCTCGCCCCCTGTTTCAGCCCCTCTGTTTCCGCCCCTCTGTTTCCGCCCCTCTGTTTCAGCCCCTCTTTTTCAGCCACTCTGTTTCAGCCCCTCTGTTTCAGCCCCTCTGTTTCTCGCCCTCTGTTTCAGCCCCTCTGTTTCTCGCCCTCTGTTTCAGCCCCTCTGTTTCAGCCCCTCTGTTTCAGCCCCTCTGTTTCAGCCCCTCTTTTTCAGCCCCTCTGTTTCAGCCCCTCAGTTTCAGCCCCTCTGTTTCTCGCCGTCTGTTTCAGCCCCTCTGTTTCTTGCCCTCTGTTTCAGCCCCTCTGTTAAACCCCCTCTGTTTCTCGCCCCCTGTTTCAACCCCTCTGTTTCACCCCTCTGTTTCAGCCCCTCTGTTTCAGTCCCTCTTTTTCAGCCACTCTGTTTCAGCCCCTCTGTTTCAGCCCCTCTGTTTCTCGCCCTCTGTTTCAGCCCCTCTGTTTCTCGCCCTCTGTTTCAGCCCCTCTGTTTCAGCCCCTCTGTTTCAGCCCCTCAGTTTCAGACCCTCTGTTTCAGACCCTCTGTTTCAGCCCCTCTATTTCAGCCCCTATGTTTCTCGCCCTCTGTTTCAGCCCCTCTGTTTCAGCCCCTCTGTTTCAGCCCCTCCGTTTCAGCCCCTCTGTTTCAGCCCCTCTGTTTCTCGCCCTCTGTTTCTCGCCCTCTGTTTCAGCCGCTCTGTTTCAGCCCGTCTGTTTCAGCCCCTCTGTTTCAGCCCCTCTGTTTCAGCCCCTCTGTTTCTCGCCCTCTGTTTCTCGCCCTCTGTTTCTCGCTCACTGTTTCACGCCCTCTGTTTCTCGCCCTCTGTTTCTCGCCCTCTGTTTCAGCCCCTCTGTTTCACCCCCTGTGTTTAAGCCCCTCTGTTTCTCGCCCTCTGTTTCTCGCCCTCTGTTTCTCGCCCTCTGTTTCAGCCCCTCTGTTTCAGCCCCTCTGTTTCAGCCCCACTGTTTCAGCCCCTCTGTTTCACCCCCTCTGTTTCAGCCCCTCTGTTTCTCGCCCTCTGTTACAGCCCCTCTGTTTCAGCTCCTCTGTTTAAGCCACTCTGTTTCGCGCCCTCTGTTTCAGCCCCTCTGTTTCAGCCCCTCTGTTTCACCCCCTCTGTTTCAGCCCCGCTGTTTCAGACCCTCTGTTTCAGTCCCACTCTTTCTCGCCCTCTGTTTCTCGCCCTCTGTTTCTCGCCCTCTGTTTCAGCCCCTCTGTTTCAGCCCCTCTGTTTCTCGCCCTCTGTTTCAGCCCCTCTGTTTCAGCCCCTCTGTTTCAGCCCCTCTGTTTCTCGCCCTCTGTTTCGGCCCCTCTGTTTCAGCCCCTCTGTTTCAGCCCCTCTGTTTCTAACCCTCTGTTTCTCGCCCTCTATTTCAGCCCCTCTGTTTCAGCCCGTCTGTTTCAGCCCCTCTGTTTCAGCCCCTCTGTTTCTCGCACTCTGTTTCTCGCCCTCTGTTTCTCGCCCTCTGTTTCTCGCCCTCTGTTTCAGACCCTCTGTTTCAGACCCTCTGTTTCAGCCCCACTGTTTCTCGCCCTTTGTTTCTCGTCCTCTGTTTCAGCCCCTCTGTTTCAGCCACTCTGTTTCTCAGCCTCTGTTTCAGCCCCTCTGTTTCTCGCCCTCTGTTTCAGCCCCTCTGTTTCAGCCGCTCTGTTTCAGCCCCTCTGTTTCAGCCACTCTGTTTCTCAGCCTCTGTTTCAGCCCTTCTGTTTCTCGCCCTCTGTTTCAGCCCCTCTGTTTCAGCCCCTCTGTTTCAGCCCCTCTGTTTCAGCCACTCTGTTTCTCGCCCTCTGTTTCTCGCCCTCTGTTTCTCGCCCTCTGTTTCTCGCCCCTCTGTTTCAGCCCCTCTGTTTCAGCCCATCTGTTTCAGCTCCTCTGTTTCTCGCCCTTTGTTTCAGCCCCTCTGTTTCAGCCCCTCTGTTTCAGCTCCTCTGTTTCAGCCCCTCTGTTTCAGCTCCACTGTTTCAGCCCCTCTGTTTCTCGCCCTCTGTTTCTCTCCCTCTGTTTCTCGCCCTCTGTTTCAGCCCCTCTGTTTCAGCCCCTCTGTTTCAGCCCATCTGTTTCAGCCCCTCTGTTTCTCGCCCTCTGTTTCAGCCCCTCTGTTTCAGCCCCTCTGTTTCAGCCCCTCTGTTTCAGCCCCTCTTTTTCAGCCCCTCTGTTTCAGCCCCTCAGTTTCAGCCCCTCTGTTTCTCGCCGTCTGTTTCAGCCCCTCTGTTTCTTGCCCTCTGTTTCAGCCCCTCTGTTAAACCCCCTCTGTTTCTCGCCCTCTGTTTCAGCCCCTCTGTTTCTCGCCCACTGTTTCAGCCTCTCTGTTTCTCGCCCTCTGTTTCAGCCCCTCTGTTTCAGACCCTCTGTTTCAGACCCTCTGTTTCAGCCCCTCTATTTCAGCCCCTCTGTTTCTCTCCCTCTGTTTCAGCCCCTCTGTTTCAGCCCCTCTGTTTCAGCCCCTCTGTTTCAGCCCCTCTGTTTCAGCCCCTCTGTTTCTCGCCCTCTGTTTCTCGCCCTCTGTTTCAGCCGCTCTGTTTCAGCCCGTCTGTTTCAGCCCCTCTGTTTCAGCCCCTCTGTTTCAGCCCCTCTGTTTCTCGCCCTCTGTTTCTCGCCCTCTGTTTCTCGCTCTCTGTTTCACGCCCTCTGTTTCTCGCTCTCTGTTTCTCGCCCTCTGTTTCAGCCCCTCTGTTTCACCCCCTCCGTTTAAGCCCCTCTGTTTCTCGCCCTCTGTTTCTCGCCCTCTGTTTCTCGCCCTCTGTTTCAGCCCCTCTGTTTCAGCCCCTCTGTTTCACCCCCACTGTTTCAGCCCCTCTGTTTCACCCCCTCTGTTTCAGCCCCTCTGTTTCTCGCCCTCTGTTACAGCCCCTCTGTTTCAGCTCCTCTGTTTCAGCCACTCTGTTTCGCGCCCTCTGTTTCAGCCCCTCTGTTTCAGCCCCTCTGTTTCACCCCCTCTGTTTCAGCCCCGCTGTTTCAGCCCCTCTGTTTCAGTCCCACTCTTTCTCGCCCTCTGTTTCTCGCCCTCTGTTTCTCGCCCTCTGTTTCAGCCCCTCTGTTTCAGCCCCTCTGTTTCTCGCCCTCTGTTTCAGCCCCTCTGTTTCAGCCCCGCTGTTTCAGCCCCTCTGTTTCAGTCCCACTCTTTCTCGCCCTCTGTTTCTCGCCCTCTGTTTCTCGCCCTCTGTTTCAGCCCCTCTGTTTCAGCCCCTCTGTTTCAGCCCCTCTGTTTCTCGCCCTCTGTTTCAGCCCCTCTGTTTCAGCCCCTCTGTTTCAGCCCCTCTGTTTCTAACCCTCTGTTTCTCGCCCTCTATTTCAGCCCCTCTGTTTCAGTTCCTCTGTTTCAGCCCCTCTGTTTCAGCCCCTCTGTTTCTCGCACTCTGTTTCTCGCCCTCTGTTTCTCGCCCTCTGTTTCTCGCCCTCTGTTTCAGACCCTCTGTTTCAGCCCCTCTGTTTCAGCCCCTCTGTTTCTCGCCCTCTGTTTCAGCCCCTCTGTTTCAGCCCCTCTGTTTCAGCCCCTCTGTTTCAGCCCCACTGTTTCTCGCACTTTGTTTCTCGTCCTCTGTTTCAGCCCCTCTGTTTCAGCCACTCTGTTTCTCAGCCTCTGTTTCAGCCCCTCTGTTTCTCGCCCTCTGTTTCAGCCCCTCTGTTTCAGCCGCTCTGTTTCAGCCCCTCTGTTTCAGCCACTCTGTTTCTCGCCCTCTGTTTCTCGCCCTCTGTTTCTCGCCCTCTGTTTCTCGCCCCTCTGTTTCAGCCCCTCTGTTTCAGCCCCTCTGTTTCAGCTCCTCTGTTTCTCGCCCTCTGTTTCAGCCCCTCTGTTTCAGCCCCTCTGTTTCAGCCCCTCTGTTTCAGCCCCTCTGTTTCAGCTCCACTGTTTCAGCCCCTCTGTTTCTCGCCCTCTGTTTCTCTCCCTCTGTTTCTCGCCCTCTGTTTCAGCCCCTCTGTTTCAGCCCCTCTGTTTCAGCCCATCTGTTTCAGCCCCTCTGTTTCTCGCCCTCTGTTTCAGCCCCTCTGTTTCAGCCCCTCTGTTTCAGCCCCTCTGTGTCAGCCCCTCTTTTTCAGCCCCTCTGTTTCAGCCACTCAGTTTCAGCCCCTCTGTTTCTCGCCGTCTGTTTCAGCCCCTCTGTCTCTCGCCCTCTGTTTCAGCCCCTCTGTTTCAGCCCCTCTGTTTCAGCCCATCTGTTTCAGCCTCTCTGTTTCTCGCCCTCTGTTTCAGCCCCTCTCTTTCAGCCCCTCTGTTTCAGCCCCTCTGTTTCAGCCCCTCTGTTTCAGCCCCTCTGTTCCAGCCCCTCTGATTCTCGCCCTCTGTTTCAGTCCCGCTGTTTCAGCCCCTCTGTTTCAGCCCCTCTGTTTCTCGCACTCTGTTTCTCGCCCTCTGTTTCTCGCCCTCCGTTCCAGCCACTCTGATTCAGCCCCTCTGTTTCAGCCCCTCTGTTTCAGCCCCTCTGTTTCAGCCCCACTGTTTAAGCCCCTCTGTTTCTCGCCCTCTGTTTCAGCCCCTCTGTTTCTCGCCCTCTGTTTCTCGCCCTCTGTTTCAGCCACTCTGTTTCAGCCCCTCTGTATCTCGCACTCTGTTTCTCGCCCTCTGTTTCTCGCCCTCTGTTTCTCGCCCTCTGTTTCAGCCCCTCTGTTTCAGCCCCTCTGTTTCAGCCCCTCTGTTTCTCGCCCTCTCTTTCAGCCCCTCTGTTTCAGCCCCTCTGTTTCAGCCCCTCTGTTTCAGCCCCTCTGTTTCAGCCCCACTGTTTCTCGCCCTTTGTTTCTCGTCCTCTGTTTCAGCCCCTCTGTTTCAGCCACTCTGTTTCTCAGCCTCTGTTTCAGCCCTTCTGTTTCTCGCCCTCTGTTTCAGCCCCTCTGTTTCAGCCCCTCTGTTTCAGCCCCTCTGTTTCAGCCACTCTGTTTCTCGCCCTCTGTTTCTCGCCCTCTGTTTCTCGCCCTCTCTTTCTCGCCCCTCTGTTTCAGCCCCTCTGTTTCAGCCCATCTGTTTCAGCTCCTCTGTTTCTCGCCCTCTGTTTCAGCCCCTCTGTTTCAGCCCCTCTGTTTCAGCTCCTCTGTTTCAGCCCCTCTGTTTCAGCTCCACTGTTTCAGCCCCTCTGTTTCTCGCCCTCTGTTTCTCTCCCTCTGTTTCTCGCCCTCTGTTTCAGCCCCTCTGTTTCAGCCCCTCTGTTTCAGCCCATCTGTTTCAGCCCCTCTGTTTCTCGCCCTCTGTTTCAGCCCCTCTGTTTCAGCCCCTCTGTTTCAGCCCCTCTGTTTCAGCCCCTCTTTTTCAGCCCCTCTGTTTCAGCCCCTCAGTTTCAGCCCCTCTGTTTCTCGCCGTCTGTTTCAGCCCCTCTGTTTCTTGCCCTCTGTTTCAGCCCCTCTGTTTCAGCCCCTCTGTTTCACCCCCACTGTTTCAGCCCCTCTGTTTCACCCCCTCTGTTTCAGCCCCTCTGTTTCTCGCCCTCTGTTACAGCCCCTCTGTTTCAGCTCCTCTGTTTCAGCCACTCTGTTTCGCGCCCTCTGTTTCAGCCCCTCTGTTTCAGCCCCTCTGTTTCACCCCCTCTGTTTCAGCCCCGCTGTTTCAGCCCCTCTGTTTCAGTCCCACTCTTTCTCGCCCTCTGTTTCTCGCCCTCTGTTTCTCGCCCTCTGTTTCAGCCCCTCTGTTTCAGCCCCTCTGTTTCTCGCCCTCTGTTTCAGCCCCTCTGTTTCAGCCCCGCTGTTTCAGCCCCTCTGTTTCAGTCCCACTCTTTCTCGCCCTCTGTTTCTCGCCCTCTGTTTCTCGCCCTCTGTTTCAGCCCCTCTGTTTCAGCCCCTCTGTTTCAGCCCCTCTGTTTCTCGCCCTCTGTTTCAGCCCCTCTGTTTCAGCCCCTCTGTTTCAGCCCCTCTGTTTCTAACCCTCTGTTTCTCGCCCTCTATTTCAGCCCCTCTGTTTCAGTTCCTCTGTTTCAGCCCCTCTGTTTCAGCCCCTCTGTTTCTCGCACTCTGTTTCTCGCCCTCTGTTTCTCGCCCTCTGTTTCTCGCCCTCTGTTTCAGACCCTCTGTTTCAGCCCCTCTGTTTCAGCCCCTCTGTTTCTCGCCCTCTGTTTCAGCCCCTCTGTTTCAGCCCCTCTGTTTCAGCCCCTCTGTTTCAGCCCCACTGTTTCTCGCACTTTGTTTCTCGTCCTCTGTTTCAGCCCCTCTGTTTCAGCCACTCTGTTTCTCAGCCTCTGTTTCAGCCCCTCTGTTTCTCGCCCTCTGTTTCAGCCCCTCTGTTTCAGCCGCTCTGTTTCAGCCCCTCTGTTTCAGCCACTCTGTTTCTCGCCCTCTGTTTCTCGCCCTCTGTTTCTCGCCCTCTGTTTCTCGCCCCTCTGTTTCAGCCCCTCTGTTTCAGCCCCTCTGTTTCAGCTCCTCTGTTTCTCGCCCTCTGTTTCAGCCCCTCTGTTTCAGCCCCTCTGTTTCAGCCCCTCTGTTTCAGCCCCTCTGTTTCAGCTCCACTGTTTCAGCCCCTCTGTTTCTCGCCCTCTGTTTCTCTCCCTCTGTTTCTCGCCCTCTGTTTCAGCCCCTCTGTTTCAGCCCCTCTGTTTCAGCCCATCTGTTTCAGCCCCTCTGTTTCTCGCCCTCTGTTTCAGCCCCTCTGTTTCAGCCCCTCTGTTTCAGCCCCTCTGTGTCAGCCCCTCTTTTTCAGCCCCTCTGTTTCAGCCACTCAGTTTCAGCCCCTCTGTTTCTCGCCGTCTGTTTCAGCCCCTCTGTCTCTCGCCCTCTGTTTCAGCCCCTCTGTTTCAGCCCCTCTGTTTCAGCCCATCTGTTTCAGCCTCTCTGTTTCTCGCCCTCTGTTTCAGCCCCTCTCTTTCAGCCCCTCTGTTTCAGCCCCTCTGTTTCAGCCCCTCTGTTTCAGCCCCTCTGTTCCAGCCCCTCTGATTCTCGCCCTCTGTTTCAGTCCCGCTGTTTCAGCCCCTCTGTTTCAGCCCCTCTGTTTCTCGCACTCTGTTTCTCGCCCTCTGTTTCTCGCCCTCCGTTCCAGCCACTCTGATTCAGCCCCTCTGTTTCAGCCCCTCTGTTTCAGCCCCTCTGTTTCAGCCCCACTGTTTAAGCCCCTCTGTTTCTCGCCCTCTGTTTCAGCCCCTCTGTTTCTCGCCCTCTGTTTCTCGCCCTCTGTTTCAGCCACTCTGTTTCAGCCCCTCTGTATCTCGCACTCTGTTTCTCGCCCTCTGTTTCTCGCCCTCTGTTTCTCGCCCTCTGTTTCAGCCCCTCTGTTTCAGCCCCTCTGTTTCAGCCCCTCTGTTTCTCGCCCTCTCTTTCAGCCCCTCTGTTTCAGCCCCTCTGTTTCAGCCCCTCTGTTTCAGCCCCTCTGTTTCAGCCCCACTGTTTCTCGCCCTTTGTTTCTCGTCCTCTGTTTCAGCCCCTCTGTTTCAGCCACTCTGTTTCTCAGCCTCTGTTTCAGCCCTTCTGTTTCTCGCCCTCTGTTTCAGCCCCTCTGTTTCAGCCCCTCTGTTTCAGCCCCTCTGTTTCAGCCACTCTGTTTCTCGCCCTCTGTTTCTCGCCCTCTGTTTCTCGCCCTCTCTTTCTCGCCCCTCTGTTTCAGCCCCTCTGTTTCAGCCCATCTGTTTCAGCTCCTCTGTTTCTCGCCCTCTGTTTCAGCCCCTCTGTTTCAGCCCCTCTGTTTCAGCTCCTCTGTTTCAGCCCCTCTGTTTCAGCTCCACTGTTTCAGCCCCTCTGTTTCTCGCCCTCTGTTTCTCTCCCTCTGTTTCTCGCCCTCTGTTTCAGCCCCTCTGTTTCAGCCCCTCTGTTTCAGCCCATCTGTTTCAGCCCCTCTGTTTCTCGCCCTCTGTTTCAGCCCCTCTGTTTCAGCCCCTCTGTTTCAGCCCCTCTGTTTCAGCCCCTCTTTTTCAGCCCCTCTGTTTCAGCCCCTCAGTTTCAGCCCCTCTGTTTCTCGCCGTCTGTTTCAGCCCCTCTGTTTCTTGCCCTCTGTTTCAGCCCCTCTGTTAAACCCCCTCTGTTTCTCGCCCTCTGTTTCAGCCCCTCTGTTTCTCGCCCACTGTTTCAGCCCCTCTGTTTCTCGCCCTCTGTTTCAGCCCCTCTGTTTCAGCCCCTCTGTTTCAGCCCCTCTGTTTCAGACCCTCTGTTTCAGACCCTCAGTTTCAGCCCCTCTATTTCAGCCCCTCTGTTTCTCTCCCTCTGTTTCAGCCCCTCTGTTTCAGCCCCTCTGTTTCAGCCCCTCTGTTTCAGCCCCTCTGTTTCAGCCCCTCTGTTTCTCGCCCTCTGTTTCTCGCCCTCTGTTTCAGCCGCTCTGTTTCAGCCCGTCTGTTTCAGCCCCTCTGTATCAGCCCCTCTGTTTCAGCCCCTCTGTTTCTCGCCCTCTGTTTCTCGCCCTCTGTTTCTCGCTCTCTGTTTCACGCCCTCTGTTTCTCGCCCTCTGTTTCTCGCCCTCTGTTTCAGCCCCTCTGTTTCACCCCCTCCGTTTAAGCCCCTCTGTTTCTCGCCCTCTGTTTCTCGCCCTCTGTTTCTCGCCCTCTGTTTCAGCCCCTCTGTTTCAGCCCCTCTGTTTCAGCCCCACTGTTTCAGCCCCTCTGTTTCACCCCCTCTGTTTCAGCCCCTCTGTTTCTCGCCCTCTGTTACAGCCCCTCTTTTGCAGCTCCTCTGTTTCAGCCACTCTGTTTCGCGCCCTCTGTTTCTCGCCCTCTGTTTCTCGCTCTCTGTTTAACGCCCTCTGTTTCTCTCCCTCTGTTTCTCGCCCTCTGTTTCTCGCACACTGTTTCAGCCCGTCTGTTTCAGCCCCTCTGTTTCAGCCCCTCTGTTTCACCCCCTCTGTTTCAGCCCCTCTGTTTCTCGCCCTCTGTTTCAGCCCCTCTGTTTCAGCTCCTCTGTTTCACCCCCTCTGTTTCTCGCCCTCTGTTTCAGCCCCTCTGTTTCAGCCCCTCTGTTTCACCCCCTCTGTTTCAGCCCCTCTGTTTCAGCCCCACTCTTTCTCGCCCTCTGTTTCTCGCCCTCTGTTTGACGCCCTCTGTTTCAGCCCCTCTGTTTCAGCCCCTCTTTTTCAGCCCCTTTGTTTCAGCCCCTCTGTTTCAGCCCCTCTGTTTCAGCCCCACTGTTTAAGCCCCTCTGTTTCTCGCCCTCTGTTTCAGCCCCTCTGTTTCTCGCCCTCTGTTTCTCGCCCTCTGTTTCTGCCCCTCTGTTTCAGCCCCTCTGTTTCAGCCCCTCTGTTTCAGCCCAACTGTTTCTCGCCCTCTGTTTCTCGCCCTCTGTTTCAGCCCCTCTGTTTCAGCCCCTCTGTTTCACCCCCTCTGTTTCAGCCCCTCTGTTTCAGCCCCTCTGTTTCTCGCCGTCTGTTTCTCGCCCTCTGTTTCTCGCTCTCTGTTTCTCGCCCTCTGTTTCTCGCCCTCTGTTTCTCGCCCTCTGTTTCAGCCCGTCTGTTTCACCCCCTCTGTTTCAGCCCCTCTGTTTCTCGCCCTCTGTTTCTCGCCCTCTGTTTCAGCCCCTCTGTTTCAGCCCCTCTGTTTCAGCCCCTCTGTTTCACCCCATCTGTTTAAGCCCCTCTGTTTCTCGCCCTCTGTTTCAGCCCCTCTGTTTCAGCCCCTCTGTTTCAGCCCCTCTGTTTCTCGCCCTCTGTTTCAGCCCCTCTGTTTCAGCCCCTCTGTTTCACCCCCTCTGTTTCTCGCCCTCTGTTTCAGCCCCTCTGTTTCTCGCCCTCTGTTTCTCGCCCCATGTTTCAGCCCCTCTGTTTCACCCCTCTGTTTCAGCCCCTCTGTTTCAGCCCCTCTTTTTCAGCCACTCTGTTTCAGCCCCTCTGTTTCAGCCCCTCTGTTTCTGGCCCTCTGTTTCTCGCTCTCTGTTTCTCGCCCTCTGTTTCAGCCCCTCTGTTTCTCGCCCACTGTTTCAACCCCTCTGTTTCTCGCCCTCTGTTTCAGCCCCTCTGTTTCAGCCCCTCTGTTTCAGCCCCTCTGTTTCAGACCCTCTGTTTCAGACCCTCTGTTTCAGCCCCTCTATTTCAGCCCATCTGTTTCTCGTCCTCTGTTTCAGCCCCTCTGTTTCAGCCCCTCTGTTTCAGCCCCTCTGTTTCAGCCTCTCTGTTTCAGCCCCTCTGTTTCTCGCCCTCTGTTTCTCGCCCTCTGTTTCAGCCGCTCTGTTTCAGCCCGTCTGTTTCAGCCCCTCTGTTTCAGCCCCTCTGTTTCAGCCCCTCTGTTTCAGCCCCTCTGTTTCTCCGCTCTGTTTCTCGCCCTCTGTTTCTCGCTCACTGTTTCACGCCCTCTGTTTCTCGCCCTCTGTTTCTCGCCCTCTGTTTCAGCCCCTCTGTTTCACCCCCTCTGTTTAAGCCCCTCTGTTTCTCGCCCTCTGTTTCTCGCCCTCTGTTTCTCGCCCTCTGTTTCAGCCCCTCTGTTTCAGCCCCTCTGTTTCAGCCCCACTGTTTCAGCGCCTCTGTTTCACCCCCTCTGTTTCAGCCCCTCTGTTTCTCGCCCTCTGTTACAGCCCCTCTGTTTCAGCTCCTCTGTTTCAGCCACTCTGTTTCGCGCCCTCTGTTTCAGCCCCTCTGTTTCAGCCCCTCTGTTTCACCCCCTCTGTTTCAGCCCCTCTGTTTCAGCCCCTCTGTTTCAGTCCCACTCTTTCTCGCCCTCTGTTTCTCGCCCTCTGTTTCTCGCCCTCTGTTTCAGCCCCTCTGTTTCAGCCCCTCTGTTTCTCGCCCTCTGTTTCAGCCCCTCTGTTTCAGCCCCTCTGTTTCAGCCCCTCTGTTTCTCGCCCTCTGTTTCAGCCCCTCTGTTTCAGCCCCTCTGTTTCAGCCCCTCTGTTTCTCACCCTCTGTTTCTCGCCCTCTATTTCAGCCCCTCTGTTTCAGCCCCTCTGTTTCAGCCCCTCTGTTTCAGCCCCTCTGTTTCTCGCACTCTGTTTCTCGCCCTCTGTTTCTCGCCCTCTGTTTCTCGCCCTCTGTTTCAGCCCCTCTGTTTCAGCCCCTCTGTTTCTCGCCCTCTGTTTCAGCCCCTCTGTTTCAGCCCCTCTGTTTCAGCCCCTCTGTTTCAGCCCCTCTGTTTCAGCCCCACTGTTTCTCGCCCTTTGTTTCTCGTCCTCTGTTTCAGCCCCTCTGTTTCAGCCACTCTGTTTCTCAGCCTCTGTTTCAGCCCTTCTGTTTCTCGCCCTCTGTTTCAGCCCCTCTGTTTCAGCCCCTCTGTTTCAGCCCCTCTGTTTCAGCCACTCTGTTTCTCGCCCTCTGTTTCTCGCCCTCTGTTTCTCGCCCTCTGTTTCTCGCCCCTCTGTTTCAGCCCCTCTGTTTCAGCCCATCTGTTTCAGCTCCTCTGTTTCTCGCCCTCTGTTTCAGCCCCTCTGTTTCAGCCCCTCTGTTTCAGCTCCTCTGTTTCAGCCCCTCTGTTTCAGCTCCACTGTTTCAGCCCCTCTGTTTCTCGCCCTCTGTTTCTCTCCCTCTGTTTCTCGCCCTCTGTGTCAACCCCTCTGTTTCAGCCCCTCTGTTTCAGCCCATCTGTTTCAGCCCCTCTGTTTCTCGCCCTCTGTTTCAGCCCCTCTGTTTCAGCCCCTCTGTTTCAGCCCCTCTGTTTCAGCCCCTCTTTTTCAGCCCCTCTGTTTCAGCCCCTCAGTTTCAGCCCCTCTGTTTCTCGCCGTCTGTTTCAGCCCCTTTGTTTCTTGCCCTCTGTTTCAGCCCCTCTGTTAAACCCCCTCTGTTTCTCGCCCTCTGTTTCAGCCCCTCTGTTTCTCGCCCTCTGTTTCTCGCCCCCTGTTTCAGCCCCTCTGTTTCACCCCTCTGTTTCCGCCCCTCTGTTTCAGCCCCTCTTTTTCAGCCACTCTGTTTCAGCCCCTCTGTTTCAGCCCCTCTGTTTCTCGCCCTCTGTTTCAGCCCCTCTGTTTCTCGCCCTCTGTTTCAGCCCCTCTGTTTCAGCCCCTCTGTTTCAGCCCCTCTGTTTCAGCCCCTCTTTTTCAGCCCCTCTGTTTCAGCCCCTCAGTTTCAGCCCCTCTGTTTCTCGCCGTCTGTTTCAGCCCCTCTGTTTCTTGCCCTCTGTTTCAGCCCCTCTGTTAAACCCCCTCTGTTTCTCGCCCCCTGTTTCAACCCCTCTGTTTCACCCCTCTGTTTCAGCCCCTCTGTTTCAGTCCCTCTTTTTCAGCCACTCTGTTTCAGCCCCTCTGTTTCAGCCCCTCTGTTTCTCGCCCTCTGTTTCAGCCCCTCTGTTTCTCGCCCTTTGTTTCAGCCCCTCTGTTTCAGCCCCTCTGTTTCAGCCCCTCAGTTTCAGACCCTCTGTTTCAGACCCTCTGTTTCAGCCCCTCTATTTCAGCCCCTATGTTTCTCGCCCTCTGTTTCAGCCCCTCTGTTTCAGCCCCTCTGTTTCAGCCCCTCCGTTTCAGCCCCTCTGTTTCAGCCCCTCTGTTTCTCGCCCTCTGTTTCTCGCCCTCTGTTTCAGCCGCTCTGTTTCAGCCCGTCTGTTTCAGCCCCTCTGTTTCAGCCCCTCTGTTTCAGCCCCTCTGTTTCTCGCCCTCTGTTTCTCGCCCTCTGTTTCTCGCTCACTGTTTCACGCCCTCTGTTTCTCGCCCTCTGTTTCTCGCCCTCTGTTTCAGCCCCTCTGTTTCACCCCCTGTGTTTAAGCCCCTCTGTTTCTCGCCCTCTGTTTCTCGCCCTCTGTTTCTCGCCCTCTGTTTCAGCCCCTCTGTTTCAGCCCCTCTGTTTCAGCCCCACTGTTTCAGCCCCTCTGTTTCACCCCCTCTGTTTCAGCCCCTCTGTTTCTCGCCCTCTGTTACAGCCCCTCTGTTTCAGCTCCTCTGTTTAAGCCACTCTGTTTCGCGCCCTCTGTTTCAGCCCCTCTGTTTCAGCCCCTCTGTTTCACCCCCTCTGTTTCAGCCCCGCTGTTTCAGACCCTCTGTTTCAGTCCCACTCTTTCTCGCCCTCTGTTTCTCGCCCTCTGTTTCTCGCCCTCTGTTTCAGCCCCTCTGTTTCAGCCCCTCTGTTTCTCGCCCTCTGTTTCAGCCCCTCTGTTTCAGCCCCTCTGTTTCAGCCCCTCTGTTTCTCGCCCTCTGTTTCGGCCCCTCTGTTTCAGCCCCTCTGTTTCAGCCCCTCTGTTTCTAACCCTCTGTTTCTCGCCCTCTATTTCAGCCCCTCTGTTTCAGCCCGTCTGTTTCAGCCCCTCTGTTTCAGCCCCTCTGTTTCTCGCACTCTGTTTCTCGCCCTCTGTTTCTCGCCCTCTGTTTCTCGCCCTCTGTTTCAGACCCTCTGTTTCAGACCCTCTGTTTCAGCCCCACTGTTTCTCGCCCTTTGTTTCTCGTCCTCTGTTTCAGCCCCTCTGTTTCAGCCACTCTGTTTCTCAGCCTCTGTTTCAGCCCCTCTGTTTCTCGCCCTCTGTTTCAGCCCCTCTGTTTCAGCCGCTCTGTTTCAGCCCCTCTGTTTCAGCCACTCTGTTTCTCAGCCTCTGTTTCAGCCCTTCTGTTTCTCGCCCTCTGTTTCAGCCCCTCTGTTTCAGCCCCTCTGTTTCAGCCCCTCTGTTTCAGCCACTCTGTTTCTCGCCCTCTGTTTCTCGCCCTCTGTTTCTCGCCCTCTGTTTCTCGCCCCTCTGTTTCAGCCCCTCTGTTTCAGCCCATCTGTTTCAGCTCCTCTGTTTCTCGCCCTCTGTTTCAGCCCCTCTGTTTCAGCCCCTCTGTTTCAGCTCCTCTGTTTCAGCCCCTCTGTTTCAGCTCCACTGTTTCAGCCCCTCTGTTTCTCGCCCTCTGTTTCTCTCCCTCTGTTTCTCGCCCTCTGTTTCAGCCCCTCTGTTTCAGCCCCTCTGTTTCAGCCCATCTGTTTCAGCCCCTCTGTTTCTCGCCCTCTGTTTCAGCCCCTCTGTTTCAGCCCCTCTGTTTCAGCCCCTCTGTTTCAGCCCCTCTTTTTCAGCCCCTCTGTTTCAGCCCCTCAGTTTCAGCCCCTCTGTTTCTCGCCGTCTGTTTCAGCCCCTCTGTTTCTTGCCCTCTGTTTCAGCCCCTCTGTTAAACCCCCTCTGTTTCTCGCCCTCTGTTTCAGCCCCTCTGTTTCTCGCCCACTGTTTCAGCCTCTCTGTTTCTCGCCCTCTGTTTCAGCCCCTCTGTTTCAGACCCTCTGTTTCAGACCCTCTGTTTCAGCCCCTCTATTTCAGCCCCTCTGTTTCTCTCCCTCTGTTTCAGCCCCTCTGTTTCAGCCCCTCTGTTTCAGCCCCTCTGTTTCAGCCCCTCTGTTTCAGCCCCTCTGTTTCTCGCCCTCTGTTTCTCGCCCTCTGTTTCAGCCGCTCTGTTTCAGCCCGTCTGTTTCAGCCCCTCTGTTTCAGCCCCTCTGTTTCAGCCCCTCTGTTTCTCGCCCTCTGTTTCTCGCCCTCTGTTTCTCGCTCTCTGTTTCACGCCCTCTGTTTCTCGCTCTCTGTTTCTCGCCCTCTGTTTCAGCCCCTCTGTTTCACCCCCTCCGTTTAAGCCCCTCTGTTTCTCGCCCTCTGTTTCTCGCCCTCTGTTTCTCGCCCTCTGTTTCAGCCCCTCTGTTTCAGCCCCTCTGTTTCACCCCCACTGTTTCAGCCCCTCTGTTTCACCCCCTCTGTTTCAGCCCCTCTGTTTCTCGCCCTCTGTTACAGCCCCTCTGTTTCAGCTCCTCTGTTTCAGCCACTCTGTTTCGCGCCCTCTGTTTCAGCCCCTCTGTTTCAGCCCCTCTGTTTCACCCCCTCTGTTTCAGCCCCGCTGTTTCAGCCCCTCTGTTTCAGTCCCACTCTTTCTCGCCCTCTGTTTCTCGCCCTCTGTTTCTCGCCCTCTGTTTCAGCCCCTCTGTTTCAGCCCCTCTGTTTCTCGCCCTCTGTTTCAGCCCCTCTGTTTCAGCCCCGCTGTTTCAGCCCCTCTGTTTCAGTCCCACTCTTTCTCGCCCTCTGTTTCTCGCCCTCTGTTTCTCGCCCTCTGTTTCAGCCCCTCTGTTTCAGCCCCTCTGTTTCAGCCCCTCTGTTTCTCGCCCTCTGTTTCAGCCCCTCTGTTTCAGCCCCTCTGTTTCAGCCCCTCTGTTTCTAACCCTCTGTTTCTCGCCCTCTATTTCAGCCCCTCTGTTTCAGCCCCTCTGTTTCAGCCCCTCTGTTTCAGCCCCTCTGTTTCTCGCACTCTGTTTCTCGCCCTCTGTTTCTCACCCTCTGTTTCTCGCCCTCTGTTTCAGACCCTGTGTTTCAGCCCCTCTGTTTCAGCCCCTCTGTTTCTCGCCCTCTGTTTCAGCCCCTCTGTTTCAGCCCCTCTGTTTCAGCCCCTCTGTTTCAGCCCCACTGTTTCTCGCACTTTGTTTCTCGTCCTCTGTTTCAGCCCCTCTGTTTCAGCCACTCTGTTTCTCAGCCTCTGTTTCAGCCCCTCTGTTTCTCGCCCTCTGTTTCAGCCCCTCTGTTTCAGCCGCTCTGTTTCAGCCCCTCTGTTTCAGCCACTCTGTTTCTCGCCCTCTGTTTCTCGCCCTCTGTTTCTCGCCCTCTGTTTCTCGCCCCTCTGTTTCAGCCCCTCTGTTTCAGCCCCTCTGTTTCAGCTCCTCTGTTTCTCGCCCTCTGTTTCAGCCCCTCTGTTTCAGCCCCTCTGTTTCAGCCCCTCTGTTTCAGCCCCTCTGTTTCAGCTCCACTGTTTCAGCCCCTCTGTTTCTCGCCCTCTGTTTCTCTCCCTCTGTTTCTCGCCCTCTGTTTCAGCCCCTCTGTTTCAGCCCCTCTGTTTCAGCCCATCTGTTTCAGCCCCTCTGTTTCTCGCCCTCTGTTTCAGCCCCTCTGTTTCAGCCCCTCTGTTTCAGCCCCTCTGTGTCAGCCCCTCTTTTTCAGCCCCTCTGTTTCAGCCACTCATTTTCAGCCCCTCTGTTTCTCGCCGTCTGTTTCAGCCCCTCTGTCTCTCGCCCTCTGTTTCAGCCCCTCTGTTTCAGCCCCTCTGTTTCAGCCCATCTGTTTCAGCCTCTCTGTTTCTCGCCCTCTGTTTCAGCCCCTCTCTTTCAGCCCCTCTGTTTCAGCCCCTCTGTTTCAGCCCCTCTGTTTCAGCCCCTCTGTTCCAGCCCCTCTGATTCTCGCCCTCTGTTTCAGTCCCGCTGTTTCAGCCCCTCTGTTTCAGCCCCTCTGTTTCTCGCACTCTGTTTCTCGCCCTCTGTTTCTCGCCCTCCGTTCCAGCCACTCTGATTCAGCCCCTCTGTTTCAGCCCCTCTGTTTCAGCCCCTCTGTTTCAGCCCCACTGTTTAAGCCCCTCTGTTTCTCGCCCTCTGTTTCAGCCCCTCTGTTTCTCGCCCTCTGTTTCTCGCCCTCTGTTTCAGCCACTCTGTTTCAGCCCCTCTGTTTCAGCCCCTCTGTTTCAGCCCCTCTTTTTAGGCCACTCTGTTTCAGCCCCTCTGTTTCAGCCCCTCTGTTTCTCGCCCTCTGTTTCTCGCCCTCTGTTTCTCGCCCTCTGTTTCAGCCCCTCTGTTTCTCGCCCACTGTTTCAGCCCCTTTGTTTCTCGCCCTCTGTTTCAGCCCCTCTGTTTCAGCCCCTCTGTTTCAGCCCCTCTGTTTCAGCCCCACTGTTTCTCGCCCTCTTTTCAGCCCCTCTGTTTCAGCCCCTCTGTTTCTCGCCCTCTGTTTCTCGCTCTCTGTTTCTCGCCCTCTGTTTCAGCCCCTCTGTTTCTCGCCCACTGTTTCAGCCCCTCTGTTTCTCGCCCTCTGTTTCAGCCCCTCTGTTTCAGCCCCTCTGTTTCAGCCCCTCTGTTTCAGCCCCACTGTTTCTCGCCCTCTTTTCAGCCCCTCTGTTTCAGACCCTCTGTTTCTAGCCCTCTGTTTCAGCCCCTCTGTTTCACCCCCTCTGTTTCAGCCCCTCTGTTTCAGCCCCTCTGTTTCAGTCCCTCTGTTTCTCGCCCTCTGTTTCTCGCCCACTGTTTCTCGCTCTCTGTTACACGCCCTCTGTTTCTCGCCCTCTGTTTCTCGCCCTCTGTTTCAGCCCCTCTGTTTCACCCCCTCTGTTTCAGCCCCTCTGTTTCTCGCCCTCTGTTTCTCGCCTCTGTTTCTCGCCCTCTGTTTCAGCCCGTCTGTTTCAGCCCCTCTGTTTCAGCCCCTCTGTTTCACCCCCTCTGTTTCAGCCACTCTGTTTCTCGCCCTCTGTTTCAGCCCCTCTGTTTCAGCTCCTCTGTTTCACCCCCTCTGTTTCTCGCCCTCTGTTTCAGACCCTCTGTTTCAGCCCCTCTGTTTCACCCCCTCTGTTTCATCCCCTCTGTTTCACCCCCTCTGTTTCAGCCCCACTCTTTCTCGCCCTCTGTTTCTCGCCCTCTGTTTGTCGCCCTTTGTTTCAGTCCCTCTGTTTCAGCCCCTCTGTTTCAGCTCCACTGTTTCAGCCCCTCTGTTTCTCGCACTCTGTTTCTCGCCCTCTGTTCTCGCCCTCTGTTTCAGCCACTCTGATTCAGCCCCTCTGTTTCAGCCTTTCTGTTTCAGCCCCTCTGTTTCAGCCCCACTGTTTAAGCCCCTCTGTTTCTCGCCCTCTGTTTCAGCCCCTCTGTTTCTCGCCCTCTGTTTCTCGCCCTCTGTTTCAGCCCCTCTGTTTCAGCCCTTCTGTTTCAGCCCCTCTGTTTCAGCCCCTCTTTTTCAGCCTCTCTGTTTCAGCCCCTCTGTTTCAGCCCCTCTGTTTCTCGCCCTCTGTTTCTCGCTCTCTGTTTCTCGCCCTCTGTTTCAGCCCCTCTGTTTCTCGCCCACTGTTTCAGCCCCTCTGTTTCTCGCCCTCTGTTTCAGCCCCTCTGTTTCAGCCCCTCTGTTTCAGCCCCTCTGTTTCAGCCCCGCTGTTTCTCGCCCTCTGTTTCAGCCCCTCGGTTTCAGCCCCTCTGTTTCTCGCCCTCTGTTTCTGCCCCACTGTTTCAGCCCCTCTGTTTCATCCCCTCTGTTTCAGCCCCTCTGTTTCAGCCCCTCTGTTTCTCGCCCTCTGTTTCTCGCCCTCTGTTTCAGCCCCTCTGTTTCAGCCCCTCTGTTTCACCCCCTCTGTTTCAGCCCCTCTGTTACAGCCCCTCTGTTTCTCGCCCTCTGTTTCTCGCCCTCTGTTTCTCGCCCTCTGTTTCTCGCTCTCTGTTTCTCGCCCTCTGTTTCTCGCCCTCTGTTTCTCGCCCTCTGTTTCAGCCCGTCTGTTTCACCCCCTCTGTTTCAGCCCCTCTGTTTCTCGCCCTCTGTTTCTCGCCCACTGTTTCTCGCCCTCTGTTTCAGCCCCTCTGTTTCAGCCCCTCTGTTTCAGCCCCTCTGTTTCACCCCCTCTGCTTCAGCCCCTCTGTTTATCGCCCTCTGTTTCAGCCCCTCTGTTTCAGCTCCTCTGTTTCAGCCCCTCTGTTTCTCGCCCTCTGTTTCAGCCCCTCTGTTTCAGCCCCTCTGTTTCTCCACCTCTGTTTCTCGCCCATTGTTTCAGCCCCTCTGTTTCTCTCCCCCTGTTTCAGCCCCTCTGTTTCACCCCTCTGTTTCAGCCCCTCTGTTTCAGCCCCTCTTTTTCAGCCACTCTGTTTCAGCCCCTCTGTTTCAGCCCCTCTGTTTCTCGCCCTCTGTTTCTCGCTCTCTGTTTCTTGCCCTCTGTTTCAGCCCCTCTGTTTCTCGCCCACTGTTTCAGCCCCTCTGTTTCTCGCCCTCTGTTTCAGCCCCTCTGTTTCAGCCCCTCTGTTTCAGCCCCTCAGTTTCAGACCCTCTGTTTCAGACCCTCTGTTTCAGCCCCTCTATTTCAGCCCCTCTGTTTCTCGCCCTCTGTTTCAGCCCCTCTGTTTCAGCCCCTCTGTTTCAGCCCCTCTGTTTCAGCCCCTCTGTTTCTCGCCCTCTGTTTCTCGCCCTCTGTTTCAGGCGCTCTGTTTCAGCCCGTCTGTTTCAGCCCCTCTGTTTCAGCCCCTCTGTTTCAGTCCCTCTGTTTCTCGCCCTCTGTTTCTCGCCCTCTGTTTCTCGCTCTCTGTTTCACGCCCTCTGTTTCTCGCCCTCTGTTTCTCGCCCTCTGTTTCAGCCCCTCTGTTTCACCCCCTCTGTTTAAGCCCCTCTGTTTCTCGCCCTCTGTTTCTCGCCCTCTGTTTCTCGCCCTCTGTTGCAGCCCCTCTGTTTCAGCCCCTCTGTTTCAGCCCCACTGTTTCAGCCCCTCTGTTTCACCCCCTCTGTTTCAGCCCCTCTGTTTCTCGCCCTCTGTTACAGCCCCTCTGTTTCAGCTCCTCTGTTTCAGCCACTCTGTTTCGCGCCCTCTGTTTCAGCCCCTCTGTTTCTGCCCCTCTGTTTCACCCCCTCTGTTTTAGCCCCTCTGTTTCAGCCCCTCTGTTTCAGCCCCACTCTTTCTCGCCCTCTGTTTCTCGCCCTCTGTTTCTCGCCCTCTGTTTCAGCGCCTCTGTTTCAGCCCCTCTGTTTCTCGCCCTCTGTTTCAGCCCCTCTGTTTCAGGCCCTCTGTTTCAGCCCCTCTGTTTCTCGCCCTCTGTTTCAGCCCCTCTGTTTCAGCCCCTCTGTTTCAGCCCCTCTGTTCCTCACCCGCTGTTTCTCGCCCTCTATTTCAGCCCCTCTGTTTCAGCCCCTGTGTTTCAGCCCCTCTGTTTCAGCCCCTCTGTTTCTCGCACTCTGTTTCTCGCCCTCTGTTTCTCGCCCTCTGTTTCTCGCCCTCTGTTTCAGCCCCTCTGTTTCAGCCCCTCTGTTTCAGCCCCTCTGTTTCTCGCCCTCTGTTTCAGCCCCTCTGTTTCAGCCCCTCTGTTTCAGCCCCTCTGTTTCAGCCCCACTGTTTCTCGCCCTTTGTTTCTCGCCCTCTGTTTCAGCCACTCTGTTTCAGCCCCTCTGTTTCAGCCCTCTGTTTCAGCCCCTCTTTTTAGGCCACTCTGTTTCAGCCCCTCTATTTCAGCCCCTCTGTTTCTCGCCCTCTGTTTCTCTCTCTCTGTTTCTCGCCCTCTGTTTCAGCCCCTCTGTTTCTCGCCCATTGTTTCAGCCCCTCTGTTTCTCGCCCTCTGTTTCAGCCCCTCTGTTTCAGCCCCTCTGTTTCAGCCCCTCTGTTTCAGCCCCACTGTTTCTCGCCCTCTTTTCAGCCCCTCTGTTTCAGCACCTCTGTTTCTCGCCCTCTGTTTCTCGCTCTCTGTTTCTCGCCCTCTGTTTCAGCCCCTCTGTTTCTCGCCCACTGTTTCAGCCCCTCTGTTTCTCGCCCTCTGTTTCAGCCCCTCTGTTTCAGCCCCTCTGTTTCAGCCCCTCTGTTTCAGCCCCACTGTTTCTCGCCCTCTTTTCAGCCCCTCTGTTTCAGCCCCTCTGTTTCTCGCCCTCGGTTTCAGCCCCTCTGTTTCAGCCCCTCTGTTTCAGCCCCTCTGTTTCAGCCCCTCTGTTTCTCGCCCTCTGTTTCTCGCCCTCTGTTTCTCGCTCTCTGTTTCACGCCCTCTGTTTCTCGCCCTCTGTTTCTCGCCCTCTGTTTCAGCCCCTCTGTTTCTCGCCCTCTGTTTCAGCCCCTCTGTTTCAGCCCCTCTGTTTCACCCCCTCTGTTTCAGCCCCTCTGTTTCAGCCCCACTCTTTCTCGCCCTCTGCTTCACGCCCTCTGTTTGACGCCCTCTGTTTCAGCCCCTCTGTTTCAGCCCCTCTTTTTCAGCCCCTTTGTTTCAGCCCCTCTGTTTCAGCCCCTCTGTTTCAGCTCCACTGTTTCAGCCCCTCTGTTTCTCGCACTCTGTTTCTCGCCCTCTGTTTCTCGCCCTCTGTTTCAGCCACTCTGATTCAGCCCCTCTGTTTCAGCCCCTCTGTTTCAGCCCCTCTGTTTCACCCCCACTGTTTAAGCCCCTCTGTTTCTCGCCCTCTGTTTCAGCCCCTCTGTTTCTCGCACTCTGTTTCTCGCCCTCTGTTTCAGCCCCTCTGTTTCAGCCCCTCTGTTTCAGCCCCTCTGTTTCAGCCCCTCTTTTTCAGCCCCTCTGTTTCAGCTCCTCTGTTTCAGCCCCTCTGTTTCAGCTCCACTGTTTCAGCCCCTCTGTTTCTCGCCCTCTGTTTCTCTCCCTCTGTTTCTCGCCCTCTGTGTCAGCCCCTCTGTTTCAGCCCCTCTGTTTCAGCCCATCTGTTTCAGCCCCTCTGTTTCTCGCCCTCTGTTTCAGCCCCTCTGTTTCAGCCCCTCTGTTTCAGCCCCTCTGTTTCAGCCCCTCTTTTTCAGCCCCTCTGTTTCAGCCCCTCAGTTTCAGCCCCTCTGTTTCTCGCCGTCTGTTTCAGCCCCTTTGTTTCTTGCCCTCTGTTTCAGCCCCTCTGTTAAACCCCCTCTGTTTCTCGCCCTCTGTTTCAGCCCCTCTGTTTCTCGCCCTCTGTTTCTCGCCCCCTGTTTCAGCCCCTCTGTTTCACCCCTCTGTTTCCGCCCCTCTGTTTCAGCCCCTCTTTTTCAGCCACTCTGTTTCAGCCCCTCTGTTTCAGCCCCTCTGTTTCTCGCCCTCTGTTTCAGCCCCTCTGTTTCTCGCCCTCTGTTTCAGCCCCTCTGTTTCAGCCCCTCTGTTTCAGCCCCTCTGTTTCAGCCCCTCTGTTTCAGCCCCTCTGTTTCAGCCCCTCAGTTACAGCCCCTCTGTTTCTCGCCGTCTGTTTCAGCCCCTCTGTTTCTTGCCCTCTGTTTCAGCCCCTCTGTTAAACCCCCTCTGTTTCTCGCCCCCTGTTTCAGCCCCTCTGTTTCACCCCTCTGTTTCAGCCCCTCTGTTTCAGTCCCTCTTTTTCAGCCACTCTGTTTCAGCCCCTCTGTTTCAGCCCCTCTGTTTCTCGCCCTCTGTTTCAGCCCCTCTGTTTCTCGCCCTCTGTTTCAGCCCCTCTGTTTCAGCCCCTCTGTTTCAGCCCCTCAGTTTCAGACCCTCTGTTTCAGACCCTCTGTTTCAGCCCCTCTATTTCAGCCCCTCTGTTTCTCGCCCTCTGTTTCAGCCCCTCTGTTTCAGCCCCTCTGTTTCAGCCCCTCTGTTTCAGCCCCTCTGTTTCAGCCCCTCTGTTTCTCGCCCTCTGTTTCTCGCCCTCTGTTTCAGCCGCTCTGTTTCAGCCCGTCTGTTTCAGCCCCTCTGTTTCAGCCCCTCTGTTTCAGCCCCTCTGTTTCTCGCCCTCTGTTTCTCGCCCTCTGTTTCTCGCTCACTGTTTCACGCCCTCTGTTTCTCGCCCTCTGTTTCTCGCCCTCTGTTTCAGCCCCTCTGTTTCACCCCCTGTGTTTAAGCCCCTCTGTTTCTCGCCCTCTGTTTCTCGCCCTCTGTTTCTCGCCCTCTGTTTCAGCCCCTCTGTTTCAGCCCCTCTGTTTCAGCCCCACTGTTTCAGCCCCTCTGTTTCACCCCCTCTGTTTCAGCCCCTCAGTTTCTCGCCCTCTGTTACAGCCCCTCTGTTTCAGCTCCTCTGTTTAAGCCACTCTGTTTCGCGCCCTCTGTTTCAGCCCCTCTGTTTCAGCCCCTCTGTTTCACCCCCTCTGTTTCAGCCCCGCTGTTTCAGACCCTCTGTTTCAGTCCCACTCTTTCTCGCCCTCTGTTTCTCGCCCTCTGTTTCTCGCCCTCTGTTTCAGCCCCTCTGTTTCAGCCCCTCTGTTTCTCGCCCTCTGTTTCAGCCCCTCTGTTTCAGCCCCTCTGTTTCAGCCCCTCTGTTTCTCGCCCTCTGTTTCAGCCCCTCTGTTTCAGCCCCTCTGTTTCAGCCCCTCTGTTTCTAACCCTCTGTTTCTCGCCCTCTATTTCAGCCCCTCTGTTTCAGCCCGTCTGTTTCAGCCCCTCTGTTTCAGCCCCTCTGTTTCTCGCACTCTGTTTCTCGCCCTCTGTTTCTCGCCCTCTGTTTCTCGCCCTCTGTTTCTCGCCCTCTGTTTCAGACCCTCTGTTTCAGCCCCTCTGTTTCTCGCCCTCTGTTTCAGCCCCTCTGTTTCAGCCCCTCTGTTTCAGCCCCTCTGTTTCAGACCCTCTGTTTCAGCCCCACTGTTTCTCGCCCTTTGTTTCTCGTCCTCTGTTTCAGCCCCTCTGTTTCAGCCACTCTGTTTCTCAGCCTCTGTTTCAGCCCCTCTGTTTCTCGCCCTCTGTTTCAGCCCCTCTGTTTCAGCCGCTCTGTTTCAGCCCCTCTGTTTCCGCCACTCTGTTTCTCGCCCTCTGTTTCTTGCCCTCTGTTTCTCGCCCTCTGTTTCTCGCCCCTCTGTTTCAGCCCCTCTGTTTCAGCCCCTCTGTTTCAGCTCCTCTGTTTCTCGCCCTCTGTTTCAGCCCCTCTGTTTCAGCCCCTCTGTTTCAGCCCCTCTGTTTCAGCCCCTCTGTTTCAGCTCCACTGTTTCAGCCCCTCTGTTTCTCGCCCTCTGTTTCTCTCCCTCTGTTTCTCGCCCTCTGTTTCAGCCCCTCTGTTTCAGCCGCTCTGTTTCAGCCCATCTGTTTCAGCCCCTCTGTTTCTCGCCCTCTGTTTCAGCCCCTCTGTTTCAGCCCCTCTGTTTCAGCCCCTCTGTTTCAGCCCCTCTTTTTCAGCCCCTCTGTTTCAGCCCCTCAGTTTCACCCCCTCTGTTTCTCGCCGTCTGTTTCAGCCCCTCTGTTTCTCGCCCTCTGTTTCAGCCCCTCTGTTTCAGCCCCTCTGTTTCAGCCCATCTGTTTCAGCCCCTCTGTTTCTCGCCCTCTGTTTCAGCCCCTCCGTTTCAGCCCCTCTGTTTCAGCCCCTCTGTTTCAGCCCCTCTGTTTCAGCCCCTCTGTTCCAGCCCCTCTGTTTCTCGCCCTCTGTTTCAGACCCGCTGTTTCTCGCCCTCTGTTTCAGCCCCTCTGTTTCAGCCCCTCTGTTTCAGCCCCTCTGTATCTCACCCTCTGTTTCTCGCCCTCTATTTCAGCCCCTCTGTTTCAGCCCCTCTGTTTCAGCCCCTCTGTTTCAGCCCCTCTGTATCTCGCACTCTGTTTCTCGCCCTCTGTTTCTCGCCCTCTGTTTCTCGCCCTCTGTTTCAGCCCCTCTGTTTCAGCCCCTCTGTTTCAGCCCCTCTGTTTCTCGCCCTCTCTTTCAGCCCCTCTGTTTCAGCCCCTCTGTTTCAGCCCCTCTGTTTCAGCCCCTCTGTTTCAGCCCCACTGTTTCTCGCCCTTTGTTTCTCGTCCTCTGTTTCAGCCCCTCTGTTTCAGCCACTCTGTTTCTCAGCCTCTGTTTCAGCCCTTCTGTTTCTCGCCCTCTGTTTCAGCCCCTCTGTTTCAGCCCCTCTGTTTCAGCCCCTCTGTTTCAGCCACTCTGTTTCTCGCCCTCTGTTTCTCGCCCTCTGTTTCTCGCCCTCTCTTTCTCGCCCCTCTGTTTCAGCCCCTCTGTTTCAGCCCATCTGTTTCAGCTCCTCTGTTTCTCGCCCTCTGTTTCAGCCCCTCTGTTTCAGCCCCTCTGTTTCAGCTCCTCTGTTTCAGCCCCTCTGTTTCAGCTCCACTGTTTCAGCCCCTCTGTTTCTCGCCCTCTGTTTCTCTCCCTCTGTTTCTCGCCCTCTGTTTCAGCCCCTCTGTTTCAGCCCCTCTGTTTCAGCCCATCTGTTTCAGCCCCTCTGTTTCTCGCCCTCTGTTTCAGCCCCTCTGTTTCAGCCCCTCTGTTTCAGCCCCTCTGTTTCAGACCCTCTTTTTCAGCCCCTCTGTTTCAGCCCCTCAGTTTCAGCCCCTCTGTTTCTCGCCGTCTGTTTCAGCCCCTCTGTTTCTTGCCCTCTGTTTCAGCCCCTCTGTTAAACCCCCTCTGTTTCTCGCCCTCTGTTTCAGCCCCTCTGTTTCTCGCCCACTGTTTCAGCCTCTCTGTTTCTCGCCCTCTGTTTCAGCCCCTCTGTTTCAGCCCCTCTGTTTCAGCCCCTCTGTTTCAGACCCTCTGTTTCAGACCCTCTGTTTCAGCCCCTCTATTTCAGCCCCTCTGTTTCTCTCCCTCTGTTTCAGCCCCTCTGTTTCAGCCCCTCTGTTTCAGCCCCTCTGTTTCAGCCCCTCTGTTTCAGCCCCTCTGTTTCTCGCCCTCTGTTTCTCGCCCTCTGTTTCTCGCCCCTCTGTTTCAGCCCCTCTGTTTCAGCCCATCTGTTTCAGCTCCTCTGTTTCTCGCCCTCTGTTTCAGCCCCTCAGTTTCAGCCCCTCTGTTTCAGCTCCTCTGTTTCAGCCCCTCTGTTTCAGCTCCACTGTTTCAGCCCCTCTGTTTCTCGCCCTCTGTTTCTCTCCCTCTGTTTCTCGCCCTCTGTTTCAGCCCCTCTGTTTCAGCCCCTCTGTTTCAGCCCATCTGTTTCAGCCCCTCTGTTTCTCGCCCTCTGTTTCAGCCCCTCTGTTTCAGCCCCTCTGTTTCAGCCCCTCTGTTTCAGCCCCTCTTTTTCAGCCCCTCTGTTTCAGCCCCTCAGTTTCAGCCCCTCTGTTTCTCGCCGTCTGTTTCAGCCCCTCTGTTTCTTGCCCTCTGTTTCAGCCCCTCTGTTAAACCCCCTCTGTTTCTCGCCCTCTGTTTCAGCCCCTCTGTTTCTCGCCCACTGTTTCAGCCTCTCTGTTTCTCGCCCTCTGTTTCAGCCCCTCTGTTTCAGCCCCTCTGTTTCAGCCCCTCTGTTTCAGCCCCTCTGTTTCAGCCCCTCTGTTTCAGCTCCTCTGTTTCAGCCCCTCTGTTTCAGCTCCACTGTTTCAGCCCCTCTGTTTCTCGCCCTCTGTTTCTCTCCCTCTGTTTCTCGCCCTCTGTTTCAGCCTCTCTGTTTCAGCCCCTCTGTTTCAGCCCATCTGTTTCAGCCCCTCTGTTTCTCGCCCTCTGTTTCAGCCCCTCTGTTTCAGCCCCTCTGTTTCAGCCCCTCTGTTTCAGCCCCTCTTTTTCAGCCCCTCTGTTTCAGCCCCTCAGTTTCAGCCCCTCTGTATCTCGCCGTCTGTTTCAGCCCCTCTGTTTCTTGCCCTCTGTTTCAGCCCCTCTGTTAAACCCCCTCTGTTTCTCGCCCTCTGTTTCAGCCCCTCTGTTTCTCGCCCACTGTTTCAGCCTCTCTGTTTCTCGCCCTCTGTTTCAGCCCCTCTGTTTCAGCCCCTCTGTTTCAGCCCCTCTGTTTCAGACCCTCTGTTTCAGACCCTCTGTTTCAGCCCCTCTATTTCAGCCCCTCTGTTTCTCTCCCTCTGTTTCAGCCCCTCTGTTTCAGCCCCTCTGTTTCAGCCCCTCTGTTTCAGCCCCTCTGTTTCAGCCCCTCTGTTTCTCGCCCTCTGTTTCTCGCCCTCTGTTTCTCGCCCCTCTGTTTCAGCCCCTCTGTTTCAGCCCATCTGTTTCAGCTCCTCTGTTTCTCGCCCTCTGTTTCAGCCCCTCTGTTTCAGCCCCTCTGTTTCAGCTCCTCTGTTTCAGCCCCTCTGTTTCAGCTCCACTGTTTCAGCCCCTCTGTTTCTCGCCCTCTGTTTCTCTCCCTCTGTTTCTCGCCCTCTGTTTCAGCCCCTCTGTTTCAGCCCCTCTGTTTCAGCCCATCTGTTTCAGCCCCTCTGTTTCTCGCCCTCTGTTTCAGCCCCTCTGTTTCAGCCCCTCTGTTTCAGCCCCTCTGTTTCAGCCCCTCTTTTTCAGCCCCTCTGTTTCAGCCCCTCAGTTTCAGCCCCTCTGTTTCTCGCCGTCTGTTTCAGCCCCTCTGTTTCTTGCCCTCTGTTTCAGCCCCTCTGTTAAACCCCCTCTGTTTCTCGCCCTCTGTTTCAGCCCCTCTGTTTCTCGCCCACTGTTTCAGCCTCTCTGTTTCTCGCCCTCTGTTTCAGCACCTCTGTTTCAGCCCCTCTGTTTCAGCCCCTCTGTTTCAGACCCTCTGTTTCAGACCCTCTGTTTCAGCCCCTCTATTTCAGCCCCTCTGTTTCTCTCCCTCTGTTTCAGCCCCTCTGTTTCAGCCCCTCTGTTTCAGCCCCTCTGTTTCAGCCCCTCTGTTTCAGCCCCTCTGTTTCTCGCCCTCTGTTTCTCGCCCTCTGTTTCAGCCGCTCTGTTTCAGCCCGTCTGTTTCAGCCCCTCTGTTTCAGCCCCTCTGTTTCAGCCCCTCTGTTTCTCGCCCTCTGTTTCTCGCCCTCTGTTTCTCGCTCTCTGTTTCACGCCCTCTGTTTCTCGCCCTCTGTTTCTCGCCCTCTGTTTCAGCCCCTCTGTTTCACCCCCTCCGTTTAAGCCCCTCTGTTTGTCGCCCTCTGTTTCTCGCCCTCTGTTTCTCGCCCTCTGTTTCAGCCCCTCTGTTTCAGCCCCTCTGTTTCAGCCCCACTGTTTCAGCCCCTCTGTTTCACCCCCTCTGTTTCAGCCCCTCTGTTTCTCGCCCTCTGTTACAGCCCCTCTGTTTCAGCTCCTCTGTTTCAGCCACTCTGTTTCGCGCCCTCTGTTTCAGCCCCTCTGTTTCAGCCCCTCTGTTTCACCCCCTCTGTTTCAGCCCCGCTGTTTCAGCCCCTCTGTTTCAGTCCCACTCTTTCTCGCCCTCTGTTTCTCGCCCTCTGTTTCTCGCCCTCTGTTTCAGCCCCTCTGTTTCAGCCCCTCTGTTTCTCGCCCTCTGTTTCAGCCCCTCTGTTACAGCCCCTCTGTTTCAGCCCCTCTGTTTCTCGCCCTCTGTTTCAGCCCCTCTGTTTCAGCCCCTCTGTTTCAGCCCCTCTGTTTCTAACCCTCTGTTTCTCGCCCTCTATTTCAGCCCCTCTGTTTCAGCCCCTCTGTTTCAGCCCCTCTGTTTCAGCCCCTCTGTTTCTCGCACTCTGTTTCTCGCCCTCTGTTTCTCGCCCTCTGTTTCTCGCCCTCTGTTTCAGACCCTCTGTTTCAGCCCCTCTGTTTCAGCCCCACTGTTTCTCGCCCTCTGTTTCAGCCCCTCTGTTTCAGCCCCTCTGTTTCAGCCCCTCTGTTTCAGCCCCACTGTTTCTCGCCTTTTGTTTCTCGTCCTCTGTTTCAGCCCCTCTGTTTCAGCCACTCTGTTTCTCAGCCTCTGTTTCAGCCCCTCTGTTTCTCGCCCTCTGTTTCAGCCCCTCTGTTTCAGCCGCTCTGTTTCAGCCCCTCTGTTTCAGCCACTCTGTTTCTCGCCCTCTGTTTCTCGCCCTCTGTTTCTCGCCCTCTGTTTCTCGCCCCTCTGTTTCAGCCCCTCTGTTTCAGCCCCTCTGTTTCAGCTCCTCTGTTTCTCGCCCTCTGTTTCAGCCCCTCTGTTTCAGCCCCTCTGTTTCAGCCCCTCTGTTTCAGCCCCTCTGTTTCAGCTCCACTGTTTCAGCCCCTCTGTTTCTCGCCCTCTGTTTCTCTCCCTCTGTTTCTCGCCCTCTGTTTCAGCCCCTCTGTTTCAGCCCCTCTGTTTCAGCCCATCTGTTTCAGCCCCTCTGTTTCTCGCCCTCTGTTTCAGCCCCTCTGTTTCAGCCCCTCTGTTTCAGCCCCTCTGTGTCAGCCCCTCTTTTTCAGCCCCTCTGTTTCAGCCACTCAGTTTCAGCCCCTCTGTTTCTCGCCGTCTGTTTCAGCCCCTCTGTTTCTCGCCCTCTGTTTCAGCCCCTCTGTTTCAGCCCCTCTGTTTCAGCCCATCTGTTTCAGCCTCTCTGTTTCTCGCCCTCTGTTTCAGCCCCTCTCTTTCAGCCCCTCTGTTTCAGCCCCTCTGTTTCAGCCCCTCTGTTTCAGCCCCTCTGTTCCAGCCCCTCTGATTCTCGCCCTCTGTTTCAGTCCCGCTGTTTCAGCCCCTCTGTTTCAGCCCCTCTGTTTCTCGCACTCTGTTTCTCGCCCTCTGTTTCTCGCCCTCCGTTCCAGCCACTCTGATTCAGCCCCTCTGTTTCAGCCCCTCTGTTTCAGCCCCTCTGTTTCAGCCCCACTGTTTAAGCCCCTCTGTTTCTCGCCCTCTGTTTCAGCCCCTCTGTTTCTCGCCCTCTGTTTCTCGCCCTCTGTTTCAGCCACTCTGTTTCAGCCCCTCTGTTTCAGCCCCTCTGTTTCAGCCCCTCTTTTTAGGCCACTCTGTTTCAGCCCCTCTGTTTCAGCCCCTCTGTTTCTCGCCCTCGGTTTCTCGCCCTCTGTTTCTCGCCCTCTGTTTCAGCCCCTCTGTTTCTCGCCCACTGTTTCAGCCCCTTTGTTTCTCGCCCTCTGTTTCAGCCCCTCTGTTTCAGCCCCTCTGTTTCAGCCCCTCTGTTTCAGCCCCACTGTTTCTCGCCCTCTTTTCAGCCCCTCTGTTTCAGCCCCTCTGTTTCTCGCCCTCTGTTTCTCGCTCTCTGTTTCTCGCCCTCTGTTTCAGCCCCTCTGTTTCTCGCCCACTGTTTCAGCCCCTCTGTTTCTCGCCCTCTGTTTCAGCCCCTCTGTTTCAGCCCCTCTGTTTCAGCCCCTCTGTTTCAGCCCCACTGTTTCTCGCCCTCTTTTCAGCCCCTCTGTTTCAGACCCTCTGTTTCTAGCCCTCTGTTTCAGCCCCTCTGTTTCACCCCCTCTGTTTCAGCCCCTCTGTTTCAGCCCCTCTGTTTCAGTCCCTCTGTTTCTCGCCCTCTGTTTCTCGCCCACTGTTTCTCGCTCTCTGTTACACGCCCTCTGTTTCTCGCCCTCTGTTTCTCGCCCTCTGTTTCAGCCCCTCTGTTTCACCCCCTCTGTTTCAGCCCCTCTGTTTCTCGCCCTCTGTTTCTCGCCCTCTGTTTCTCGCCCTCTGTTTCAGCCCGTCTGTTTCAGCCCCTCTGTTTCAGCCCCTCTGTTTCACCCCCTCTGTTTCAGCCACTCTGTTTCTCGCCCTCTGTTTCAGCCCCTCTGTTTCAGCTCCTCTGTTTCACCCCCTCTGTTTCTCGCCCTCTGTTTCAGCCCCTCTGTTTCACCCCCTCTGTTTCAGCCCCTCTGTTTCACCCCCTCTGTTTCAGCCCCACTCTTTCTCGCCCTCTGTTTCTCGCCCTCTGTTTGTCGCCCTTTGTTTCAGTCCCTCTGTTTCAGCCCCTCTGTTTCAGCTCCACTGTTTCAGCCCCTCTGTTTCTCGCACTCTGTTTCTCGCCCTCTGTTTCTCGCCCTCTGTTTCAGCCACTCTGATTCAGCCCCTCTGTTTCAGCCTTTCTGTTTCAGCCCCTCTGTTTCAGCCCCACTGTTTAAGCCCCTCTGTTTCTCGCCCTCTGTTTCAGCCCCTCTGTTTCTCGCCCTCTGTTTCTCGCCCTCTGTTTCAGCCCCTCTGTTTCAGCCCCTCTGTTTCAGCCCCTCTGTTTCAGCCCCTCTTTTTCAGCCTCTCTGTTTCAGCCCCTCTGTTTCAGCCCCTCTGTTTCTCGCCCTCTGTTTCTCGCTCTATGTTTCTCGCCCTCTGTTTCAGCCCCTCTGTTTCTCGCCCACTGTTTCAGCCCCTCTGTTTCTCGCCCTCTGTTTCAGCCCCTCTGTTTCAGCCCCTCTGTTTCAGCCCCTCTGTTTCAGCCCCTCTGTTTCTCGCCCTCTGTTTCAGCCAATCGGTTTCAGCCCCTCTGTTTCTCGCCCTCTGTTTCTGCCCCACTGTTTCAGCCCCTCTGTTTCATCCCCTCTGTTTCAGCCCCTCTGTTTCAGCCCCTCTGTTTCTCGCCCTCTGTTTCTCGCCCTCTGTTTCAGCCCCTCTGTTTCAGCCCCTCTGTTTCACCCCCTCTGTTTCAGCCCCTCTGTTACAGCCCCTCTGTTTCTCGCCCACTGTTTCTCGCCCTCTGTTTCTCGCTCTCTGTTTCTCGCCCTCTGTTTCTCGCCCTCTGTTTCTCGCCCTCTGTTTCAGCCCGTCTGTTTCACCCCCTCTGTTTCAGCCCCTCTGTTTCTCGCCCTCTGTTTCTCGCCCTCTGTTTCTCGCCCTTTGTTTCAGCCCCTCTGTTTCAGCCCCTCTGTTTCAGCCCCTCTGTTTCACCCCCTCTGTTTCAGCCCCTCTGTTTATCGCCCTCTGTTTCAGCCCCTCTGTTTCAGCTCCTCTGTTTCAGCCCCTCTGTTTCTCGCCCTCTGTTTCAGCCCCTCTGTTTCAGCCCCTCTGTTTCACCACCTCTATTTCTCGCCCATTGTTTCAGCCCCTCTGTTTCTCTCCCCCTGTTTCAGCCCCTCTGTTTCACCCCTCTGTTTCAGCCCCTCTGTTTCAGCCCCTCTTTTTCAGCCACTCTGTTTCAGCCCCTCTGTTTCAGCCCCTCTGTTTCTCGCCCTCTGTTTCTCGCTCTCTGTTTCTTGCCCTCTGTTTCAGCCCCTCTGTTTCTCGCCCACTGTTTCAGCCCCTCTGTTTCTCGCCCTCTGTTTCAGCCCCTCTGTTTCAGCCCCTCTGTTTCAGCCCCTCAGTTTCAGACCCTCTGTTTCAGACCCTCTGTTTCAGCCCCTCTATTTCAGCCCCTCTGTTTCTCGCCCTCTGTTTCAGCCCCTCTGTTTCAGCCCCTCTGTTTCAGCCCCTCTGTTTCAGCCCCTCTGTTTCTCGCCCTCTGTTTCTCGCCCTCTGTTTCAGGCGCTCTGTTTCAGCCCGTCTGTTTCAGCCCCTCTGTTTCAGCCCCTCTGTTTCAGTCCCTCTGTTTCTCGCCCTCTGTTTCTCGCCCTCTGTTTCTCGCTCTCTGTTTCACGCCCTCTGTTTCTCGCCCTCTGTTTCTCGCCCTCTGTTTCAGCCCCTCTGTTTCACCCCCTCTGTTTAAGCCCCTCTGTTTCTCGCCCTCTGTTTCTCGCCCTCTGTTTCTCGCCCTCTGTTGCAGCCCCTCTGTTTCAGCCCCTCTGTTTCAGCCCCACTGTTTCAGCCCCTCTGTTTCACCCCCTCTGTTTCAGCCCCTCTGTTTCTCGCCCTCTGTTACAGCCCCTCTGTTTCAGCTCCTCTGTTTCAGCCACTCTGTTTCGCGCCCTCTGTTTCAGCCCCTCTGTTTCTGCCCCTCTGTTTCACCCCCTCTGTTTCAGCCCCTCTGGTTCAGCCCCTCTGTTTCAGCCCCACTCTTTCTCGCCCTCTGTTTCTCGCCCTCTGTTTCTCGCCCTCTGTTTCAGCGCCTCTGTTTCAGCCCCTCTGTTTCTCGCCCTCTGTTTCAGCCCCTCTGTTTCAGGCCCTCTGTTTCAGCCCCTCTGTTTCTCGCCCTCTGTTTCAGCCCCTCTGTTTCAGCCCCTCTGTTTCAGCCCCTCTGTTCCTCACCCTCTGTTTCTCGCCCTCTATTTCAGCCCCTCTGTTTCAGCCCCTCTGTTTCAGCCCCTCTGTTTCAGCCCCTCTGTTTCTCGCACTCTGTTTCTCGCCCTCTGTTTCTCGCCCTCTGTTTCTCGCCCTCTGTTTCAGCCCCTCTGTTTCAGCCCCTCTGTTTCAGCCCCTCTGTTTCTCGCCCTCTGTTTCAGCCCCTCTGTTTCAGCCCCTCTGTTTCAGCCCCTCTGTTTCAGCCCCACTGTTTCTCGCCCTTTGTTTCTCGCCCTCTGTTTCAGCCACTCTGTTTCAGCCCCTCTGTTTCAGCCCTCTGTTTCAGCCCCTCTTTTTAGGCCACTCTGTTTCAGCCCCTCTATTTCAGCCCCTCTGTTTCTCGCCCTCTGTTTCTCTCTCTCTGTTTCTCGCCCTCTGTTTCAGCCCCTCTGTTTCTCGCCCATTGTTTCAGCCCCTCTGTTTCTCGCCCTCTGTTTCAGCCCCTCTGTTTCAGCCCCTCTGTTTCAGCCCCTCTGTTTCAGCCCCACTGTTTCTCGCCCTCTTTTCAGCCCCTCTGTTTCAGCCCCTCTGTTTCTCGCCCTCTGTTTCTCGCTCTCTGTTTCTCGCCCTCTGTTTCAGCCCCTCTGTTTCTCGCCCAATGTTTCAGCCCCTCTGTTTCTCGCCCTCTGTTTCAGCCCCTCTGTTTCAGCCCCTCTGTTTCAGCCCCTCTGTTTCAGCCCCACTGTTTCTCGCCCTCTTTTCAGCCCCTCTGTTTCAGCCCCTCTGTTTCTCGCCCTCGGTTTCAGCCCCTCTGTTTCAGCCCCTCTGTTTCAGCCCCTCTGTTTCAGCCCCTCTGTTTCTCGCCCTCTGTTTCTCGCCCTCTGTTTCTCGCTCTCTGTTTCACGCCCTCGGTTTCTCGCCCTCTGTTTCTCGCCCTCTGTTTCAGCCCCTCTGTTTCTCGCCCTCTGTTTCAGCCCCTCTGTTTCAGCCCCTCTGTTTCACCCCCTCTGTTTCAGCCCCTCTGTTTCAGCCCCTCTGTTTCAGCCCCTCTGTTTCAGCCCCTCTGTTTCTCGCCCTCTGTTTCTCGCCCTCTGTTTCAGGCGCTCTGTTTCAGCCCGTCTGTTTCAGCCCCTCTGTTTCAGCCCCTCTGTTTCAGTCCCTCTGTTTCTCGCCCTCTGTTTCTCGCCCTCTGTTTCTCGCTCTCTGTTTCACGCCCTCTGTTTCTCGCCCTCTGTTTCTCGCCCTCTGTTTCAGCCCCTCTGTTTCACCCCCTCTGTTTAAGCCCCTCTGTTTCTCGCCCTCTGTTTCTCGCCCTCTGTTTCTCGCCCTCTGTTGCAGCCCCTCTGTTTCAGCCCCTCTGTTTCAGCCCCACTGTTTCAGCCCCTCTGTTTCACCCCCTCTGTTTCAGCCCCTCTGTTTCTCGCCCTCTGTTACAGCCCCTCTGTTTCAGCTCCTCTGTTTCAGCCACTCTGTTTCGCGCCCTCTGTTTCAGCCCCTCTGTTTCTGCCCCTCTGTTTCACCCCCTCTGTTTCAGCCCCTCTGTTTCAGCCCCTCTGTTTCAGCCCCACTCTTTCTCGCCCTCTGTTTCTCGCCCTCTGTTTCTCGCCCTCTGTTTCAGCGCCTCTGTTTCAGCCCCTCTGTTTCTCGCCCTCTGTTTCAGCCCCTCTGTTTCAGGCCCTCTGTTTCAGCCCCTCTGTTTCTCGCCCTCTGTTTCAGCCCCTCTGTTTCAGCCCCTCTGTTTCAGCCCCTCTGTTCCTCACCCTCTGTTTCTCGCCCTCTATTTCAGCCCCTCTGTTTCAGCCCCTCTGTTTCAGCCCCTCTGTTTCAGCCCCTCTGTTTCTCGCACTCTGTTTCTCGCCCTCTGTTTCTCGCCCTCTGTTTCTCGCCCTCTGTTTCAGCCCCTCTGTTTCAGCCCCTCTGTTTCAGCCCCTCTGTTTCTCGCCCTCTGTTTCAGCCCCTCTGTTTCAGCCCCTCTGTTTCAGCCCCTCTGTTTCAGCCCCACTGTTTCTCGCCCTTTGTTTCTCGCCCTCTGTTTCAGCCACTCTGTTTCAGCCCCTCTGTTTCAGCCCTCTGTTTCAGCCCCTCTTTTTAGGCCACTCTGTTTCAGCCCCTCTATTTCAGCCCCTCTGTTTCTCGCCCTCTGTTTCTCTCTCTCTGTTTCTCGCCCTCTGTTTCAGCCCCTCTGTTTCTCGCCCATTGTTTCAGCCCCTCTGTTTCTCGCCCTCTGTTTCAGCCCCTCTGTTTCAGCCCCTCTGTTTCAGCCCCTCTGTTTCAGCCCCACTGTTTCTCGCCCTCTTTTCAGCCCCTCTGTTTCAGCCCCTCTGTTTCTCGCCCTCTGTTTCTCGCTCTCTGTTTCTCGCCCTCTGTTTCAGCCCCTCTGTTTCTCGCCCAATGTTTCAGCCCCTCTGTTTCTCGCCCTCTGTTTCAGCCCCTCTGTTTCAGCCCCTCTGTTTCAGCCCCTCTGTTTCAGCCCCACTGTTTCTCGCCCTCTTTTCAGCCCCTCTGTTTCAGCCCCTCTGTTTCTCGCCCTCGGTTTCAGCCCCTCTGTTTCAGCCCCTCTGTTTCAGCCCCTCTGTTTCAGCCCCTCTGTTTCTCGCCCTCTGTTTCTCGCCCTCTGTTTCTCGCTCTCTGTTTCACGCCCTCTGTTTCTCGCCCTCTGTTTCTCGCCCTCTGTTTCAGCCCCTCTGTTTCTCGCCCGCTGTTTCAGCCCCTCTGTTTCAGCCCCTCTGTTTCACCCCCTCTGTTTCAGCCCCTCTGTTTCAGCCCCACTCTTTCTCGCCCTCTGTTTCACGCCCTCTGTTTGACGCCCTCTGTTTCAGCCCCTCTGTTTCAGCCCCTCTTTTTCAGCCCCTTTGTTTCAGCCCCTCTGTTTCAGCCCCTCTGTTTCAGCTCCACTGTTTCAGCCCCTCTGTTTCTCGCACTCTGTTTCTCGCCCTCTGTTTCTCGCCCTCTGTTTCAGCCACTCTGATTCAGCCCCTCTGTTTCAGCCCCTCTGTTTCAGCCCCTCTGTTTCAGCCCCACTGTTTAAGCCCCTCTGTTTCTCGCCCTCTGTTTCAGCCCCTCTGTTTCTCGCACTCTGTTTCTCGCCCTCTGTTTCAGCCCCTCTGTTTCAGCCCCTCTGTTTCAGCCCCTCTGTTTCAGCCCCTCTTTTTCAGCCACTCTGTTTCAGCCCCTCTGTTTCAGCCCCTCTGTTTCTCGCCCTCTGTTTCTCGCTCTCTGTTTCTCGCCCTCTGTTTCAGCCCCTCTGTTTCTCGCCCACTGTTTCAGCCCCTCTGTTTCTCGCTCTCTGTTTCAGCCCCTCTGTTTCAGCCCCTCTGTTTCAGCCCCTCTGTTTCAGCCCCTCTGTTTCTCGCCCTCTGTTTCAGCCCCTCTGTTTCAGCCCCTCTGTTTCTCGCCCTCTGTTTCTCGCCCTCTGTTTCAGAACCTCTGTTTCAGCCCCTCTGTTTCACCCCCTCTGTTTCAGCCCCTCTGTTTCTCGCCCTCTGTTTCTCACCCTCTGTTTCTCGCCCTCTGTTTGTCGCTCTCTGTTTCTCGCCCTCTGTTTCTCGCCCTCTGTTTCTCGCCCTCTGTTTCAGCCCGTCTGTTTCACCCCCTCTGTTTCAGCCCCTCTGTTTCTCGCCCTCTGTTTCTCGCCCTCTGTTTCTCGCCCTCTGTTTCAGCCCCTCTGTTTCAGCCCCTCTGTTTCAGCCCCTCTGTTTCTCGCCCTCTGTTTCAGCCGCTCTGTTTCAGCCCGTCTGTTTCAGCCCCTCTGTTTCAGCTCCTCTGTTTCAGCCCCTCTGTTTCTCGCCCTCTGTTTCAGCCCCTCTGTTTCAGCCCCTCTGTTTCTCTCCCCCTGTTTCAGCCCCTCTGTTTCACCCCTCTGTTTCAGCCCCTCTGTTTCAGCCCCTCTTTTTCAGCCACTCTGTTTCAGCCCCTCTGTTTCAGCCCCTCTGTTTCTCGCCCTCTGTTTCTCGCTCTCTGTTTCTTGCCCTCTGTTTCAGCCCCTCTGTTTCTCGCCCACTGTTTCAGCCCCTCTGTTTCTCGCCCTCTGTTTCAGCCCCTCTGTTTCAGCCCCTCTGTTTCAGCCCCTCAGTTTCAGACCCTCTGTTTCAGACCCTCTGTTTCAGCCCCTCTATTTCAGCCCCTCTGTTTCTCGCCCTCTGTTTCAGCCCCTCTGTTTCAGCCCCTCTGTTTCAGCCCCTCTGTTTCTCGCCCTCTGTTTCTCGCCCTCTGTTTCAGGCGCTCTGTTTCAGCCCGTCTGTTTCAGCCCCTCTGTTTCAGCCCCTCTGTTTCAGTCCCTCTGTTTCTCGCCCTCTGTTTCTCGCCCTCTGTTTCTCGCTCTCTGTTTCACGCCCTCTGTTTCTCGCCCTCTGTTTCTCGCCCTCTGTTTCAGCCCCTCTGTTTCACCCCCTCTGTTTAAGCCCCTCTGTTTCTCGCCCTCTGTTTCTCGCCCTCTGTTGCAGCCCCTCTGTTTCAGCCCCACTGTTTCAGCCCCTCTGTTTCACCCCCTCTGTTTCAGCCCCTCTGTTTCTCGCCCTCTGTTACAGCCCCTCTGTTTCAGCTCCTCTGTTTCAGCCACTCTGTTTCGCGCCCTCTGTTTCAGCCCCTCTGTTTCTGCCCCTCTGTTTCACCCCCTCTGTTTCAGCCCCTCTGTTTCAGCCCCTCTGTTTCAGCCGCACTCTTTCTCGCCCTCTGTTTCTCGCCCTCTGTTTCTCGCCCTCTGTTTCAGCGCCTCTGTTTCAGCCCCTCTGTTTCTCGCCCTCTGTTTCAGCCCCTATGTTTCAGGCCCTCTGTTTCAGCCCCTCTGTTTCTCGCCCTCTGTTTCAGCCCCTCTGTTTCAGCCCCTCTGTTTCAGCCCCTCTGTTCCTCACCCTCTGTTTCTCGCCCTCTATTTCAGCCCCTCTGTTTCAGCCCCTCTGTTTCAGCCCCTCTGTTTCAGCCCCTCTGTTTCTCGCACTCTGTTTCTCGCCCTCTGTTTCTCGCCCTCTGTTTCTCGCCCTCTGTTTCAGCCCCTCTGTTTCAGCCCCTCTGTTTCAGCCCCTCTGTTTCTCGCCCTCTGTTTCAGCCCCTCTGTTTCAGCCCCTCTGTTTCAGCCCCACTGTTTCAGCCCCACTGTTTCTCGCCCTTTGTTTCTCGCCATCTGTTTCAGCCACTCTGTTTCATCCCCTCTGTTTCAGCCCTCTGTTTCAGCCCCTCTTTTTAGGCCACTCTGTTTCAGCCCCTCTATTTCAGCCCCTCTGTTTCTCGCCCTCTGTTTCTCGCTCTCTGTTTCTCGCCCTCTGTTTCAGCCCCTCTGTTTCTCGCCCATTGTTTCAGCCCCTCTGTTTCTCGCCCTCTGTTTCAGCCCCTCTGTTTCAGCCCCTCTGTTTCAGCCCCTCTGTTTCAGCCCCACTGTTTCTCGCCCTCTTTTCAGCCCCTCTGTTTCAGCCCCTCTGTTTCTCGCCCTCTGTTTCTCGCTCTCTGTTTCTCGCCCTCTGTTTCAGCGCCTCTGTTTCTCGCCCACTGTTTCAGCCCCTCTGTTTCTCGCCCTCTGTTTCAGCCCCTCTGTTTCAGCCCCTCTGTTTCAGCCCCTCTGTTTCAGCCCCACTGTTTCTCGCCCTCTTTTCAGCCCCTCTGTTTCAGCCCCTCTGTTTCTCGCCCTCGGTTTCAGCCCCTCTGTTTCAGCCCCTCTGTTTCAGCCCCTCTGTTTCAGCCCCTCTGTTTCTCGCCCTCTGTTTCTCGCCCTCTGTTTCTCGCTCTCTGTTTCACGCCCTCTGTTTCTCGCCCTCTGTTTCTCGCCCTCTGTTTCAGCCCCTCTGTTTCTCGCCCTCTGTTTCAGCCCCTCTGTTTCAGCCCCTCTGTTTCACCCCCTCTGTTTCAGCCCCTCTGTTTCAGCCCCTCTGTTTCAGCCCCACTCTTTCTCGCCCTCTGTTTCACGCCCTCTGTTTGACGCCCTCTGTTTCAGCCCCTCTGTTTCAGGCCCTCTTTTTCAGCCCCTTTGATTCAGCCCCTCTGTTTCAGCCCCTCTGTTTCAGCTCCACTGTTTCAGCCCCTCTGTTTCTCGCACTCTGTTTCTCGCCCTCTGTTTCTCGCCCTCTGTTTCAGCCACTCTGATTCAGCCCCTCTGTTTCAGCCCCTCTGTTTCAGCCCCTCTGTTTCAGCCCCACTGTTTAAGCCCCTCTGTTTCTCGCCCTCTGTTTCAGCCCCTCTGTTTCTCTCCCTCTGTTTCTCGCCCTCTGTTTCAGCCCCTCTGTTTCAGCCCCTCTGTTTCAGCCCCTCTGTTTCAGCCCCTCTTTTTCAGCCACTCTGTTTCAGCCCCTCTGTTTCAGCCCCTCTGTTTCTCGCCCTCTGTTTCTCGCTCTCTGTTTCTCGCCCTCTGTTTCAGCCCCTCTGTTTCAGCTCCACTGTTTCAGCCCCTCTGTTTCTCGCCCTCTGTTTCAGCCCCTCTGTTTCAGCCCCTCTGTTTCAGCCCCTCTGTTTCAGCCCCTCTGTTTCTCGCCCTCTGTTTCAGCCCCTCTGTTTCAGCCCCTCTGTTTCTCGCCCTCTGTTTCTCGCCCTCTGTTTCTCGCCCTCTGTTTCAGAACCTCTGTTTCAGCCCATCTGTTTCACCCCCTCTGTTTCAGCCCCTCTGTTTCAGCCCCTCTGTTTCTCACCCTCTGTTTCTCGCCCTCTGTTTGTCGCTCTCTGTTTCTCGCCCTCTGTTTCTCGCCCTCTGTTTCTCGCCCTCTGTTTCAGCCCGTCTGTTTCACCCCCTCTGTTTCAGCCCCTCTGTTTCTCGCCCTCTGTTTCTCGCCCTCTGTTTCTCGCCCTCTGTTTCAGCCCCTCTGTTTCAGCCCCTCTGTTTCAGCCCCTCTGTTTCACCCCCTCTGTTTCAGCCCCTCTTTTTCTCGCCCTCTGTTTCAGCCCCTCTGTTTCAGCTCCTCTGTTTCAGCCCCTCTGTTTCTCGCCCTCTGTTTCAGCCCCTCTGTTTCAGCCCCTCCGTTTCACCCCCTCTGTTTCTCGCCCTCTGTTTCAGCCCCTCTGTTTCACGCCCTCTGTTTCTCGCCCCCTGTTTCAGCCCATCTGTTTCACCCCTCTGTTTCAGCCCCTCTGTTTCAGCCCCTCTTTTTCAGCCACTCTGTTTCAGCCCCTCTGTTTCAGCCCCTCTGTTTCTCGCCCTCTGTTTCTCGCTCTCTGTTTCTCGCCCTCTGTTTCAGCCCCTCTGTTTCTCGCCCACTGTTTCAACCCCTCTGTTTCTCGCCCTCTGTTTCAGCCCCTCTGTTTCAGCCCCTCTGTTTCAGCCCCTCTGTTTCAGACCCTCTGTTTCAGACCCTCTGTTTCAGCCCCTCTATTTCAGCCCCTCTGTTTCTCGCCCTCTGTTTCAGCCCCTCTGTTTCAGACCCTCTGTTTCAGCCCCTCTGTTTCAGCCCCTCTGTTTCAGCCCCTCTGTTTCTCGCCCTCTGTTTCTCGCCCTCTGTTTCAGCCGCTCTGTTTCAGCCCGTCTGTTTCAGCCCCTCTGTTTCAGCCCCTCTGTTTCAGCCCCTCTTTTTCTCGCCCTCTGTTTCTCGCCCTCTGTTTCTCGCTCTCTGTTTCACGCCCTCTGTTTCTCGCCCTCTCTTTCTCGCCCTCTGTTTCAGCCCCTCTGTTTCACCCCCTCTGTTTAAGCCCCTCTGTTTCTCGCCCTCTGTTTCTCGCCCTCTGTTTCTCGCCCTCTGTTTCAGCCCCTCTGTTTCAGCCCCTCTGTTTCAGCCCCACTGTTTCAGCCCCTCTGTTTCACCCCCTTTGTTTCAGCCCCTCTGTTTCTCGCCCTCTGTTACAGCCCCTCTGTTTCAGCTCCTCTGTTTCAGCCACTCTGTTTCGCGCCCTCTGTTTCAGCCCCTCTGTTTCAGCCCCTCTGTTTCACCCCCTCTGTTTCAGCCCCTCTGTTTCAGCCCCTCTGTTTCAGTCCCACTCTTTCTCGCCCTCTGTTTCTCGCCCTCTGTTTCTCGCCCTCTGTTTCAGCCGCTCTGTTTCAGCCCCTCTGTTTCTCGCCCTCTGTTTCAGCCCCTCTATTTCAGCCCCTCTGTTTCAGCCCCTCTGTTTCTCGCCCTCTGTTTCAGCCCCTCTGTTTCAGCCCCTCTGTTTCAGCCCCTCTGTTTCTCACCCTCTGTTTCTCGCCCTCTATTTCAGCCCCTCTGTTTCAGCCCCTCTGTTTCAGCCCCTCTGTTTCAGCCCCTCTGTTTCTCGCACTCTGTTTCTCGCCCTCTGTTTCTCGCCCTCTGTTTCAGCCCCTCTTTTTCAGCCCCTCTGTTTCAGACCCTCTGTTTCTCGCCCTCTGTTTCAGCCCCTCTGTTTCAGCCCCTCTGTTTCAGCCCCTCTGTTTCAGCCCCTCTGTGTCAGCCCCTCTTTTTCAGCCCGTCTGTTTCAGCCCCTCTGTTTCAGCCCCTCTGTTTCAGCCCCTCTTTTTCTCGCCCTCTGTTTCTCGCCCTCTGTTTCTCGCTCTCTGTTTCACGCCCTCTGTTTCTCGCCCTCTCTTTCTCGCCCTCTGTTTCAGCCCCTCTGTTTCACCCCCTCTGTTTAAGCCCCTCTGTTTCTCGCCCTCTGTTTCTCGCCCTCTGTTTCTCGCCCTCTGTTTCAGCCCCTCTGTTTCAGCCCCTCTGTTTCAGCCCCACTGTTTCAGCCCCTCTGTTTCACCCCCTTTGTTTCAGCCCCTCTGTTTCTCGCCCTCTGTTACAGCCCCTCTGTTTCAGCTCCTCTGTTTCAGCCACTCTGTTTCGCGCCCTCTGTTTCAGCCCCTCTGTTTCAGCCCCTCTGTTTCACCCCCTCTGTTTCAGCCCCTCTGTTTCAGCCCCTCTGTTTCAGTCCCACTCTTTCTCGCCCTCTGTTTCTCGCCCTCTGTTTCTCGCCCTCTGTTTCAGCCGCTCTGTTTCAGCCCCTCTGTTTCTCGCCCTCTGTTTCAGCCCCTCTATTTCAGCCCCTCTGTTTCAGCCCCTCTGTTTCTCGCCCTCTGTTTCAGCCCCTCTGTTTCAGCCCCTCTGTTTCAGCCCCTCTGTTTCTCACCCTCTGTTTCTCGCCCTCTATTTCAGCCCCTCTGTTTCAGCCCCTCTGTTTCAGCCCCTCTGTTTCAGCCCCTCTGTTTCTCGCACTCTGTTTCTCGCCCTCTGTTTCTCGCCCTCTGTTTCAGCCCCTCTTTTTCAGCCCCTCTGTTTCAGACCCTCTGTTTCTCGCCCTCTGTTTCAGCCCCTCTGTTTCAGCCCATCTGTTTCAGCCCCTCTGTTTCAGCCCCTCTGTTTCAGCCCCACTGTTTCTCGCCCTTTGTTTCTCGTCCTCTGTTTCAGCCCCTCTGTTTCAGCCACTCTGTTTCTCAGCCTCTGTTTCAGCCCCTCTGTTTCTCGCCCTCTGTTTCTCGCCCTCTGTTTCAGCCCCTCTGTTTCAGCCCCTCTGTTTCAGCCCCTCTGTTTCAGCCCCTCTGTTTCTCGCCCTCTGTTTCTCGCCCTCTGTTTCAGCCGCTCTGTTTCAGCCCGTCTGTTTCAGCCCCTCTGTTTCAGCCCCTCTGTTTCAGCCCCTCTGTTTCTCGCCCTCTGTTTCTCGCCCACTGTTTCTCGCTCTCTGTTTCACGCCCTCTGTTTCTCGCCCTCTGTTTCTCGCCCTCTGTTTCAGCCCCTCTGTTTCACACCCTCTGTTTAAGCCCCTCTGTTTCTCGCCCTCTGTTTCTCGCCCTCTGATTCTCGCCCTCTGTTTCAGCCCCTCTGTTTCAGCCCCTCTGTTTCAGCCCCACTGTTTCAGCCCCTCTGTTTCACCCCCTCTGTTTCAGCCCCTCTGTTTCTCGCCCTCTGTTACAGCCCCTCTGTTTCAGCTCCTCTGTTTCAGCCACTCTGTTTCGCGCCCTCTGTTTCAGCCCCTCTGTTTCAGCCCCTCTGTTTCACGCCCTCTGTTTCAGCCCCTGTGTTTCAGCCCCTCTGTTTTAGTCCCACTCTTTCTCGACCTCTGTTTCTCGCCCTCTGTTTCTCGCCCTCTGTTTCAGCCCCTCTGTTTCAGCCCCTCTGTTTCTCGCCCTCTGTTTCAGCACCTCTATTTCAGCCCCTCTGTTTCAGCCACTCTGTTTCTCGCCCTCTGTTTCAGCCCCTCTGTTTCAGCCCCTCTGTTTCAGCCCCTCTGTTTCTCACCCTCTGTTTCTCGCCCTCTATTTCAGCCCCTCTGTTTCAGCCCCTCTGTTTCAGCCCCTCTGTTTCAGCCCCTCTGTTTCTCGTACTCTGTTTCTCGCCCTCTGTTTCTCGCCCTCTGTTTCTCGCCCTCTGTTTCAGCCCCTCTGTTTCAGCCCCTCTGTTTCAGCCCCTCTGTTTCTCGCCCTCTGTTTCAGCCCCTCTGTTTCAGCCCCTCTGTTTCAGCCCCTCTGTTTCAGCCCCTCTGTTTCAGCCCCACTGTTTCTCGCCCTTTGTTTCTCGTCCTCTGTTTCAGCCCCTCTGTTTCAGCAACTCTGTTTCTCAGCCTCTGTTTCAGCCCCTCTGTTTCTCGCCCTCTGTTTCAGCCCCTCTGTTTCAGCCCCTCTGTTTCAGCCCCTCTGTTTCAGCCTCTCTGTTTCTCGCCCTCTGTTTCTCGCCCTCTGTTTCTCGCCCTCTGTTTCTCGCCCCTCTGTTTCAGCCCCTCTGTTTCAGCCCATCTGTTTCAGCTCCTCTGTTTCTCGCCCTCTGTTTCAGCCCCTCTGTTTCAGCCCCTCTGTTTCAGCCCATCTGTTTCAGCCCCTCTGTTTCAGCTCCACTGTTTCAGCCCCTCTGTTTCTCGCCCTCTGTTTCTCTCCCTCTGTTTCTCGCCCTCTGTTTCAGCCCCTCTGTTTCAGCCCATCTGTTTCAGCCCCTCTGTTTCTCGCCCTCTGTTTCAGCCCATCCGTTTCAGCCCCTCTGTTTCAGCCCCTCTGTTTCAGCCCCTCTTTTTCAGCCCCTCAGTTTCAGCCCCTCTGTTTCTCGCCGTCTGTTTCAGCCCCTCTGTTTCTCGCCCTCTGTTTCAGCCCCTCTGTTAAACCCCCTCTGTTTCTCGCCCTCTGTTTCAGCCCCTCTGTTTCTCGCCCTCTGTTTCTCGCCCCCTGTTTCAGCCCCTCTGTTTCACCCCTCTGTTTCAGCCCCTCTGTTTCAGCCCCTCTTTTTCAGCCACTCTGTTTCAGCCCCTCTGTTTCAGCCCCTCTGTTTCTCGCCCTCTGTTTCTCGCTCTCTGTTTCTCGCCCTCTGTTTCAGCCCCTCTGTTTCTCGCCCACTGTTTCAGCCCCTCTGTTTCAGACCCTCTGTTTCAGACCCTCTGTTTCAGCCCCTCTATTTCAGCCCCTCTGTTTCTCGCCCTCTGTTTCAGCCCCTCTGTTTCAGCCCCTCTGTTTCAGCCCCTCTGTTTCAGCCCCTCTGTTTCAGCCCCTCTGTTTCTCGCACTCTGTTTCTCGCCCTCTGTTTCAGCCGCTCTGTTTCAGCCCGTCTGTTTCAGCCCCTCTGTTTCAGCCCCTCTGTTTCAGCCCCTCTGTTTCTCGCCCTCTGTTTCTCGCCCTCTGTTTCTCGCTCTCTGTTTCACGCCCTCTGTTTCTCGCCCTCTGTTTCTCGCCCTCTGTTTCAGCCCCTCTGTTTCACCCCCTCTGTTTAAGCCCCTCTGTTTCTCGCCCTCTGTTTCTCGCCCTCTGATTCTCGCCCTCTGTTAGAGCCCCTCTGTTTCAGCCCCTCTGTTTCAGCCCCACTGTTTCAGCCCCTCTGTTTCACCCCCTCTGTTTCAGCCCCTCTGTTTCTCGCCCTCTGTTACAGCCCCTCTGTTTCAGCTCCTCTGTTTCAGCCACTCTGTTTCGCGCCCTCTGTTTCAGCCCCTCTGTTTCAGCCCCTCTGTTTCACCCCCTCTGTTTCAGCCCCTCTGTTTCAGCCCCTCTGTTTCAGTCCCACTCTTTCTCGCCCTCTGTTTCTCGCCCTCTGTTTCTCGCCCTCTGTTTCAGCCCCTCTGTTTCAGCCCCTCTGTTTCTCGCCCTCTGTTTTACCCCTCTATTTCAGCCCCTCTGTTTCAGCCCCTCTGTTTCAGCCCCTCTGTTTCAGCCCCTCTGTTTCTCACCCTCTGTTTCTCGCCCTCTATTTCAGCCCCTCTGTTTCAGCCCCTCTGTTTCAGCCCCTCTGTTTCAGCCCCTCTGTTTCTCGCACTCTGTTTCTCGCCCTCTGTTTCTCGCCCTCTGTTTCTCGCCCTCTGTTTCAGCCCCTCTGTTTCAGCCCCTCTGTTTCAGCCCCTCTGTTTCTCGCCCTCTGTTTCAGCCCCTCTGTTTCAGCCCCTCTGTTTCAGCCCCTCTGTTTCAGCCCCTCTGTTTCAGCCCCACTGTTTCTCGCCCTTTGTTTCTCGTCCTCTGTTTCAGCCCCTCTGTTTCAGCCACTCTGTTTCTCAGCCTCTGTTTCAGCCCCTCTGTTTCTCGTCCTCTGTTTCAGCCCCTCTGTTTCAGCCCCTCTGTTTCAGCACCTCTGTTTCAGCCACTCTGTTTCTCCCCCTCTGTTTCTCGCCCTCTGTTTCTCGCCCTCTGTTTCTCGCCCCTCTGTTTCAGCCTCTCTGTTTCAGCCCATCTGTTTCAGCTCCTCTGTTTCTCGCCCTCTGTTTCAGCCCCTCTGTTTCAGCCCCTCTGTTTCAGCCCATCTGTTTCAGCCCCTCTGTTTCAGCTCCACTGTTTCAGCCCCTCTGTTTCTCGCCCTCTGTTTCTCTCCCTCTGTTTCTCGCCCTCTGTTTCAGCCCCTCTGTTTCAGCCCCTCTGTTTCAGCCCATCTGTTTCAGCCCCTCTGTTTCTCGCCCTCTGTTTCAGCCCCTCCGTTTCAGCCCCTCTGTTTCAGCCCCTCTGTATCAGCCCCTCTTTTTCAGCCCCTCAGTTTCAGCCCCTTTGTTTCTCGCCGTCTGTTTCAGCCCCTCTGTTTCTCGCCCTCTGTTTCAGCCCCTCTGTTAAACCCCCTCTGTTTCTCGCCCTCTGTTTCAGCCCCTCTGTTTCTCGCCCTCTGTTTCTCGCCCCCTGTTTCAGCCCCTCTGTTTCACCCCTCTGTTTCAGCCCCTCTGTTTCAGCCCCTCTTTTTCAGCCACTCTGTTTCAGCCCCTCTGTTTCAGCCCCTCTGTTTCTCGCCCTCTGTTTCTCCCTCTCTGTTTCTCGCCCTCTGTTTCAGCCCCTCTGTTTCTCGCCCACTGTTTCAGCCCCTCTGTTTCTCGCCCTCTGTTTCAGCCCCTCTGTTTCAGCCCCTCTGTTTCAGCCCCTCTGTTTCAGACCCTCTGTTTCAGACCCTCTGTTTCAGCCCCTCTATTTCAGCCCCTCTGTTTCTCGCCCTCTGTTTCAGCCCCTCTGTTTCAGCCCCTCTGTTTCAGCCCCTCTGTTTCAGCCCCTCTGTTTCAGCCCCTCTGTTTCTCGCCCTCTGTTTCTCGCCCTCTGTTTCAGCCGCTCTGTTTCAGCCCGTCTGTTTCAGCCCCTCTGTTTCAGCCCCTCTGTTTCAGCCCCTCTGTTTCTCGCCCTCTGTTTCTCGCCCTCTGTTTCTCGCTCTCTGTTTCACGCCCTCTGTTTCTCGCCCTCTGTTTCTCGCCCTCTGTTTCAGCCCCTTTGTTTCACCCCCTCTGTTTAAGCCCCTCTGTTTCTCGCCCTCTGTTTCTCGCCCTCTGTTTCTCGCCCTCTGTTTCAGCCCCTCTGTTTCAGCCCCTCTGTTTCAGCTCCACTGTTTCAGCCCCTCTGTTTCACCCCCTCTGTTTCAGCCCCTCTGTTTCACGCCCTCTGTTACAGCCCCTCTGTTTCAGCTCCTCTGTTTCAGCCACTCTGTTTCGCGCCCTCTGTTTCAGCCCCTCTGTTTCAGCCCCTCTGTTTCACCCCCTCTGTTTCAGCCCATCTGTTTCAGCCCCTCTGTTTCAGTCCCACTCTTTCTCGCCCTCTGTTTCTCGCCCTCTGTTTCTCGCCCTCTGTTTCAGCCCCTCTGTTTCAGCCCCTCTGTTTCTTGCCCTCTGTTTCAGCTCCTCTGTTTCAGCCCCTCTGTTTCAGCCCCTCTGTTTCTCGCCCTCTGTTTCAGCCCCTCTGTTTCAGCCCCTCTGTTTCAGCCCCTCTGTTTCTCGCCCTCTGTTTCTCGCCCTCTGTTTCTCGCTCTCTGTTTCACGCCCTCTGTTTCTCGCCCTCTGTTTCTCGCCCTCTGTTTCAGCCCCTCTGTTTCACCCCCTCTGTTTAAGCCCCTCTGTTTCTCGCCCTCTGTCTCTCGCCCTCTGTTTCTCGCCCTCTGTTTCAGCCCCTCTGTTTCAGCCCCTCTGTTTCAGCCCCACTGTTTCAGCCCCTCTGTTTCAACACCTCTGTTTCAGCCCCTCTGTTTCTCGCCCTCTGTTACAGCCCCTCTGTTTCAGCTCCTCTGTTTCAGCCACTCTGTTTCGCTCCCTCCGTTTCAGCCCCTCTGTTTCAGCCCCTCTCTTTCACCCCCTCTGTTTCAGCCCCTCTGTTTCAGCCCCTCTGTTTCAGCCCCACTCTTTCTCGCCCTCTGTTTCTCGCCCTCTGTTTCTCGCCCTCTGTTTCAGCCCCTCTGTTTCTCGCCCTCTGTTTCTCGCCCTCTGTTTCAGCCACTCTGTTTCTCGCCCTCTGTTTCAGCCCCTCTGTTTCAGCCCCTCTGTTTCTCACCCTCTGTTTCTCGCCCTCTATTTCAGCCCCTCTGTTTCAGCCCCTCTGTTTCAGCCCCTCTGTTTCAGCCCCTCTGTTTCTCGCACTCTGTTTCTCGCCCTCTGTTTCTCGCCCTCTGTTTCTCGCCTTCTGTTTCAGCCCCTCTGTTTCAGCCCCTCTGTTTCAGCCCCTCTGTTTCTCGCCCTCTGTTTCAGCCCCTCTGTTTCAGACCCTCTGTTTCAGCCCCTATGTTTCAGCCCCTCTGTTTCAGCCCCACTGTTTCTCGCCCTTTGTTTCTCGTCCTCTGTTTCAGCCCCTCTGTTTCTCGCCCTCTGTTTCTCAGCCTCTGTTTCAGCCCCTCTGTTTCAGCCCCACTGTTTCTCGCCCTTTGTTTCTCGTCCTCTGTTTCAGTCCCTCTGTTTCTCGCCCTCTGTTTCTCAGCCTCTGTTTCAACCCCTCTCTTTCTCGCCCTCTGTTTCAGCCCCTCTGTTTCAGCCCCTCTGTTTCAGCCCCTCTGTTTCAGACCCTCTGTTTCAGACCCTCTGTTTCAGCCCCTCTATTTCAGCCCCTCTGTTTCTCGCCCTCTGTTTCAGCCCCTCTGTTTCAGACCCTCTGTTTCAGCCCCTCTGTTTCAGCCCCTCTGTTTCAGCCCCTCTGTTTCTCGCCCTCTGTTTCTCGCCCTCTGTTTCAGCCGCTCTGTTTCAGCCCGTCTGTTTCAGCCCCTCTGTTTCAGCCCCTCTGTTTCAGCCCCTCTGTTTCTCGCCCTCTGTTTCTCGCCCTCTGTTTCTCGCTCTCTGTTTCACGCCCTCTGTTTCTCGCCCTCTGTTTCTCGCCCTCTGTTTCAGCCCCTCTGTTTCACCCCCTCTGTTTAAGCCCCTCTGTTTCTCGCCCTCTGTTTCTCGCCCTCTGTTTCTCGCCCTCTGTTTCAGCCCCTCTGTTTCAGCCCCTCTGTTTCAGCCCCACTGTTTCAGCCCCTCTGTTTCACCCCCTCTGTTTCAGCCCCTCTGTTTCTCGCCCTCTGTTACAGCCCCTCTGTTTCAGCTCCTCTGTTTCAGCCACTCTGTTTCGCGCCCTCTGTTTCAGCCCCTCTGTTTCAGCCCCTCTGTTTCACCCCCTCTGTTTCAGTCCCACTCTTTCTCGCCCTCTGTTTCAGTCCCACTCTTTCTCGCCCTCTGTTTCTCGCCCTCTGTTTCTCGCCCTCTGTTTCAGCCCCTCTGTTTCAGCCCCTCTGTTTCTCGCCCTCTGTTTCAGCCCCTCTATTTCAGCCCCTCTGTTTCAGCCCCTCTGTTTCTCGCCCTCTGTTTCAGCCCCTCTGTTTCAGCCCCTCTGTTTCAGCCCCTCTGTTTCTCACCCTCTGTTTCTCGCCCTCTATTTCAGCCCCTCTGTTTCAGCCCCTCTGTTTCAGCCCCTCTGTTTCAGCCCCTCTGTTTCTCGCACTCTGTTTCTCGCCCTCTGTTTCTCGCCCTCTGTTTCTCGCCCTCTGTTTCAGCCCCTCTGTTTCAGCCCCTCTGTTTCAGCCCCTCTGTTTCTCGCCCTCTGTTTCAGCCCCTCTGTTTCAGCCCCTCTGTTTCAGCCCCTCTGTTTCAGCCCCTCTGTTTCAGCCCCACTGTTTCTCGCCCTTTGTTTCTCGTCCTCTGTTTCAGCCCTCTGTTTCAGCCACTCTGTTTCTCAGCCTCTGTTTCAGCCCCTCTGTTTCAGCCCCTCTGTTTCAGCCACTCTGTTTCTCGCCCTCTGTTTCTCGCCCTCTGTTTCTCGCCCTCTGTTTCTCGCCCCTCTGTTTCAGCCCCTCTGTTTCAGCCCATCTGTTTCAGCTCTTCTGTTTCTCGACATCTGTTTCAGCCCCTCTGTTTCAGCCCCTCTGTTTCAGCCCATCTGTTTCAGCCCCTCTGTTTCAGCTCCACTGTTACAGCCCCTCTGTTTCTCGCCCTCTGTTTCTCTCCCTCTGTTTCTCGCCCTCTGTTTCAGCCCCTCTGTTTCAGCCCCTCTGTTTCAGCCCATCTGTTTCAGCCCCTCTGTTTCTCGCCCTCTGTTTCAGCCCCTCCGTTTCAGCCCCTCTGTTTCAGCCCCTCTGTTTCAGCCCCTCTTTTTCAGCCCATCTGTTTCAGCCCCTCAGTTTCAGTCCCTCTGTTTCTCGCCGTCTGTTTCAGCCCCTCTGTTTCTCGCCCTCTGTTTCAGCCCCTCTGTTAAACCCCCTCTGTTTCTCGCCCTCTGTTTCAGCCCCTCTGTTTCTCGCCCTCTGTTTCTCGCCCCCTGTTTCAGCCCCTCTGTTTCACCCCTCTGTTTCAGCCCCTCTGTTTCAGCCCCTCTTTTTCAGCCACTCTGTTTCAGCCCCTCTGTTTCAGCCCCTCTGTTTCTCGCCCTCTGTTTCTCGCTCTCTGTTTCTCGCCCTCTGTTTCAGCCCCTCTGTTTCAGCCCCTCTGTTTCAGCCCCTCTGTTTCAGCTCCACTGTTTCAGCCCCTCTGTTTCTCGCCCTCTGTTTCTCGCCCTCTGTTTCTCGCCCTCTGTTTCTCGCCCCTCTGTTTCAGCCCCTCTGTTTCAGCCCATCTGTTTCAGCTCTTCTGTTTCTCGCCCTCTGTTTCAGCCCCTCTGTTTCAGCCCCTCTGTTTCAGCCCATCTGTTTCAGCCCCTCTGTTTCAGCTCCACTGTTACAGCCCCTCTGTTTCTCGCCCTCTGTTTCTCTCCCTCTGTTTCTCGCCCTCTGTTTCAGCCCCTCTGTTTCAGCCCCTCTGTTTCAGCCCATCTGTTTCAGCCCCTCTGATTCTCGCCCTCTGTTTCAGCCCCTCCGTTTCAGCCCCTCTGTTTCAGCCCCTCTGTTTCAGCCCCTCTTTTTCAGCCCATCTGTTTCAGCCCCTCAGTTTCAGTCCCTCTGTTTCTCGCCGTCTGTTTCAGCCCCTCTGTTTCTCGCCCTCTGTTTCAGCCCCTCTGTTAAACCCCCTCTGTTTCTCGCCCTCTGTTTCAGCCCCTCTGTTTCTCGCCCTCTGTTTCTCGCCCCCTGTTTCAGCCCCTCTGTTTCACCCCTCTGTTTCAGCCCCTCTGTTTCAGCCCCTCTTTTTCAGCCACTCTGTTTCAGACCCTCTGTTTCAGCCCCTCTGTTTCTCGCCCTCTGTTTCTCGCTCTCTGTTTCTCGCCCTCTGTTTCAGCCCCTCTGTTTCTCGCCCACTGTTTCAGCCCCTCTGTTTCTCGCCCTCTGTTTCAGCCCCTCTGTTTCAGCCCCTCTGTTTCAGCCCCTCTGTTTCAGACCCTCTGTTTCAGACCCTCTGTTTCAGCCCCTCTATTTCAGCCCCTCTGTTTCTCGCCCTCTGTTTCAGCCCCTCTGTTTCAGCCCCTCTGTTTCAGCCCCTCTGTTTCAGCCCCTCTGTTTCAGCCCCTCTGTTTCTCGCCCTCTGTTTCTCGCCCTCTGTTTCAGCCGCTCTGTTTCAGCCCGTCTGTTTCAGCCCCTCTGTTTCAGCCCCTCTGTTTCAGCCCCTCTGTTTCTCGCCCTCTGTTTCTCGCCCTCTGTTTCTCGCTCTCTGTTTCACGCCCTCTGTTTCTTGACCTCTGTTTCTCGCCCTCTGTTTCAGCCCCTCTGTTTCACCCACTCTGTTTAAGCCCCTCTGTTTCTCGCCCTCTGTTTCTCGCCCTCTTTTTCTCGCCCTCTGTTTCAGCCCCTCTGTTTCAGCCCCTCTGTTTCAGCCCCACTGTTTCAGCCCCTCTGTTTCACCCCCTCTGTTTCAGCCCCTCTGTTTCTCGCCCTCTGTTACAGCCCCTCTGTTTCAGCTCCTCTGTTTCAGCCACTCTGTTTCGCGCCCTCTGTTTCAGCCCCTCTGTTTCAGCCACTCTGTTTCACCCCCTCTGTTTCAGCCCATCTGTTTCAGCCCCTCTGTTTCAGTCCCACTCTTTCTCGCCCTCTGTTTCTCGCCCTCTGTTTCTCGCCCTCTGTTTCAGCCCCTCTGTTTCAGCCCCTCTGTTTCTCGCCCTCTGTTTCAGCCCCTCTGTTTCAGCCCCTCTGTTTCAGACCCTCTGTTTCTCGCCCTCTGTTTCAGCCCCTCTGTTTCAGCCCCTCTGTTTCAGCCCCTCTGTTTCTCGCCCTCTGTTTCTCGCCCTCTGTTTCTCGCTCTATGTTTCACGCCCTCTGTTTCAGCCCCTCTCTTTCTCGCCCTCTGTTTCAGCCCCTCTGTTTCACCCCCTCTGTTTAAGCCCCTCTGTTTCTCGCCCTCTGTCTCTCGCCCTCTGTTTCTCGCCCTCTGTTTCAGCCCCTCTGTTTCAGCCCCTCTGTTTCAGCCCCACTGTTTCAGCCCCTCTGTTTCAACCCCTCTGTTTCAGCCCCTCTGTTTCTCGCCCTCTGTTACAGCCCCTCTGTTTCAGCTCCTCTGTTTCAGCCACTCTGTTTCGCTCCCTCCGTTTCAGCCCCTCTGTTTCAGCCCCTCTGTTTCACCCCCTCTGTTTCAGCCCCTCTATTTCAGCCCCTCTGTTTCAGCCCCACTCTTTCTCGCCCTCTGTTTCTCGCCCTCTGTTTCTCGCCCTCTGTTTCAGCCCCTCTGTTTCAGCCCCTCTGTTTCTCGCCCTCTGTTTCAGCCACTCTGTTTCTCGCCCTCTGTTTCAGCCCCTCTGTTTCAGCTTCTCTGTTTCTCACCCTCTGTTTCTCGCCCTCTATTTCAGCCCCTCTGTTTCAGACCCTCTGTTTCAGCCCCTCTGTTTCAGCCCCTCTGTTTCTCGCACTCTGTTTCTCGCCCTCTGTTTCTCGCCCTCTGTTTCTCGCCCTCTGTTTCAGCCCCTCTGTTTCAGCCCCTCTGTTTCAGCCCCTCTGTTTCTCGCCCTCTGTTTCAGCCCCTCTGTTTCAGCCCCTCTGTTTCAGCCCCTCTGTTTCAGCCCCTCTGTTTCAGCCCCACTGTTTCTCGCCCTTTGTTTCTCGTCCTCTGTTTCAGCCCCTCTGTTTCTCGCCCTCTGTTTCTCAGCCTCTGTTTCAGCCACTCTGTTTCTCGCCCTCTGTTTCAGCCCCTCTGTTTCAGCCCCTCTGTTTCAGCCCCTCTGTTTCAGCCACTCTGTTTCTCGCCCTCTGTTTCTCGACCTCTGTTTCTCGCCCTCTGTTTCTCGCCCCTCTGTTTCAGCCCCTCTGTTTCAGCCCCTCTGTTTCAGCTCCTCTGTTTCTCGCCCTCTGTTTCAGCCCCTCTGTTTCAGCCCCTCTGTTTCAGCCCCTCTGTTTCAGCCCCTCTGTTTCACCCCCTCTGTTTCAGCCCCTCTGTTTCAGCCCCTCTGTTTCAGTCCCACTCTTTCTCGCCCTCTGTTTCTCGCCCTCTTTTTCAGCCCCTCTGTTTCAGCCCCACTGTTTCTCGCCCTCTGTTTCAGCCCCTCTGTTTCAGCCCCTCTGTTTCAGCCCCTCTGTTTCTCGCCCTCTGTTTCAGCCCCTCTGTTTCAGCCCCTCTGTTTCAGCCCCTCTGTTTCTCGCACTCTGTTTCTCGCCCTCTGTTTCTCGCCCTCTGTTTCTCGCCCTCTGTTTCAGCCCCTCTGTTTCAGCCCCTCTGTTTCAGCCCCTCTGTTTCTCGCCCTCTGTTTCAGCCCCTCTGTTTCAGCCCCTCTGTTTCAGCCCCTCTGTTTCAGCCCCTCTGTTTCAGCCCCACTGTTTCTCGCTCTTTGTTTCTCGTCCTCTGTTTCAGCCCCTCTGTTTCAGCCACTCTGTTTCTCAGCCTCTGTTTCAGCCCCTCTGTTTCTCGCCCTCTGTTTCAGCCCCTCTGTTTCAGCCCCTCTGTTTCAGCCCCTCTGTTTCAGCCACTCTGTTTCTCGCCCTCTGTTTCTCGCCCTCTGTTTCTCGCCCTCAGTTTATCGCCCCTCTGTTTCAGCCCCTCTGTTTCAGCCCATCTGTTTCAGCTCCTCTGTTTCTCGCCCTCTGTTTCAGCCCCTCTGTTTCAGCCCCTCTGTTTCAGCCCTTCTGTTTCAGCCCCTCTATTCAGCTCCACTGTTTCAGCCCCTCTGTTTCTCGCCCTCTGTTTCTCTCCCTCTGTTTCTCGCCCTCTGTTTCAGCCCCTCTGTTTCAGCCCCTCTGTTTCAGCCCCTCTGTTTCTCGCCCTCTGTTTCAGCCCCTCTGTTAAACCCCCTCTGTTTCTCGCCCTCTGTTTCAGCCCCTCTGTTTCTCGCCCTCTGTTTCTCGCCCCCTGTTTCAGCCCCTCTGTTTCACCCCTCTGTTCCAGCCCCTCTGTTTCAGCCCCTCTTTTTCAGAGTGTCTGTTTCAGCCCCTCTGTTTCAGCCCCTCTGTTTCTCGCCCTCTGTTTCTCGCTCTCTGTTTCTCGCCCTCTGTTTCAGCCCGTCTGTTTCTCGCCAACTGTTTCAGCCCCTCTGTTTCTCGCCCTCTGTTTCAGCCCCTCTGTTTCAGCCCCTCTGTTTCAGCCCCTCTGTTTCAGACCCTCTGTTTCAGACCCTCTGTTTAGCCCCTCTATTTCAGCCCCTCTGTTTCTCGCCCTCTGTTTCAGCCCCTCTGTTTCAGCCCCTCTGTTTCAGCCCCTCTGTTTCAGCCCCTCTGTTTCAGCCCCTCTGTTTCTCGCCCTCTGTTTCTCGCCCTCTGTTTCAGCCGCTCTGTTTCAGCCCGTCTGTTTCAGCCCCTCTGTTTCAGCCCCTCTGTTTCAGCCCCTCTGTTTCTCGCCCTCTGTTTCTCGCCCTCTGTTTCTCGCTCTCTGTTTCACGCCCTCTGTTTCTCGCCCTCTGTTTCTCGCCCTCTGTTTCAGCCCCTCTGTTTCACCCCCTCTGTTTAAGCCCCTCTGTTTTTCGCCCTCTGTTTCTCGCCCTCTGTTTCTCGCCCTCTGTTTCAGCCCCTCTGTTTCAGCCCCTCTGTTTCAGCCCCACTGTTTCAGCCCCTCTGTTTCACCCCCTCTGTTTCAGCCCCTCTGTTTCTCGCCCTCTGTTACAGCCCCTCTGTTTCAGCTCCTCTGTTTCAGCCACTCTGTTTCGCGCCCTCTGTTTCAGCCCCTCTATTTCAGCCCCTCTGTTTCACCCCCTCTGTTTCAGCCCATCTGTTTCAGCCCCTCTGTTTCAGTCCCACTCTTTCTCGCCCTCTGTTTCTCGCCCTCTGTTTCTCGCCCTCTGTTTCAGCCCCTCTGTTTCAGCCCCTCTGTTTCTCGCCCTCTGTTTCAGCCCCTCTGTTTCAGCCCCTCTGTTTCAGCCCCTCTGTTTCTCGCCCTCTGTTTCAGCCCCTCTGTTTCAGCCCCTCTGTTTCAGCCCCTCTGTTTCTCGCCCTCTGTTTCTCGCCCTCTGTTTCTCGCTCTCTGTTTCACGCCCTCTGTTTCTCGCCCTCTGTTTCTCGCCCTCTGTTTCAGCCCCTCTGTTTCAGCCCCTCTGTTTAAGCCCCTCTGTTTCTCGCCCTCTGTTTCTCGCCCTCTGTTTCTCGCCCTCTGTTTCAGCCCCTCTGTTTCAGCCCCTCTGTTTCAGCCGCACTGTTTCAGCCCCTCTGTTTCAACCCCTCTGTTTCAGCCCCTCTGTTTCTCGCCCTCTGTTACAGACCCTCTGTTTCAGCTCCTCTGTTTCAGCCACTCTGTTTCGCTCCCTCTGTTTCAGCCCCTCTGTTTCAGCCCCTCTGTTTCACCCCCTCTGTTTCAGCCCCTCTGTTTCACCCCCTCTGTTTCAGCCCCACTCTTTCTCGCCCTCTGTTTCAGCCCCTCTGTTTCTCGCCCTCTGTTTCAGCCCCTCTGTTTCTCGCCCTCTGTTTCAGCCTCTCTGTTTCAGCCCCTCTGTTTCAGCCCCTCTGTTTCTCACCCTCTGTTTCTCGCCCTCTATTTCAGCCCCTCTGTTTCAGCCCCTCTGTTTCAGCCCCTCTGTTTCAGCCCCTCTGTTTCTCGCACTCTGTTTCTCGCCCTCTGTTTCTCGCCCTCTGTTTCTCGCCCTCTGTTTCAGCCCCTCTGTTTCAGCCCCTCTGTTTCAGCCCCTCTGTTTCTCGACCTCTGTTTCAGCCCCTCTGTTTCAGCCCCTCTGTTTCAGCCCCTCTGTTTCAGCCCCTCTGTTTCAGCCCCACTGTTTCTCGCCCTTTGTTTCTCGTCCTCTGTTTCAGCCCCTCTGTTTCAGCCACTCTGTTTCTCAGCCTCTGTTTCAGCCCCTCTGTTTCTCGCCCTCTGTTTCAGCCCCTCTGTTTCAGCCCCTCTGTTTCAGCCCCTCTGTTTCAGCCACTCTGTTTCTCGCCCTCTGTTTCTCGCCCTCTGTTTCTCGCCCTCTGTTTCTCGCCCCTCTGTTTCAGCCCCTCTGTTTCAGCCCCTCTGTTTCAGCTCCTCTGTTTCTCGCCCTCTGTTTCAGCCCCTCTGTTTCAGCCCCTCTGTTCCAGCCCCTCTGTTTCAGCCCCTCTGTTTCAGCTCCACTGTTTCAGCCCCTCTGTTTCTCGCCCTCTGTTTCTCTCCCTCTGTTTCTCGCCCTCTGTTTCAGCCCCTCTGTTTCATCCCCTCTGTTTCAGCCCCTCTGTTTCTCGCCCTCTGTTTCTCGCCCTCTGTTTCTCGCCCTCTGTTTCAGCCCGTCTGTTTCAGCCCCTCTGTTTCAGCCCCTCTGTTTCACCCCCTCTGTTTCAGCCCCTCTGTTTCAGCCCCTCTGTTTCAGCCCAACTCTTTCTCGCCCTCTGTTTCTCGCCCTCTGTTTGACGCCCTCTGTTTCAGCCCCTCTGTTTCAGCCCCTCTTTTTCAGCCCCTTTGTTTCAGCCCCTCTGTTTCAGCCCCTCTGTTTCAGCTCCACTGTTTCAGCCCCTCTGTTTCTCGCACTCTGTTTCTCGCCCTCTGTTTCTCGCACTCTGTTTCAGCCACTCTGATTCAGCCCCTCTGTTTCAGCCCCTCTGTTTCAGCCCCTCTGTTTCAGCCCCACTGTTTAAGCCCCTCTGTTTCTCGCCCTCTGTTTCAGCCCCTCTGTTTCTCGCCCTCTGTTTCTCGCCCTCTGTTTCAGCCCCTCTGTTTCAGCCCCTCTGCTCCAGCCCCTCTGTTTCAGCCCCTCTTTTTCAGCCACTCTGTTTCAGCCCCTCTGTTTCAGCCCCTCTGTTTCTCGCCCTCTGTTTCTCGCTCTCTGTTTCTCGCCCTCTGTTTCAGCCCCTCTGTTTCTCGCCCACTGTTTCAGCCCCTCTGTTTCTCGCCCTCTGTTTCAGCCCCTCTGTTTCAGCCCCTCTGTTTCAGCCCCTCTGTTTCAGACCCTCTGTTTCTCGCCCTCTGTTTCAGCCCCTCTGTTTCAGCCCCTCTGTTTCTCGCCCTCTGTTTCTGCCCCTCTGTTTCAGCCCCTCTGTTTCAGCCCCTCTGTTTCAGCACCTCTGTTTCTCGCCCTCTGTTTCTCGCCCTCTGTTTCAGCCCCTCTGTTTCAGCCCCTCTGTTTCACCCCCTCTGTTTCAGCCCCTCTGTTTCAGCCCCTCTGTTTCTCGCCGTCTGTTTCTCGCCCTCTGTTTCTCGTTCTCTGTTTCTCGCCCTCTGTTTCTCGCCCTCTGTTTCTCTCCCTCTGTTTCAGCCCGTCTGTTTCACCCCCTCTGTTTCAGCCCCTCTGTTTCTCGCCCACTGTTTCTCGCCCTCTGTTTCAGCCCCTCTGTTTCAGCCCCTCTGTTTCAGCCCCTCTGTTTCACCCCATCTGTTTCAGCCCCTCTGTTTCTCGCCCTCTGTTTCAGCCCCTCTGTTTCAGCTCCTCTGTTTCAGCCCCTCTGTTTCTCGCCCTCTGTTTCAGCCCCTCTGTTTCAGCCCCTCTGTTTCACCCCCTCTGTTTCTCGCCCTCTGTTTCAGCCCCTCTGTTTCTCGCCCTCTGTTTCTCGCCCCCTGTTTCAGCCCCTCTGTTTCACCCCTCTGTTTCAGCCCCTCTGTTTCAGCCCCTCTTTTTCAGCCACTCTGTTTCAGCCCCTCTGTTTCAGCCCCTCTGTTTCTCGCCCTCTGTTTCTCGCTCTCTGTTTCTCGCCCTCTGTTTCAGCCCCTCTGTTTCTCGCCCACTGTTTCAACCCCTCTGTTTCTCGCCCTCTGTTTCAGCCCCTCTGTTTCAGACCCTCTGTTTCAGCCCCTCTATTTCAGCCCCTCTGTTTCTCGCCCTCTGTTTCAGCCCCTCTGTTTCAGCCCCTCTGTTTCAGCCCCTCTGTTTCAGCCCCTCTGTTTCAGCCCCTCTGTTTCTCGCCCTCTGTTTCTCGCCCTCTGTTTCAGCCGCTCTGTTTCAGCCCGTCTGTTTCAGCCCCTCTGTTTCAGCCCCTCTGTTTCAGCCCCTCTGTTTCTCGCCCTCTGTTTCTCGCCCTCTGTTTCTCGCTCTCTGTTTCACGCCCCCTGTTTCTCGCCCTCTGTTTCTCGCCCTCTGTTTCAGCCCCTCTGTTTCACCCCCTCTGTTTAAGCCCCTCTGTTTCTCGCCCTCTGTTTCTCGCCCTCTGTTTCTCGCCCTCTGTTTCAGCCCCTCTGTTTCAGCCCCTCTGTTTCAGCCCCACTGTTTCAGCCCCTCTGTTTCACCCCCTCTGTTTCAGCCCCTGTGTTTCTCGCCCTCTGTTACAGCCCCTCTGTTTCAGCTCCTCTGTTTCAGCCACTCTGTTTCGCGCCCTCTGTTTCAGCCCCTCTGTTTCAGCCCCTCTGTTTCACCCCCTCTGTTTCAGCCCCTCTGTTTCAGCCCCTCTGTTTCAGTCCCACTCTTTCTCGCCCTCTGTTTCTCGCCCTCTGTTTCTCGCCCTCTGTTTCAGCCCCTCTGTTTCAGCCCCTCTGTTTCTCGCCCTCTGTTTCAGCCCCTCTGTTTCAGCCCCTCTGTTTCAGCCCCTCTGTTTCTCGCCCTCTGTTTCAGCCCCTCTGTTTCAGCCCCTCTGTTTCAGCCCCTCTGTTTCTCACCCTCTGTTTCTCGCCCTCTATTTCAGCCCCTCTGTTTCAGCCCCTCTGTTTCAGCCCCTCTGTTTCAGCCCCTCTGTTTCTCGCACTCTGTTTCTCGCCCTCTGTTTCTCGCCCTCTGTTTCTCGCCCTCTGTTTCAGCCCCTCTGTTTCAGCCCCTCTGTTTCAGCCCCTCTGTTTCTCGCCCTCTGTTTCAGCCCCTCTGTTTCAGCCCCTCTGTTTCAGCCCCTCTGTTTCAGCCCCTCTGTTTCAGCCCCACTGTTTCTCGCCCTTTGTTTCTCGTCCTCTGTTTCAGCCCCTCTGTTTCAGCCACTCTGTTTCTCAGCCTCTGTTTCAGCCCTTCTGTTTCTCGCCCTCTGTTTCAGCCCCTCTGTTTCAGCTCCTCTGTTTCTCGCCCTCTGTTTCAGCCCCTCTGTTTCAGCCCCTCTGTTCCAGCCCCTCTGTTTCAGCCCCTCTGTTTCAGCTCCACTGTTTCAGCCCCTCTGTTTCTCGCCCTCTGTTTCTCTCCCTCTGTTTCTCGCCCTCTGTTTCAGCCCCTCTGTTTCATCCCCTCTGTTTCAGCCCCTCTGTTTCTCGCCCTCTGTTTCTCGCCCTCTGTTTCTCGCCCCTCTGTTACAGCCCCTCTGTTTCAGCTCCTCTGTTTCAGCCACTCTGTTTCGCGCCCTCTGTTTCAGCCCCTCTGTTTCAGCCCCTCTGTTTCTCGCACTCTGTTTCTCGCCCTCTGTTTCTCGCCCTCTGTTTCTCGCCCTCTGTTTCAGCCCCTCTGTTTCAGCCCCTCTGTTTCAGCCCCTCTGTTTCTCGCCCTCTGTTTCAGCCCCTCTGTTTCAGCCCCTCTGTTTCAGCCCCTCTGTTTCAGCCCCTCTGTTTCAGCCCCACTGTTTCTCGCCCTTTGTTTCTCGTCCTCTGTTTCAGCCCCTCTGTTTCAGCCACTCTGTTTCTCAGCCTCTGTTTCAGCCCCTCTGTTTCAGCCCCTCTGTTTCAGCCACTCTGTTTCTCGCCCTCTGTTTCTCGCCCTCTGTTTCTCGCCCTCTGTTTCTCGCCCCTCTGTTTCAGCCCCTCTGTTTCAGCCCATCTGTTTCAGCTCTTCTGTTTCTCGCCCTCTGTTTCAGCCCCTCTGTTTCAGCCCCTCTGTTTCAGCCCATCTGTTTCAGCCCCTCTGTTTCAGCTCCACTGTTACAGCCCCTCTGTTTCTCGCCCTCTGTTTCTCTCCCTCTGTTTCTCGCCCTCTGTTTCAGCCCCTCTGTTTCAGCCCCTCTGTTTCAGCCCATCTGTTTCAGCCCCTCTGTTTCTCGCCCTCTGTTTCAGCCCCTCCGTTTCAGCCCCTCTGTTTCAGCCCCTCTGTTTCAGCCCCTCTTTTTCAGCCCATCTGTTTCAGCCCCTCAGTTTCAGTCCCTCTGTTTCTCGCCGTCTGTTTCAGCCCCTCTGTTTCTCGCCCTCTGTTTCAGCCCCTCTGTTAAACCCCCTCTGTTTCTCGCCCTCTGTTTCAGCCCCTCTGTTTCTCGCCCTCTGTTTCTCGCCCCCTGTTTCAGCCCCTCTGTTTCACCCCTCTGTTTCAGCCCCTCTGTTTCAGCCCCTCTTTTTCAGCCACTCTGTTTCAGCCCCTCTGTTTCAGCCCCTCTGTTTCTCGCCCTCTGTTTCTCGCTCTCTGTTTCTCGCCCTCTGTTTCAGCCCCTCTGTTTCAGCCCCTCTGTTTCAGCCCCTCTGTTTCAGCTCCACTGTTTCAGCCCCTCTGTTTCTCGCCCTCTGTTTCTCGCCCTCTGTTTCTCGCCCTCTGTTTCTCGCCCCTCTGTTTCAGCCCCTCTGTTTCAGCCCATCTGTTTCAGCTCTTCTGTTTCTCGCCCTCTGTTTCAGCCCCTCTGTTTCAGCCCCTCTGTTTCAGCCCATCTGTTTCAGCCCCTCTGTTTCAGCTCCACTGTTACAGCCCCTCTGTTTCTCGCCCTCTGTTTCTCTCCCTCTGTTTCTCGCCCTCTGTTTCAGCCCCTCTGTTTCAGCCCCTCTGTTTCAGCCCATCTGTTTCAGCCCCTCTGATTCTCGCCCTCTGTTTCAGCCCCTCCGTTTCAGCCCCTCTGTTTCAGCCCCTGTGTTTCAGCCCCTCTTTTTCAGCCCATCTGTTTCAGCCCCTCAGTTTCAGTCCCTCTGTTTCTCGCCGTCTGTTTCAGCCCCTCTGTTTCTCGCCCTCTGTTTCAGCCCCTCTGTTAAACCCCCTCTGTTTCTCGCCCTCTGTTTCAGCCCCTCTGTTTCTCGCCCTCTGTTTCTCGCCCCCTGTTTCAGCCCCTCTGTTTCACCCCTCTGTTTCAGCCCCTCTGTTTCAGCCCCTCTTTTTCAGCCACTCTGTTTCAGACCCTCTGTTTCAGCCCCTCTGTTTCTCGCCCTCTGTTTCTCGCTCTCTGTTTCTCGCCCTCTGTTTCAGCCCCTCTGTTTCTCGCCCACTGTTTCAGCCCCTCTGTTTCTCGCCCTCTGTTTCAGCCCCTCTGTTTCAGCCCCTCTGTTTCAGCCCCTCTGTTTCAGACCCTCTGTTTCAGACCCTCTGTTTCAGCCCCTCTATTTCAGCCCCTCTGTTTCACCCCTCTGTTTCAGCCCCTCTGTTTCAGCCCCTCTTTTTCAGCCACTCTGTTTCAGACCCTCTGTTTCAGCCCCTCTGTTTCTCGCCCTCTGTTTCTCGCTCTCTGTTTCTCGCCCTCTGTTTCAGCCCCTCTGTTTCTCGCCCACTGTTTCAGCCCCTCTGTTTCTCGCCCTCTGTTTCAGCCCCTCTGTTTCAGCCCCTCTGTTTCAGCCCCTCTGTTTCAGACCCTCTGTTTCAGACCCTCTGTTTCAGCCCCTCTATTTCAGCCCCTCTGTTTCTCGCCCTCTGTTTCAGCCCCTCTGTTTCAGCCCCTCTGTTTCAGCCCCTCTGTTTCAGCCCCTCTGTTTCAGCCCCTCTGTTTCTCGCCCTCTGTTTCTCGCCCTCTGTTTCAGCCGCTCTGTTTCAGCCCGTCTGTTTCAGCCCCTCTGTTTCAGCCCCTCTGTTTCAGCCCCTCTGTTTCTCGCCCTCTGTTTCTCGCCCTCTGTTTCTCGCTCTCTGTTTCACGCCCTCTGTTTCTTGACCTCTGTTTCTCGCCCTCTGTTTCAGCCCCTCTGTTTCACCCACTCTGTTTAAGCCCCTCTGTTTCTCGCCCTCTGTTTCTCGCCCTCTTTTTCTCGCCCTCTGTTTCAGCCCCTCTGTTTCAGCCCCTCTGTTTCAGCCCCACTGTTTCAGCCCCTCTGTTTCACCCCCTCTGTTTCAGCCCCTCTGTTTCTCGCCCTCTGTTACAGCCCCTCTGTTTCAGCTCCTCTGTTTCAGCCGCTCTGTTTCGCGCCATCTGTTTCAGCCCCTCTGTTTCAGCCACTCTGTTTCACCCCCTCTGTTTCAGCCCATCTGTTTCAGCCCCTCTGTTTCAGTCCCACTCTTTCTCGCCCTCTGTTTCTCGCCCTCTGTTTCTCGCCCTCTGTTTCAGCCCCTCTGTTTCAGCCCCTCTGTTTCTCGCCCTCTGTTTCAGCCCCTCTGTTTCAGCCCCTCTGTTTCAGCCCCTCTGTTTCTCGCCCTCTGTTTCAGCCCCTCTGTTTCAGCCCCTCTGTTTCAGCCCCTCTGTTTCTCGCCCTCTGTTTCTCGCCCTCTGTTTCTCGCTCTATGTTTCACGCCCTCTGTTTCAGCCCCTCTCTTTCTCGCCCTGTGTTTCAGCCCCTCTGTTTCACCCCCTCTGTTTAAGCCCCTCTGTTTCTCGCCCTCTGTCTCTCGCCCTCTGTTTCTCGCCCTCTGTTTCAGCCCCTCTGTTTCAGCCCCTCTGTTTCAGCCCCACTGTTTCAGCCCCTCTGTTTCAACCCCTCTGTTTCAGCCCCTCTGTTTCTCGCCCTCTGTTACAGCCCCTCTGTTTCAGCTCCTCTGTTTCAGCCACTCTGTTTCGCTCCCTCCGTTTCAGCCCCTCTGTTTCAGCCCCTCTGTTTCACCCCCTCTGTTTCAGCCCCTCTATTTCAGCCCCTCTGTTTCAGCCCCACTCTTTCTCGCCCTCTGTTTCTCGCCCTCTGTTTCTCGCCCTCTGTTTCAGCCCCTCTGTTTCAGCCCCTCTGTTTCTCGCCCTCTGTTTCAGCCACTCTGTTTCTCGCCCTCTGTTTCAGCCCCTCTGTTTCAGCCCCTCTGTTTCTCACCCTCTGTTTCTCGCCCTCTATTTCAGCCCCTCTGTTTCAGACCCTCTGTTTCAGCCCCTCTGTTTCAGCCCCTCTGTTTCTCGCACTCTGTTTCTCGCCCTCTGTTTCTCGCCCTCTGTTTCTCGCCCTCTGTTTCAGCCCCTCTGTTTCAGCCCCTCTGTTTCAGCCCCTCTGTTTCTCGCCCTCTGTTTCAGCCCCTCTGTTTCAGCCCCTCTGTTTCAGCCCCTCTGTTTCAGCCCCACTGTTTCTCGCCCTTTGTTTCTCGTCCTCTGTTTCAGCCCCTCTGTTTCTCGCCCTCTGTTTCTCAGCCTCTGTTTCAGCCACTCTGTTTCTCGCCCTCTGTTTCAGCCCCTCTGTTTCAGCCCCTCTGTTTCAGCCCCTCTGTTTCAGCCACTCTGTTTCTCGCCCTCTGTTTCTCGACCTCTGTTTCTCGCCCTCTGTTTCTCGCCCCTCTGTTTCAGCCCCTCTGTTTCAGCCCCTCTGTTTCAGCTCCTCTGTTTCTCGCCCTCTGTTTCAGCCCCTCTGTTTCAGCCCCTCTGTTTCAGCCCCTCTGTTTCAGCCCCTCTGTTTCACCCCCTCTGTTTCAGCCCCTCTGTTTCAGCCCCTCTGTTTCAGTCCCACTCTTTCTCGCCCTCTGTTTCTCGCCCTCTTTTTCAGCCCCTCTGTTTCAGCCCCACTGTTTCTCGCCCTCTGTTTCAGCCCCTCTGCTTCAGCCCCTCTGTTTCAGCCCCTCTGTTTCTCGCCCTCTGTTTCAGCCCCTCTGTTTCAGCCCCTCTGTTTCAGCCCCTCTGTTTCTCGCACTCTGTTTCTCGCCCTCTGTTTCTCGCCCTCTGTTTCTCGCCCTCTGTTTCAGCCCCTCTGTTTCAGCCCCTCTGTTTCAGCCCCTCTGTTTCTCGCCCTCTGTTTCAGCCCCTCTGTTTCAGCCCCTCTGTTTCAGCCCCTCTGTTTCAGCCCCTCTGTTTCAGCCCCACTGTTTCTCGCTCTTTGTTTCTCGTCCTCTGTTTCAGCCCCTCTGTTTCAGCCACTCTGTTTCTCAGCCTCTGTTTCAGCCCCTCTGTTTCTCGCCCTCTGTTTCAGCCCCTCTGTTTCAGCCCCTCTGTTTCAGCCCCTCTGTTTCAGCCACTCTGTTTCTCGCCCTCTGTTTCTCGCCCTCTGTTTCTCGCCCTCAGTTTATCGCCCCTCTGTTTCAGCCCCTCTGTTTCAGCCCATCTGTTTCAGCTCCTCTGTTTCTCGCCCTCTGTTTCAGCCCCTCTGTTTCAGCCCCTCTGTTTCAGCCCTTCTGTTTCAGCCCCTCTATTCAGCTCCACTGTTTCAGCCCCTCTGTTTCTCGCCCTCTGTTTCTCTCCCTCTGTTTCTCGCCCTCTGTTTCAGCCCCTCTGTTTCAGCCCCTCTGTTTCAGCCCCTCTGTTTCTCGCCCTCTGTTTCAGCCCCTCTGTTAAACCCCCTCTGTTTCTCGCCCTCTGTTTCAGCCCCTCTGTTTCTCGCCCTCTGTTTCTCGCCCCCTGTTTCAGCCCCTCTGTTTCACCCCTCTGTTCCAGCCCCTCTGTTTCAGCCCCTCTTTTTCAGAGTGTCTGTTTCAGCCCCTCTGTTTCAGCCCCTCTGTTTCTCGCCCTCTGTTTCTCGCTCTCTGTTTCTCGCCCTCTGTTTCAGCCCGTCTGTTTCTCGCCAACTGTTTCAGCCCCTCTGTTTCTCGCCCTCTGTTTCAGCCCCTCTGTTTCAGCCCCTCTGTTTCAGCCCCTCTGTTTCAGACCCTCTGTTTCAGACCCTCTGTTTAGCCCCTCTATTTCAGCCCCTCTGTTTCTCGCCCTCTGTTTCAGCCCCTCTGTTTCAGCCCCTCTGTTTCAGCCCCTCTGTTTCAGCCCCTCTGTTTCAGCCCCTCTGTTTCTCGCCCTCTGTTTCTCGCCCTCTGTTTCAGCCGCTCTGTTTCAGCCCGTCTGTTTCAGCCCCTCTGTTTCAGCCCCTCTGTTTCAGCCCCTCTGTTTCTCGCCCTCTGTTTCTCGCCCTCTGTTTCTCGCTCTCTGTTTCACGCCCTCTGTTTCTCGCCCTCTGTTTCTCGCCCTCTGTTTCAGCCCCTCTGTTTCACCCCCTCTGTTTAAGCCCCTCTGTTTTTCGCCCTCTGTTTCTCGCCCTCTGTTTCTCGCCCTCTGTTTCAGCCCCTCTGTTTCAGCCCCTCTGTTTCAGCCCCACTGTTTCAGCCCCTCTGTTTCACCCCCTCTGTTTCAGCCCCTCTGTTTCTCGCCCTCTGTTACAGCCCCTCTGTTTCAGCTCCTCTGTTTCAGCCACTCTGTTTCGCGCCCTCTGTTTCAGCCCCTCTATTTCAGCCCCTCTGTTTCACCCCCTCTGTTTCAGCCCATCTGTTTCAGCCCCTCTGTTTCAGTCCCACTCTTTCTCGCCCTCTGTTTCTCGCCCTCTGTTTCTCGCCCTCTGTTTCAGCCCCTCTGTTTCAGCCCCTCTGTTTCTCGCCGTCTGTTTCAGCCCCTCTGTTTCAGCCCCTCTGTTTCAGCCCCTCTGTTTCTCGCCCTCTGTTTCAGCCCCTCTGTTTCAGCCCCTCTGTTTCAGCCCCTCTGTTTCTCGCCCTCTGTTTCTCGCCCTCTGTTTCTCGCTCTCTGTTTCACGCCCTCTGTTTCTCGCCCTCTGTTTCTCGCCCTCTGTTTCAGCCCCTCTGTTTCAGCCCCTCTGTTTAAGCCCCTCTGTTTCTCGCCCTCTGTTTCTCGCCCTCTGTTTCTCGCCCTCTGTTTCAGCCCCTCTGTTTCAGCCCCTCTGTTTCAGCCGCACTGTTTCAGCCCCTCTGTTTCAACCCCTCTGTTTCAGCCCCTCTGTTTCTCGCCCTCTGTTACAGACCCTCTGTTTCAGCTCCTCTGTTTCAGCCACTCTGTTTCGCTCCCTCTGTTTCAGCCCCTCTGTTTCAGCCCCTCTGTTTCACCCCCTCTGTTTCAGCCCCTCTGTTTCACCCCCTCTGTTTCAGCCCCACTCTTTCTCGCCCTCTGTTTCAGCCCCTCTGTTTCTCGCCCTCTGTTTCAGCCCCTCTGTTTCTCGCCCTCTGTTTCAGCCTCTCTGTTTCAGCCCCTCTGTTTCAGACCCTCTGTTTCTCACCCTCTGTTTCTCGCCCTCTATTTCAGCCCCTCTGTTTCAGCCCCTCTGTTTCAGCCCCTCTGTTTCAGCCCCTCTGTTTCTCGCACTCTGTTTCTCGCCCTCTGTTTCTCGCCCTCTGTTTCTCGCCCTCTGTTTCAGCCCCTCTGTTTCAGCCCCTCTGTTTCAGCCCCTCTGTTTCTCGACCTCTGTTTCAGCCCCTCTGTTTCAGCCCCTCTGTTTCAGCCCCTCTGTTTCAGCCACTCTGTTTCAGCCCCACTGTTTCTCGCCCTTTGTTTCTCGTCCTCTGTTTCAGCCCCTCTGTTTCAGCCACTCTGTTTCTCAGCCTCTGTTTCAGCCCCTCTGTTTCTCGCCCTCTGTTTCAGCCCCTCTGTTTCAGCCCCTCTGTTTCAGCCCCTCTGTTTCAGCCACTCTGTTTCTCGCCCTCTGTTTCTCGCCCTCTGTTTCTCGCCCTCTGTTTCTCGCCCCTCTGTTTCAGCCCCTCTGTTTCAGCCCCTCTGTTTCAGCTCCTCTGTTTCTCGCCCTCTGTTTCAGCCCCTCTGTTTCAGCCCCTCTGTTCCAGCCCCTCTGTTTCAGCCCCTCTGTTTCAGCTCCACTGTTTCAGCCCCTCTGTTTCTCGCCCTCTGTTTCTCTCCCTCTGTTTCTCGCCCTCTGTTTCAGCCCCTCTGTTTCATCCCCTCTGTTTCAGCCCCTCTGTTTCTCGCCCTCTGTTTCTCGCCCTCTGTTTCTCGCCCTCTGTTTCAGCCCGTCTGTTTCAGCCCCTCTGTTTCAGCCCCTCTGTTTCACCCCCTCTGTTTCAGCCCCTCTGTTTCAGCCCCTCTGTTTCAGCCCCACTCTTTCTCGCCCTCTGTTTCTCGCCCTCTGTTTGACGCCCTCTGTTTCAGCCCCTCTGATTCAGCCCCTCTTTTTCAGCCCCTTTGTTTCAGCCCCTCTGTTTCAGCCCCTCTGTTTCAGCTCCACTGTTTCAGCCCCTCTGTTTCTCGCACTCTGTTTCTCGCCCTCTGTTTCTCGCACTCTGTTTCAGCCACTCTGATTCAGCCCCTCTGTTTCAGCCCCTCTGTTTCAGAACCTCTGTTTCAGCCCCACTGTTTAAGCCCCTCTGTTTCTCGCCCTCTGTTTCAGCCCCTCTGTTTCTCGCCCTCTGTTTCTCGCCCTCTGTTTCAGCCCCTCTGTTTCAGCCCCTCTGCTCCAGCCCCTCTGTTTCAGCCCCTCTTTTTCAGCCACTCTGTTTCAGCCCCTCTGTTTCAGCCCCTCTGTTTCTCGCCCTCTGTTTCTCGCTCTCTGTTTCTCGCCCTCTGTTTCAGCCCCTCTGTTTCTCGCCCACTGTTTCAGCCCCTCTGTTTCTCGCCCTCTGTTTCAGCCCCTCTGTTTCAGCCCCTCTGTTTCAGCCCCTCTGTTTCAGACCCTCTGTTTCTCGCCCTCTGTTTCAGCCCCTCTGTTTCAGCCCCTCTGTTTCTCGCCCTCTGTTTCTGCCCCTCTGTTTCAGCCCCTCTGTTTCAGCCCCTCTGTTTCAGCACCTCTGTTTCTCGCCCTCTGTTTCTCGCCCTCTGTTTCAGCCCCTCTGTTTCAGCCCCTCTGTTTCACCCCCTCTGTTTCAGCCCCTCTGTTTCAGCCCCTCTGTTTCTCGCCGTCTGTTTCTCGCCCTCTGTTTCTCGTTCTCTGTTTCTCGCCCTCTGTTTCTCGCCCTCTGTTTCTCTCCCTCTGTTTCAGCCCGTCTGTTTCACCCCCTCTGTTTCAGCCCCTCTGTTTCTCGCCCACTGTTTCTCGCCCTCTGTTTCAGCCCCTCTGTTTCAGCCCCTCTGTTTCAGCCCCTCTGTTTCACCCCATCTGTTTCAGCCCCTCTGTTTCTCGCCCTCTGTTTCAGCCCCTCTGTTTCAGCTCCTCTGTTTCAGCCCCTCTGTTTCTCGCCCTCTGTTTCAGCCCCTCTGTTTCAGCCCCTCTGTTTCACCCCCTCTGTTTCTCGCCCTCTGTTTCAGCCCCTCTGTTTCTCGCCCTCTGTTTCTCGCCCCCTGTTTCAGCCCCTCTGTTTCACCCCTCTGTTTCAGCCCCTCTGTTTCAGCCCCTCATTTTCAGCCACTCTGTTTCAGCCCCTCTGTTTCAGCCCCTCTGTTTCTCGCCCTCTGTTTCTCGCTCTCTGTTTCTCGCCCTCTGTTTCAGCCCCTCTGTTTCTCGCCCACTGTTTCAACCCCTCTGTTTCTCGCCCTCTGTTTCAGCCCCTCTGTTTCAGACCCTCTGTTTCAGCCCCTCTATTTCAGCCCCTCTGTTTCTCGCCCTCTGTTTCAGCCCCTCTGTTTCAGCCCCTCTGTTTCAGCCCCTCTGTTTCAGCCCCTCTGTTTCAGCCCCTCTGTTTCTCGCCCTCTGTTTCTCGCCCTCTGTTTCAGCCGCTCTGTTTCAGCCCGTCTGTTTCAGCCCCTCTGTTTCAGCCCCTCTGTTTCAGCCCCTCTGTTTCTCGCCCTCTGTTTCTCGCCCTCTGTTTAAGCCCCTCTGTTTCTCGCCCTCTGTTTCTCGCCCTCTGTTTCTCGCCCTCTGTTTCAGCCCCTCTGTTTCAGCCCCTCTGTTTCAGCCCCACTGTTTCAGCCCCTCTGTTTCACCCCCTCTGTTTCAGCCCCTCTGTTTCTCGCCCTCTGTTACAGCCCCTCTGTTTCAGCTCCTCTGTTTCAGCCACTCTGTTTCGCGCCCTCTGTTTCAGCCCCTCTGTTTCAGCCCCTCTGTTTCACCCCCTCTGTTTCAGCCCCTCTGTTTCAGCCCCTCTGTTTCAGTCCCACTCTTTCTCGCCCTCTGTTTCTCGCCCTCTGTTTCTCGCCCTCTGTTTCAGCCCCTCTGTTTCAGCCCCTCTGTTTCTCGCCCTCTGTTTCAGCCCCTCTATTTCAGCCCCTCTGTTTCAGCCCCTCTGTTTCTCGCCCTCTGTTTCAGCCCCTCTGTTTCAGCCCCTCTGTTTCAGCCCCTCTGTTTCTCACCCTCTGTTTCTCGCCCTCTATTTCAGCCCCTCTGTTTCAGCCCCTCTGTTTCAGCCCCTCTGTTTCAGCCCCTCTGTTTCTCGCACTCTGTTTCTCGCCCTCTGTTTCTCGCCCTCTGTTTCTCGCCCTCTGTTTCAGCCCCTCTGTTTCAGCCCCTCTGTTTCAGCCCCTCTGTTTCTCGCCCTCTGTTTCAGCCCCTCTGTTTCAGCCCCTCTGTTTCAGCCCCTCTGTTTCAGCCCCTCTGTTTCAGCCCCACTGTTTCTCGCCCTTTGTTTCTCGTCCTCTGTTTCAGCCCCTCTGTTTCAGCCACTCTGTTTCTCAGCCTCTGTTTCAGCCCTTCTGTTTCTCGCCCTCTGTTTCAGCCCCTCTGTTTCAGCCCCTCTGTTTCAGCTCCTCTGTTTCAGCCACTCTGTTTCTCGCCCTCTGTTTCTCGCCCTCTGTTTCTCGCCCTCTGTTTCTCGCCCCTCTGTTTCAGCCCCTCTGTTTCAGCCCCTCTGTTTCAGCCCCTCTGTTTCAGCCCCTCTGTTTCAGCCCCTCTGTTTCAGCCACTCTGTTTCTCGCCCTCTGTTTCTCGCCCTCTGTTTCTCGCCCTCTGTTTCTCGCCCCTCTGTTTCAGGCCCTCTGTTTCAGCCCCTCTGTTGCAGCTCCTCTGTTTCTCGCCCTCTGTTTCAGCCCCTCTGTTTCAGCCCCTCTGTTCCAGCCCCTCTGTTTCAGCCCCTCTGTTTCAGCTCCACTGTTTCAGCCCCTCTGTTTCTCGCCCTCTGTTTCTCTCCCTCTGTTTCTCGCCCTCTGTTTCAGCCCCTCTGTTTCAGCCCCTCTGTTTCAGCCCATCTGTTTCAGCCCCTCTGTTTCTCGCCCTCTGTTTCAGCCCCTCTGTTTCAGCCCCTCTGTTTCAGCCCCTCTGTTTCAGCCCCTCTTTTTCAGCCCCTCTGTTTCAGCCCCTCAGTTTCAGCCCCTCTGTTTCTCGCCGTCTGTTTCAGCCCCTCTGTTTCTCGCCCTCTGTTTCAGCCCCTCTGTTTCAGCCCCTCTGTTTCAGCCCATCTGTTTCAGCCCCTCTGTTTCTCGCCCTCTGTTTCAGCCCCTCTCTTTCAGCCCCTCTGTTTCAGCCCCTCTGTTTCAGCCCCTCTGTTTCAGCCCCTCTGTTCCAGCCCCTCTGTTTCTCGCCCTCTGTTTCAGCCCCGCTGTTTCAGCCCCTCTGTTTCAGCGCCTCTGTTTCTCGCCCTCTGTTTCAGCCCCTCTGTTTCTCGCCCACTGTTTCAGCCCCTCTGCTTCTCGCCCTCTGTTTCAGCCCCTCTGTTTCAGCCCCTCTGTTTCAGCCCCTCTGTTTCAGCCCCACTGTTTCTCGCCCTCTTTTCAGCCCCTCTGTTTCAGCCCCTCTGTTTCTCGCCCTCTGTTTCAGCCCCTCTGTTTCAGCCCCTCTGTTTCAGCCCCTCTGTTTCAGCCCCTCTGTTTCAGCCCCTCTGTTTCTCGCCCTCTGTTTCTCGCCCTCTGTTTCTCGCTCTCTGTTTCACGCCCTCTGTTTCTCGCCCTCTGTTTCTCGCCCTCTGTTTCAGCCCCTCTGTTTCACCCCCTCTGTTTCAGCCCCTCTGTTTCTCGCCCTCTGTTTCTCGCCCTCTGTTTCTCGCCCTCCGTTTCAGCCACTCAGATTCAGCCCCTCTGTTTCAGCCCCTCTGTTTCAGCCCCTCTGTTTCAGCCCCTCTGTTTCTCGCCCTCTGTTTCAGCCCCTCTGTTTCAGCCCCTCTGTTTCAGCCCCTCTGTTTCAGCCCCTCTGTTTCAGCCCCACTGTTTCTCGCCCTTTGTTTCTCGTACTCTGTTTCAGCCCCTCTGTTTCAGCCACTCTGTTTCTCAGCCTCTGTTTCAGCCCCTCTGTTTCTCGCCCTCTGTTTCAGCCCCTCTGTTTCAGCCCCTCTGTTTCAGCCCCTCTGTTTCAGTCACTCTGTTTCTCGCCCTCTGTTTCTCGCCCTCTGTTTCTCGCCCTCTGTTTCTCGCCCCTCTGTTTCAGCCCCTCTGTTTCAGCCCCTCTGTTTCACCTCCTCTGTTTCTCGCCCTCTGTTTCAGCCCCTCTGTTTCAGCCCCTCTGTTCCAGCCCCTCTGTTTCAGCCCCTCTGTTTCAGCTCCACTGTTTCAGCCCCTCTGTTTCTCGCCCTCTGTTTCTCTCCCTCTGTTTCTCGCCCTCTGTTTCAGCCCCTCTGTTTCAGCCCCTCTGTTTCAGCCCATCTGTTTCAGCCCCTCTTTTTCTCGCCCTCTGTTTCAGCCCCTCTGTTTCAGCCCCTCTGTTTCAGCCCCTCTGTTTCAGCCCCTCTTTTTCAGCCCCTCTGTTTCAGCCCCTCAGTTTCAGCCCCTCTGTTTCTCGCCGTCTGTTTCAGCCCCTCTGTTTCTCGCCCTCTGTTTCAGCCCCTCTGTTTCAGCCCCTCTGTTTCAGCCCATCTGTTTCAGCCCCTCTGTTTCTCGCCCTCTGTTTCAGCCCCTCTATTTCAGCCCCTCTGTTTCAGCCCCTCTGTTTCAGCCCCTCTGTTCCAGCCCCTCTGTTTCTCGCCCTCTGTTTCAGCCCCTCTGTTTCAGCCCCTCTGTTTCTAACCCTCTGTTTCTCGCCCTCTGTTTCAGCCCCTCTGTTTCTCGCCCACTGTTTCAGCCCCTCTGCTTCTCGCCCTCTGTTTCAGCCCCTCTGTTTCAGCCCCTCTGTTTCAGCCCCTCTGTTTCAGCCCCACTGTTTCTCGCCCTCTTTTCAGCCCCTCTGTTTCAGCCCCTCTGTTTCTCGCCCTCTGTTTCAGCCCCTCTGTTTCAGCCCCTCTGTTTCAGCCCCTCTGTTTCAGCCCCTCTGTTTCTCGCCCTGTGTTTCTCGCACTCTGTTTCTCGCTCTCTGTTTCACGCCCTCTGTTTCTCGCCCTCTGTTTCTCGCCCTCTGTTTCAGCCCCTCTGTTTCACCCCCTCTGTTTCAGCCCCTCTGTTTCTCGCCCTCTGTTTCTCGCCCTCTGTTTCTCGCCCTCCGTTTCAGCCACTCAGATTCAGCCCCTCTGTTTCAGCCCCTCTGTTTCAGCCCCTCTGTTTCAGCCCCACTGTTTAAGCCCCTCTGTTTCTCGCCCTCTGTTTCAGCCCCTCTGTTTCTCGCCCTCTGTTTCTCGCCCTCTGTTTCAGCCACTCTGTTTCAGCCCCTCTGTTTCAGCCCCTCTGTTTCAGCCCCTCTTTGTAGGCCACTCTGTTTCAGCCCCTCTATTTCAGCCCCTCTGTTTCTCGCCCTCTGTTTCTCGCTCTCTGTTTCTCGCCCTCTGTATCAGCCCCTCTGTTTCTCGCCCACTGTTTCAGCCCCTCTGTTTCTCGCCCTCTGTTTCAGCCCCTCTGTTTCAGCCCCTCTGTTTCAGCCCCTCTGTTTCAGCCCCACTGTTTCTCGCCCTCTTTTCAGCCCCTCTGTTTCAGCCCCTCTGTTTCTCGCCCTCTGTTTCTCGCTCTCTGTTTCTCGCCCTCTGTTTCAGATCCTCTGTTTCTCGCCCTCTGTTTCAGCCCCTCTGTTTCAGCCCCTCTGTTTCAGCCCCTCTGTTTCAGCCCCACTGTTTCTCGCCCTCTTTTCAGCCCCTCTGTTTCAGCCCCTCTGTTTCTCGCCCTCTGTTTCAGCCCCTCTGTTTCAGCCCCTCTGTTTCAGCCCCTCTGTTTCAGCCCCTCTGTTTCAGCCCCTCTGTTTCTCGCACTCTGTTTCTCGCCCTCTGTTTCTCGCTCTCTGTTTCACGCCCTCTGTTTCTCGCCCTCTGTTTCTCGCCCTCTGTTTCAGCCCCTCTGTTTCATCCCCTCTGTTTCAGCCCCTCTGTTTCTCGCCCTCTGTTTCTCGCCCTCTGTTTCTCGCCCTCTGTTTCAGCCCCTCTGTTTCAGCCCCTCTGTTTCAGCCCCTCTGTTTCACCCCCTCTGTTTCAGCCCCTCTGTTTCTCGCCCTCTGTTTCAGCCCCTCTGTTTCAGCTCCTCTGTTTCACCCCCTCTGTTTCTCGCCCTCTGTTTCAGCCCCTCTGTTTCAGCCCCTCTGTTTCACCCCCTCTCTTTCAGCCCCTCTGTTTCAGCCCCTCTGTTTCAGCCCCACTCTTTCTCGCCCTCTGTTTCGCGCCCTCTGTTTGACGCCCTCTGTTTCAGCCCCTCTGTTTCAGCCCCTCTTTTTCAGCCCCTTTGTTTCAGCCCCTCTGTTTCAACCCCTCTGTTTCAGCTCCACTGTTTCAGCCCCTCTGTTTCTCGCACTCTGTTTCTCGCCCTCTGTTTCTCGCACTCTGTTTCAACCACTCTGATTCAGCCCCTCTGTTTCAGCCCCTCTGTTTCAGCCCCTCTGTTTCAGCCCCACTGTTTAAGCCCCTCTGTTTCTCGCCCTCTGTTTCAGCCCCTCTGTTTCTCGCCCTCTGTTTCTCGCCCTCTGTTTCAGCCCCTCTGTTTCAGCCCCTCTGCTCCAGCCCCTCTGTTTCAGACCCTCTTTTTCAGCCACTCTGTTTCAGCCCCTCTGTTTCAGCCCCTCTGTTTCTCGCCCTCTGTTTCTCGCTCTCTGTTTCTCGCCCTCTGTTTCAGCCCCTCTGTTTCTCGCCCACTGTTTCAGCCCCTCTGTTTCTCGCCCTCTGTTTCAGCCCCTCTGTTTCAGCCCCTCTGTTTCAGCCCCTCTGTTTCAGACCCTCTGTTTCTCGCCCTCTGTTTCAGCCCCTCTGTTTCAGCCCCTCTGTTTCTCGCCCTCTGTTTCTGCCCCTCTGTTTCAGCCACTCTGTTTCAGCCCCTCTGTTTCAGCCCCTCTGTTTCAGCCCCTCTGTTTCTCGCCCTCTGTTTCTCGCCCTCTGTTTCAGCCCCTCTGTTTCAGCCCCTCTGTTTCACCCCCTCTGTTTCAGCCCCTCTGTTTCAGCCCCTCTGTTTCTCGCCGTCTGTTTCTCGCCCTCTGTTTCTCGCTCTCTGTTTCTCGCCCTCTGTTTCTCGCCCTCTGTTTCTCTCCCTCTGTTTCAGCCCGTCTGTTTCACCCCCTCTGTTTCAGCCCCTCTGTTTCTCGCCCATTGTTTCTCGCCCTCTGTTTCAGCCCCTCTGTTTCAGCCCCTCTGTTTCAGCCCCTCTGTTTCACCCCATCTGTTTCAGCCCCTCTGTTTCTCGCCCTCTGTTTCAGCCCCTCTGTTTCAGCTCCACTGTTTCAGCCCCTCTGTTTCTCGCCCTCTGTTTCTCTCCCTCTGTTTCTCGCCCTCTGTTTCAGCCCCTCTGTTTCAGCCCCTCTGTTTCAGCCCATCTGTTTCAGCCCCTCTGTTTCTCGCCCTCTGTTTCAGCCCCTCTGTTTCAGCCCCTCTGTTTCAGCCCCTCTGTTTCAGCCCCTCTTTTTCAGCCCCTCTGTTTCAGCCCCTCAGTTTCAGCCCCTCTGTTTCTCGCCGTCTGTTTCAGCCCCTCTGTTTCAGCCCCTCTGTTTCAGCCCATCTGTTTCAGCCCCTCTGTTTCTCGCCCTCTGTTTCAGCTCCTCTCTTTCAGCCCCTCTGTTTCAGCCCCTCTGTTTCAGCCCCTCTGTTTCAGCCCCTCTGTTCCAGCCCCTCTGTTTCTCGCCCTCTGTTTCAGCCCCGATGTTTCAGCCCCTCTGTTTCAGCGCCTCTGATTCTCGCCCTCTGTTTCAGCCCCTCTGTTTCTCGCCCACTGTTTCAGCCCCTCTGCTTCTCGCCCTCTGTTTCAGCCCCTCTGTTTCAGCCCCTCTGTTTCAGCCCCTCTGTTTCAGCCCCACTGTTTCTCGTCCTCTTTTCAGCCCCTCTGTTTCAGCCCCTCTGTTTCTCGCCCTCTGTTTCAGCCCCTCTGTTTCAGCCCCTCTGTTTCAGCCCCTCTGTTTCAGCCCCTCTGTTTCAGCCCCTCTGTTTCTCGCCCTCTGTTTCTCGCCCTCTGTTTCAGCCCCTCTGTTTCACCCCCTCTGTTTCAGCCCCTCTGTTTCTCGCCCACTGTTTCTCGCCCTCTGTTTCTCGCCCTCCGTTTCAGCCACTCAGATTCAGCCCCTCTGTTTCAGCCCCTCTGTTTCAGCCCCTCTGTTTCAGCCCCACTGTTTAAGCCCCTCTGTTTCTCGCCCTCTGTTTCAGCCCCTCTGTTTCTCGCCCTCTGTTTCTCGCCCTCTGTTTCAGCCACTCTGTTTCAGCCCCTCTGTTTCAGCCCCTCTGTTTCAGCCCCTCTTTTTAGGCCACTCTGTTTCAGCCCCTCTATTTCAGCCCCTCTGTTTCTCGCCCTCTGTTTCTCGCTCTCTGTTTCTCGCCCTCTGTATCAGCCCCTCTGTTTCTCGCCCACTGTTTCAGCCCCTCTGTTTCTCGCCCTCTGTTTCAGCCCCTCTGTTTCAGCCCCTCTGTTTCAGCCCCTCTGATTCAGCCCCACTGTTTCTCGCCCTCTTTTCAGCCCCTCTGTTTCAGCCCCTCTGTTTCTCGCCCTCTGTTTCTCGCTCTCTGTTTCTCGCCCTCTGTTTCAGATCCTCTGTTTCTCGCCCTCTGTTTCAGCCCCTCTGTTTCAGCCCCTCTGTTTCAGCCCCTCTGTTTCAGCCCCTCTGTTTCAGCCCCACTGTTTCTCGCCCTCTTTTCAGCCCCTCTGTTTCAGCCCCTCTGTTTCTCGCCCTCTGTTTCAGCCCCTCTGTTTCAGCCCCTCTGTTTCAGCCCCTCTGTTTCAGCCCTTCTGTTTCTCGTCCTCTGTTTCAGCCCCTCTGTTTCAGCTCCACTGTTTCAGCCCCTCTGTTTCTCGCACTCTGTTTCTCGCCCTCTGTTTCTCGCACTCTGTTTCAGCCACTCTGATTCAGCCCCTCTGTTTCAGCCCCTCTGTTTCAGCCCCTCTGTTTCAGCCCCACTGTTTAAGCCCCTCTGTTTCTCGCCCTCTGTTTCAGCCCCTCTGTTTCTCGCCCTCTGTTTCTCGCCCTCTGTTTCAGCCCCTCTGTTTCAGCCCCTCTGCTCCAGCCCCTCTGTTTCAGCCCCTCTTTTTCAGCCACTCTGTTTCAGCCCCTCTGTTTCAGCCCCTCTGTTTCTCGCCCTCTGTTTCTCGCTCTCTGTTTCTCGCCCTCTGTTTCAGCCCCTCTGTTTCTCGCCCACTGTTTCAGCCCCTCTGTTTCTCGCCCTCTGTTTCAGCCCCTCTGTTTCAGCCCCTCTGTTTCAGACACTCTGTTTCAGACCCTCTGTTTCTCGCCCTCTGTTTCAGCCCCTCTGTTTCAGCCCCTCTGTTTCTCGCCCTCTGTTTCTGCCCCTCTGTTTCAGCCCCTCTGTTTCAGCCCCTCTGTTTCAGCCCCTCTGTTTCAGCCCCTCTGTTTCTCGCCCTCTGTTTCTCGCCCTCTGTTTCAGCCCCTCTGTTTCAGCCCCTCTGTTTCACCCCCTCTGAATCAGCCCCTCTGTTTCAGCCCCTCTGTTTCTCGCCGTCTGTTTCTCGCCCTCTGTTTCTCGCTCTCTGTTTCTCGCCCTCTGTTTCTCGACCTCTGTTTCTCTCCCTCTGTTTCAGCCCGTCTGTTTCACCCCCTCTGTTTCAGCCCCTCTGTTTCTCGCCCACTGTTTCTCGCCCTCTGTTTCAGCCCCTCTGTTTCAGCCCCTCTGTTTCAGCCCCTCTGTTTCACCCCATCTGTTTCAGCCCCTCTGTTTCTCGCCCTCTGTTTCAGCCCCTCTGTTTCAGCTCCTCTGTTTCAGCCCCTCTGTTTCTCGCCCTCTGTTTCAGCCCCTCTGTTTCAGCCCCTCTGTTTCACCCCCTCTGTTTCTCGCCCTCTGTTTCAGCCCCTCTGTTTCTCGCCCTCTGTTTCTCGCCCCCTGTTTCAGCCCCTCTGTTTCACCCCTCTGTTTCAGCCCCTCTGTTTCAGCCCCTCTTTTTCAGCCACTCTGTTTCAGCCCCTCTGTTTCAGCCCCTCTGTTTCTCGCCCTCTGTTTCTCGCTCTCTGTTTCTCGCCCTCTGTTTCAGCCCCTCTGTTTCTCGCCCACTGTTTCAACCCCTCTGTTTCTCGCCCTCTGTTTCAGCCCCTCTGTTTCAGACCCTCTGTTTCAGCCCCTCTGTTTCAGACCCTCTGTTTCAGACCCTCTGTTTCAGCCCCTCTATTTCAGCCCATCTGTTTCTCGCCCTCTGTTTCAGCCCCTCTGTTTCAGCCCCTCTGTTTCAGCCCCTCTGTTTCAGCCCCTCTGTTTCAGCCCCTCTGTTTCTCGCCCTCTGTTTCTCGCCCTCTGTTTCAGCCGCTCTGTTTCAGCCCGTCTGTTTCAGCCCCTCTGTTTCAGCCCCTCTGTTTCAGCCCCTCTGTTTCTCGCCCTCTGTTTCTCGCCCTCTGTTTCTCGCTCTCTGTTTCACGCCCTCTGTTTCTCGCCCTCTGTTTCTCGCCCTCTGTTTCAGCCCCTCTGTTTCACCCCCTCTGTTTAAGCCCCTCTGTTTCTCGCCCTCTGTTTCTCGCCCTCTGTTTCTCGCCCTCTGTTTCAGCCCCTCTGTTTCAGCCCCTCTGTTTCAGCCCCACTGTTTCAGCCCCTCTGTTTCACCCCCTCTGTTTCAGCCCCTCTGTTTCTCGCCCTCTGTTACAGCCCCTCTGTTTCAGCTCCTCTGTTTCAGCCACTCTGTTTCGCGCCCTCTGTTTCAGCCCCTCAGTTTCAGCCCCTCTGTTTCACCCCCTCTGTTTCAGCCCCTCTGTTTCAGCCCCTCTGTTTCAGTCCCACTCTTTCTCGCCCTCAGTTTCTCGCCCTCTGTTTCTCGCCCTCTGTTTCAGCCCCTCTGTTTCAGCCCCTCTGTTTCTCGCCCTCTGTTTCAGCCCCTCTGTTTCAGCCCCTCTGTTTCAGCCCCTCTGTTTCTCGCCCTCTGTTTCAGCCCCTCTGTTTCAGCCCCTCTGTTTCAGCCCCTCTGTTTCTCACCCTCTGTTTCTCGCCCTCTATTTCATCCCCTCTGTTTCAGCCCCTCTGTTTCAGCCCCTCTGTTTCTCGCACTCTGTTTCTCGCCCTCTGTTTCTCGCCCTCTGTTTCTCGCCCTCTGTTTCAGCCCCTCTGTTTCAGCCCCTCTGTTTCAGCCCCTCTGTTTCTCGCCCTCTGTTTCAGCCCCTCTGTTTCAGCCCCTCTGTTTCAGCCCCTCTGTTTCAGCCCCACTGTTTCTCGCCCTTTGTTTCTCGTCCTCTGTTTCAGCCCCTCTGTTTCAGCCACTCTGTTTCTCAGCCTCTGTTTCAGCCCTTCTGTTTCTCGCCCTCTGTTTCAGCCCCTCTGTTTCAGCCCCTCTGTTTCAGCCCCTCTGTTTCAGCCACTCTGTTTCTCGCCCTCTGTTTCTCGCCCTCTGTTTCTCGCCCTCTGTTTCTCGCCCCTCTGTTTCAGCCCCTCTGTTTCAGCCCATCTGTTTCAGCTCCTCTGTTTCTCGCCCTCTGTTTCAGCCCCTCTGTTTCAGCCCCTCTGTTTCAGCCCCTCTGTTTCAGCCCCTCTGTTTCAGCCCCTCTGTTTCAGCCACTCTGTTTCTCGCCCTCTGTTTCTCGCCCTCTGTTTCTCGCCCTCTGTTTCTCGCCCCTCTGTTTCAGCCCCTCTGTTTCAGCCCCTCTGTTGCAGCTCCTCTGTTTCTCGCCCTCTGTTTCAGCCCCTCTGTTTCAGCCCCTCTGTTCCAGCCCCTCTGTTTCAGCCCCTCTGTTTCAGCTCCACTGTTTCAGCCCCTCTGTTTCTCGCCCTCTGTTTCTCTCCCTCTGTTTCTCGCCCTCTGTTTCAGCCCCTCTGTTTCAGCCCCTCTGTTTCAGCCCATCTGTTTCAGCCCCTCTGTTTCTCGCCCTCTGTTTCAGCCCCTCTGTTTCAGCCCCTCTGTTTCAGCCCCTCTGTTTCAGCCCCTCTTTTTCAGCCCCTCTGTTTCAGCCCCTCAGTTTCAGCCCCTCTGTTTCTCGCCGTCTGTTTCAGCCCCTCTGTTTCTCGCCCTCTGTTTCAGCCCCTCTGTTTCAGCCCCTCTGTTTCAGCCCATCTGTTTCAGCCCCTCTGTTTCTCGCCCTCTGTTTCAGCCCCTCTCTTTCAGCCCCTCTGTTTCAGCCCCTCTGTTTCAGCCCCTCTGTTTCAGCCCCTCTGTTCCAGCCCCTCTGTTTCTCGCCCTCTGTTTCAGCCCCGCTGTTTCAGCCCCTCTGTTTCAGCCCCTCTGTTTCAGCCCCTCTGTTTCAGACCCTCTGTTTCTCGCCCACTGTTTCAGCCCCTCTGCTTCTCGCCCTCTGTTTCAGCCCCTCTGTTTCAGCCCCTCTGTTTCAGCCCCTCTGTTTCAGCCCCACTGTTTCTCGCCCTCTTTTCAGCCCCTCTGTTTCAGCCCCTCTGTTTCTCGCCCTCTGTTTCAGCCCCTCTGTTTCAGCCCCTCTGTTTCAGCCCCTCTGTTTCAGCCCCTCTGTTTCAGCCCCTCTGTTTCTCGCCCTCTGTTTCTCGCCCTCTGTTTCTCGCTCTCTGTTTCACGCCCTCTGTTTCTCGCCCTCTGTTTCTCGCCCTCTGTTTCAGCCCCTCTGTTTCACCCCCTCTGTTTCAGCCCCTCTGTTTCTCGCCCTCTGTTTCTCGCCCTCTGTTTCTCGCCCTCCGTTTCAGCCACTCAGATTCAGCCCCTCTGTTTCAGCCCCTCTGTTTCAGCCCCTCTGTTTCAGCCCCTCTGTTTCTCGCCCTCTGTTTCAGCCCCTCTGTTTCAGCCCCTCTGTTTCAGCCCCTCTGTTTCAGCCCCTCTGTTTCAGCCCCACTGTTTCTCGCCCTTTGTTTCTCGTCCTCTGTTTCAGCCCCTCTGTTTCAGCCACTCTGTTTCTCAGCCTCTGTTTCAGCCCCTCTGTTTCTCGCCCTCTGTTTCAGCCCCTCTGTTTCAGCCCCTCTGTTTCAGCCCCTCTGTTTCAGCCACTCTGTTTCTCGCCCTCTGTTTCTCGCCCTCTGTTTCTCGCCCTCTGTTTCTCGCCCCTCTGTTTCAGCCCCTCTGTTTCAGCCCCTCTGTTTCAGCTCCTCTGTTTCTCGCCCTCTGTTTCAGCCCCTCTGTTTCAGCCCATCTGTTCCAGCCCCTCTGTTTCAGCCCCTCTGTTTCAGCTCCACTGTTTCAGCCCCTCTGTTTCTCGCCGTCTGTTTCTCTCCCTCTGTTTCTCGCCCTCTGTTTCAGCCCCTCTGTTTCAGCCCCTCTGTTTCAGCCCATCTGTTTCAGCCCCTCTGTTTCTCGCCCTCTGTTTCAGCCCCTCTGTTTCAGCCCCTCTGTTTCAGCCCCTCTGATTCAGCCCCTCTTTTTCAGCCCCTCTGTTTCAGCCCCTCAGTTTCAGCCCCTCTGTTTCTCGCCGTCTGTTTCAGCCCCTCTGTTTCTCGCCCTCTGTTTCAGCCCCTCTGTTTCAGCCCCTCTGTTTCAGCCCATCTGTTTCAGCCCCTCTGTTTCTCGCCCTCTGTTTCAGCCCCTCTCTTGCAGCCCCTCTATTTCAGCCCCTCTGTTTCAGCCCCTCTGTTTCAGCCCCTCTGTTCCAGCCCCTCTGTTTCTCGCCCTCTGTTTCAGCCCCGCTGTTTCAGCCCCTCTGTTTCAGCGCCTCTGTTTCTCGCCCTCTGTTTCAGCCCCTCTGTTTCTCGCCCACTGTTTCAGCCCCTCTGCTTCTCGCCCTCAGTTTCAGCCCCTCTGTTTCAGCCCCTCTGTTTCAGCCCCTCTGTTTCAGCCCCACTGTTTCTCGCCCTCTTTTCAGCCCCTCTGTTTCAGCCCCTTTGTTTCTCGCCCTCTGTTTCAGCCCCTCTGTTTCAGCCCCTCTGTTTCAGCCCCTCTGTTTCAGCCCCTCTGTTTCAGCCCCTCTGTTTCTCGCCCTCTGTTTCTCGCCCTCTGTTTCTCGCTCTCTGTTTCACGCCCTCTGTTTCTCGCCCTCTGTTTCTCGCCCTCTGTTTCAGCCCCTCTGTTTCACCCCCTCTGTTTCAGCCCCTCTGTTTCTCGCCCTCTGTTTCTCGCCCTCCGTTTCAGCCGCTCAGATTCAGCCCCTCTGTTTCAGCCCCTCTGTTTCAGCCCCTCTGTTTCAGCCCCACTGTTTAAGCCCCTCTGTTTCTCGCCCTCTGTTTCAGCCCCTCTGTTTCTCGCCCTCTGTTTCTCGCCCTCTGTTTCAGCCACTCTGTTTCAGCCCCTCTGTTTCAGCCCCTCTGTTTCAGCCCCTCTTTTTAGGCCACTCTGTTTCAGCCCCTCTATTTCAGCCCCTCTGTTTCTCGCCCTCTGTTTCTCGCTCTCTGTTTCTCGCCCTCTGTATCAGCCCCTCTTTTTCTCGCCCACTGTTTCAGCCCCTCTGTTTCTCGCCCTCTGTTTCAGCCCCTCTGTTTCAGCCCCTCTGTTTCAGCCCCTCTGTTTCAGCCCCACTGTTTCTCGCCCTCTTTTCAGCCCCTCTGTTTCAGCCCCTCTGTTTCTCGCCCTCTGTTTCTCGCTCACTGTTTCTCGCCCTCTGTTTCAGATCCTCTGTTTCTCGCCCTCTGTTTCAGCCCCTCTGTTTCAGCCCCTCTGTTTCAGCCCCTCTGTTTCAGCCCCTCTGTTTCAGCCCCACTGTTTCTCGCCCTCTTTTCAGCCCCTCTGTTTCAGCCCCTCTGTTTCTCGCCCTCTGTTTCTCGCCCTCTGTTTCAGCCCCTCTGTTTCAGCCCCTCTGTTTCAGCCCCACTGTTTCAGCCCCTCTGTTTCACCCCCTCTGTTTCAGCCCCTCTGTTTCTCGCCCTCTGTTACAGCCCCTCTGTTTCAGCTCCTCTGTTTCAGCCACTCTGTTTCGCGCCCTCTGTTTCAGCCCCTCTGTTTCAGCCCCTCTGTTTCACCCCCTCTGTTTCAGCCCCTCTGTTTCAGCCCCTCTGTTTCAGTCCCACTCTTTCTCGCCCTCTGTTTCTCGCCCTCTGTTTCTCGCCCTCTGTTTCAGCCCCTCTGTTTCAGCCCCTCTGTTTCTCGCCCTCTGTTTCAGCCCCTCTGTTTCAGCCCCTCTGTTTCAGCCCCTCTGTTTCTCGCCCTCTGTTTCAGCCCCTCTGTTTCAGCCCCTCTGTTTCAGCCCCTCTGTTTCTCACCCTCTGTTTCTCGCCCTCTATTTCATCCCCTCTGTTTCAGCCCCTCTGTTTCAGCCCCTCTGTTTCTCGCACTCTGTTTCTCGCCCTCTGTTTCTCGCCCTCTGTTTCTCGCCCTCTGTTTCAGCCCCTCTGTTTCAGCCCCTCTGTTTCAGCCCCTCTGTTTCTCGCCCTCTGTTTCAGCCCCTCTGTTTCAGCCCCTCTGTTTCAGCCCCTCTGTTTCAGCCCCACTGTTTCTCGCCCTTTGTTTCTCGTCCTCTGTTTCAGCCCCTCTGTTTCAGCCACTCTGTTTCTCAGCCTCTGTTTCAGCCCTTCTGTTTCTCGCCCTCTGTTTCAGCCCCTCTGTTTCAGCCCCTCTGTTTCAGCCCCTCTGTTTCAGCCACTCTGTTTCTCGCCCTCTGTTTCTCGCCCTCTGTTTCTCGCCCTCTGTTTCTCGCCCCTCTGTTTCAGCCCCTCTGTTTCAGCCCATCTGTTTCAGCTCCTCTGTTTCTCGCCCTCTGTTTCAGCCCCTCTGTTTCAGCCCCTCTGTTTCAGCCCCTCTGTTTCAGCCCCTCTGTTTCAGCCCCTCTGTTTCAGCCACTCTGTTTCTCGCCCTCTGTTTCTCGCCCTCTGTTTCTCGCCCTCTGTTTCTCGCCCCTCTGTTTCAGCCCCTCTGTTTCAGCCCCTCTGTTGCAGCTCCTCTGTTTCTCGCCCTCTGTTTCAGCCCCTCTGTTTCAGCCCCTCTGTTCCAGCCCCTCTGTTTCAGCCCCTCTGTTTCAGCTCCACTGTTTCAGCCCCTCTGTTTCTCGCCCTCTGTTTCTCTCCCTCTGTTTCTCGCCCTCTGTTTCAGCCCCTCTGTTTCAGCCCCTCTGTTTCAGCCCATCTGTTTCAGCCCCTCTGTTTCTCGCCCTCTGTTTCAGCCCCTCTGTTTCAGCCCCTCTGTTTCAGCCCCTCTGTTTCAGCCCCTCTTTTTCAGCCCCTCTGTTTCAGCCCCTCAGTTTCAGCCCCTCTGTTTCTCGCCGTCTGTTTCAGCCCCTCTGTTTCTCGCCCTCTGTTTCAGCCCCTCTGTTTCAGCCCCTCTGTTTCAGCCCATCTGTTTCAGCCCCTCTGTTTCTCGCCCTCTGTTTCAGCCCCTCTCTTTCAGCCCCTCTGTTTCAGCCCCTCTGTTTCAGCCCCTCTGTTTCAGCCCCTCTGTTCCAGCCCCTCTGTTTCTCGCCCTCTGTTTCAGCCCCGCTGTTTCAGCCCCTCTGTTTCAGCCCCTCTGTTTCAGCCCCTCTGTTTCAGACCCTCTGTTTCTCGCCCACTGTTTCAGCCCCTCTGCTTCTCGCCCTCTGTTTCAGCCCCTCTGTTTCAGCCCCTCTGTTTCAGCCCCTCTGTTTCAGCCCCACTGTTTCTCGCCCTCTTTTCAGCCCCTCTGTTTCAGCCCCTCTGTTTCTCGCCCTCTGTTTCAGCCCCTCTGTTTCAGCCCCTCTGTTTCAGCCCCTCTGTTTCAGCCCCTCTGTTTCAGCCCCTCTGTTTCTCGCCCTCTGTTTCTCGCCCTCTGTTTCTCGCTCTCTGTTTCACGCCCTCTGTTTCTCGCCCTCTGTTTCTCGCCCTCTGTTTCAGCCCCTCTGTTTCACCCCCTCTGTTTCAGCCCCTCTGTTTCTCGCCCTCTGTTTCTCGCCCTCTGTTTCTCGCCCTCCGTTTCAGCCACTCAGATTCAGCCCCTCTGTTTCAGCCCCTCTGTTTCAGCCCCTCTGTTTCAGCCCCTCTGTTTCTCGCCCTCTGTTTCAGCCCCTCTGTTTCAGCCCCTCTGTTTCAGCCCCTCTGTTTCAGCCCCTCTGTTTCAGCCCCACTGTTTCTCGCCCTTTGTTTCTCGTCCTCTGTTTCAGCCCCTCTGTTTCAGCCACTCTGTTTCTCAGCCTCTGTTTCAGCCCCTCTGTTTCTCGCCCTCTGTTTCAGCCCCTCTGTTTCAGCCCCTCTGTTTCAGCCCCTCTGTTTCAGCCACTCTGTTTCTCGCCCTCTGTTTCTCGCCCTCTGTTTCTCGCCCTCTGTTTCTCGCCCCTCTGTTTCAGCCCCTCTGTTTCAGCCCCTCTGTTTCAGCTCCTCTGTTTCTCGCCCTCTGTTTCAGCCCCTCTGTTTCAGCCCATCTGTTCCAGCCCCTCTGTTTCAGCCCCTCTGTTTCAGCTCCACTGTTTCAGCCCCTCTGTTTCTCGCCGTCTGTTTCTCTCCCTCTGTTTCTCGCCCTCTGTTTCAGCCCCTCTGTTTCAGCCCCTCTGTTTCAGCCCATCTGTTTCAGCCCCTCTGTTTCTCGCCCTCTGTTTCAGCCCCTCTGTTTCAGCCCCTCTGTTTCAGCCCCTCTGATTCAGCCCCTCTTTTTCAGCCCCTCTGTTTCAGCCCCTCAGTTTCAGCCCCTCTGTTTCTCGCCGTCTGTTTCAGCCCCTCTGTTTCTCGCCCTCTGTTTCAGCCCCTCTGTTTCAGCCCCTCTGTTTCAGCCCATCTGTTTCAGCCCCTCTGTTTCTCGCCCTCTGTTTCAGCCCCTCTCTTGCAGCCCCTCTATTTCAGCCCCTCTGTTTCAGCCCCTCTGTTTCAGCCCCTCTGTTCCAGCCCCTCTGTTTCTCGCCCTCTGTTTCAGCCCCGCTGTTTCAGCCCCTCTGTTTCAGCGCCTCTGTTTCTCGCCCTCTGTTTCAGCCCCTCTGTTTCTCGCCCACTGTTTCAGCCCCTCTGCTTCTCGCCCTCAGTTTCAGCCCCTCTGTTTCAGCCCCTCTGTTTCAGCCCCTCTGTTTCAGCCCCACTGTTTCTCGCCCTCTTTTCAGCCCCTCTGTTTCAGCCCCTTTGTTTCTCGCCCTCTGTTTCAGCCCCTCTGTTTCAGCCCCTCTGTTTCAGCCCCTCTGTTTCAGCCCCTCTGTTTCAGCCCCTCTGTTTCTCGCCCTCTGTTTCTCGCCCTCTGTTTCTCGCTCTCTGTTTCACGCCCTCTGTTTCTCGCCCTCTGTTTCTCGCCCTCTGTTTCAGCCCCTCTGTTTCACCCCCTCTGTTTCAGCCCCTCTGTTTCTCGCCCTCTGTTTCTCGCCCTCCGTTTCAGCCGCTCAGATTCAGCCCCTCTGTTTCAGCCCCTCTGTTTCAGCCCCTCTGTTTCAGCCCCACTGTTTAAGCCCCTCTGTTTCTCGCCCTCTGTTTCAGCCCCTCTGTTTCTCGCCCTCTGTTTCTCGCCCTCTGTTTCAGCCACTCTGTTTCAGCCCCTCTGTTTCAGCCCCTCTGTTTCAGCCCCTCTTTTTAGGCCACTCTGTTTCAGCCCCTCTATTTCAGCCCCTCTGTTTCTCGCCCTCTGTTTCTCGCTCTCTGTTTCTCGCCCTCTGTATCAGCCCCTCTTTTTCTCGCCCACTGTTTCAGCCCCTCTGTTTCTCGCCCTCTGTTTCAGCCCCTCTGTTTCAGCCCCTCTGTTTCAGCCCCTCTGTTTCAGCCCCACTGTTTCTCGCCCTCTTTTCAGCCCCTCTGTTTCAGCCCCTCTGTTTCTCGCCCTCTGTTTCTCGCTCACTGTTTCTCGCCCTCTGTTTCAGATCCTCTGTTTCTCGCCCTCTGTTTCAGCCCCTCTGTTTCAGCCCCTCTGTTTCAGCCCCTCTGTTTCAGCCCCTCTGTTTCAGCCCCACTGTTTCTCGCCCTCTTTTCAGCCCCTCTGTTTCAGCCCCTCTGTTTCTCGCCCTCTGTTTCAGCCCCTCTGTTTCAGCCCCTCTGTTTCAGCCCCTCTGTTTCAGCCCCTCTGTTTCAGCCCCTCTGTTTCTCGCCCTCTGTTTCTCGCCCTCTGTTTCTCGCTCTCTGTTTCACGCCCTCTGTTTCTCGCCCTCTGTTTCTCACCCTCTGTTTCAGCCCCTCTGTTTCATCCACTCTGTTTCAGCCCCTCTGTTTCTCGCCCTCTGTTTCTCGCCCTCTGTTTCTCGCCCTCTGTTTCAGCCCGTCTGTTTCAGCCCCTCTGTTTCAGCCCCTCTGTTTCACCCCCTCTGTTTCAGCCCCTCTGTTTCTCGCCCTCTGTTTCAGCCCCTCTGTTTCAGCTCCTCTGTTTCACCCCCTCTGTTTCTCGCCCTCTGTTTCAGCCCCTCTGTTTCAGCCCCTCTGTTTCACCCCCTCTGTTTCAGCCCCTCTGTTTCAGCCCCTCTGTTTCAGACCCACTCTTTCTCGCCCTCTGTTTCGCGCCCTCTGTTTGACGCCCTCTGTTTCAGCCCCTCTGTTTCAGCCCCTCTTTTTCAGCCCCTTTGTTTCAGCCCCTCTGTTTCAGCCCCTCTGTTTCAGCTCCACTGTTTCAGCCCCTCTGTTTCTCGCACTCTGTTTCTCGCCCTCTGTTTCTCGCACTCTGTTTCAGCCACTCTGATTCAGCCCCTCTGTTTCAGCCCCTCTGTTTCAGCCCCTCTGTTTCAGCCCCACTGTTTAAGCCCCTCTGTTTCTCGCCCTCTGTTTCAGCCCCTCTGTTTCTCGCCCTCTGTTTCTCGCCCTCTGTTTCAGCCCCTCTGTTTCAGCCCCTCTGCTCCAGCCCCTCTGTTTCAGCCCCTCTTTTTCAGCCACTCTGTTTCAGCCCCTCTGTTTCAGCCCCTCTGTTTCTCGCCCTCTGTTTCTCGCTCTCTGTTTCTCGCCCTCTGTTTCAGCCCCTCTGTTTCTCGCCCACTGTTTCAGCCCCTCTGTTTCTCGCCCTCTGTTTCAGCCCCTCTGTTTCAGCCCCTCTGTTTCAGCCCCTCTGTTTCAGACCCTCTGTTTCTCGCCCTCTGTTTCAGCCCCTCTGTTTCAGCCCCTCTGTTTCTCGCCCTCTGTTTCTGCCCCTCTGTTTCAGCCCCTCTGTTTCAGCCCCTCTGTTTCAGCCCCTCTGTTTCAGCCCCTCTGTTTCTCGCCCTCTGTTTCTCGCCCTCTGTTTCAGCCCCTCTGTTTCAGCCCCTCTGTTTCACCCCCTCTGTTTCAGCCCCTCTGTTTCAGCCCCTCTGTTTCTCGCCCTCTGTTTCTCGCCCTCTGTTTCTCGCTCTCTGTTTCACGCCCTCTGTTTCTCGCCCTCTGTTTCTCGCCCTCTGTTTCAGCCCCTCTGTTTCACCCCCTCTGTTTCAGCCCCTCTGTTTCTCGCCCTCTGTTTCTCGCCCTCTGTTTCTCGCCCTCCGTTTCAGCCACTCAGATTCAGCCCCTCTGTTTCAGCCCCTCTGTTTCAGCCCCTCTGTTTCAGCCCCTCTGTTTCTCGCCCTCTGTTTCAGCCCCTCTGTTTCAGCCCCTCTGTTTCAGCCCCTCTGTTTCAGCCCCTCTGTTTCAGCCCCACTGTTTCTCGCCCTTTGTTTCTCGTCCTCTGTTTCAGCCCCTCTGTTTCAGCCACTCTGTTTCTCAGCCTCTGTTTCAGCCCCTCTGTTTCTCGCCCTCTGTTTCAGCCCCTCTGTTTCAGCCCCTCTGTTTCAGCCCCTCTGTTTCAGCCACTCTGTTTCTCGCCCTCTGTTTCTCGCCCTCTGTTTCTCGCCCTCTGTTTCTCGCCCCTCTGTTTCAGCCCCTCTGTTTCAGCCCCTCTGTTTCAGCTCCTCTGTTTCTCGCCCTCTGTTTCAGCCCCTCTGTTTCAGCCCATCTGTTCCAGCCCCTCTGTTTCAGCCCCTCTGTTTCAGCTCCACTGTTTCAGCCCCTCTGTTTCTCGCCGTCTGTTTCTCTCCCTCTGTTTCTCGCCCTCTGTTTCAGCCCCTCTGTTTCAGCCCCTCTGTTTCAGCCCATCTGTTTCAGCCCCTCTGTTTCTCGCCCTCTGTTTCAGCCCCTCTGTTTCAGCCCCTCTGTTTCAGCCCCTCTGATTCAGCCCCTCTTTTTCAGCCCCTCTGTTTCAGCCCCTCAGTTTCAGCCCCTCTGTTTCTCGCCGTCTGTTTCAGCCCCTCTGTTTCTCGCCCTCTGTTTCAGCCCCTCTGTTTCAGCCCCTCTGTTTCAGCCCATCTGTTTCAGCCCCTCTGTTTCTCGCCCTCTGTTTCAGCCCCTCTCTTGCAGCCCCTCTATTTCAGCCCCTCTGTTTCAGCCCCTCTGTTTCAGCCCCTCTGTTCCAGCCCCTCTGTTTCTCGCCCTCTGTTTCAGCCCCGCTGTTTCAGCCCCTCTGTTTCAGCGCCTCTGTTTCTCGCCCTCTGTTTCAGCCCCTCTGTTTCTCGCCCACTGTTTCAGCCCCTCTGCTTCTCGCCCTCAGTTTCAGCCCCTCTGTTTCAGCCCCTCTGTTTCAGCCCCTCTGTTTCAGCCCCACTGTTTCTCGCCCTCTTTTCAGCCCCTCTGTTTCAGCCCCTCTGTTTCTCGCCCTCTGTTTCAGCCCCTCTGTTTCAGCCCCTCTGTTTCAGCCCCTCTGTTTCAGCCCCTCTGTTTCAGCCCCTCTGTTTCTCGCCCTCTGTTTCAGCCCCTCTGTTTCTCGCCCTCTGTTTCAGCCCCTCTGTTTCAGCCCCTCTGTTTCAGCCCCTCTGTTTCATCCCCTCTGTTTCAGCCCCTCTGTTTCTCGCCCTCTGTTTCTCGCCCTCTGTTTCTCGCCCTCTGTTTCAGCCCGTCTGTTTCAGCCCCTCTGTTTCAGCCCCTCTGTTTCACCCCCTCTGTTTCAGCCCCTCTGTTTCTCGCCCTCTGTTTCAGCCCCTCTGTTTCAGCTCCTCTGTTTCACCCCCTCTGTTTCTCGCCCTCTGTTTCAGCCCCTCTGTTTCAGCCCCTCTGTTTCACCCCCTCTGTTTCAGCCCCTCTGTTTCAGCCCCTCTGTTTCAGACCCACTCTTTCTCGCCCTCTGTTTCGCGCCCTCTGTTTGACGCCCTCTGTTTCAGCCCCTCTGTTTCAGCCCCTCTTTTTCAGCCCCTTTGTTTCAGCCCCTCTGTTTCAGCCCCTCTGTTTCAGCTCCACTGTTTCAGCCCCTCTGTTTCTCGCACTCTGTTTCTCGCCCTCTGTTTCTCGCACTCTGTTTCAGCCACTCTGATTCAGCCCCTCTGTTTCAGCCCCTCTGTTTCAGCCCCTCTGTTTCAGCCCCACTGTTTAAGCCCCTCTGTTTCTCGCCCTCTGTTTCAGCCCCTCTGTTTCTCGCCCTCTGTTTCTCGCCCTCTGTTTCAGCCCCTCTGTTTCAGCCCCTCTGCTCCAGCCCCTCTGTTTCAGCCCCTCTTTTTCAGCCACTCTGTTTCAGCCCCTCTGTTTCAGCCCCTCTGTTTCTCGCCCTCTGTTTCTCGCTCTCTGTTTCTCGCCCTCTGTTTCAGCCCCTCTGTTTCTCGCCCACTGTTTCAGCCCCTCTGTTTCTCGCCCTCTGTTTCAGCCCCTCTGTTTCAGCCCCTCTGTTTCAGCCCCTCTGTTTCAGACCCTCTGTTTCTCGCCCTCTGTTTCAGCCCCTCTGTTTCAGCCCCTCTGTTTCTCGCCCTCTGTTTCTGCCCCTCTGTTTCAGCCCCTCTGTTTCAGCCCCTCTGTTTCAGCCCCTCTGTTTCAGCCCCTCTGTTTCTCGCCCTCTGTTTCTCGCCCTCTGTTTCAGCCCCTCTGTTTCAGCCCCTCTGTTTCACCCCCTCTGTTTCAGCCCCTCTGTTTCAGCCCCTCTGTTTCTCGCCCTCTGTTTCTCGCCCTCTGTTTCTCGCTCTCTGTTTCACGCCCTCTGTTTCTCGCCCTCTGTTTCTCGCCCTCTGTTTCAGCCCCTCTGTTTCACCCCCTCTGTTTCAGCCCCTCTGTTTCTCGCCCTCTGTTTCTCGCCCTCTGTTTCTCGCCCTCCGTTTCAGCCACTCAGATTCAGCCCCTCTGTTTCAGCCCCTCTGTTTCAGCCCCTCTGTTTCAGCCCCTCTTTTTCTCGCCCTCTGTTTCAGCCCCTCTGTTTCAGCCCCTCTGTTTCAGCCCCTCTGTTTCAGCCCCTCTGTTTCAGCCCCACTGTTTCTCGCCCTTTGTTTCTCGTCCTCTGTTTCAGCCCCTCTGTTTCAGCCACTCTGTTTCTCAGCCTCTGTTTCAGCCCCTCTGTTTCTCGCCCTCTGTTTCAGCCCCTCTGTTTCAGCCCCTCTGTTTCAGCCCCTCTGTTTCAGCCACTCTGTTTCTCGCCCTCTGTTTCTCGCCCTCTGTTTCTCGCCCTCTGTTTCTCGCCCCTCTGTTTCAGCCCCTCTGTTTCAGCCCCTCTGTTTCAGCTCCTCTGTTTCTCGCCCTCTGTTTCAGCCCCTCTGTTTCAGCCCATCTGTTCCAGCCCCTCTGTTTCAGCCCCTCTGTTTCAGCTCCACTGTTTCAGCCCCTCTGTTTCTCGCCGTCTGTTTCTCTCCCTCTGTTTCTCGCCCTCTGTTTCAGCCCCTCTGTTTCAGCCCCTCTGTTTCAGCCCATCTGTTTCAGCCCCTCTGTTTCTCGCCCTCTGTTTCAGCCCCACTGTTTCAGCCCCTCTGTTTCAGCCCCTCTGATTCAGCCCCTCTTTTTCAGCCCCTCTGTTTCAGCCCCTCAGTTTCAGCCCCTCTGTTTCTCGCCCTCTGTTTCAGCCCCTCTGTTTCAGCCCCTCTGTTTCAGCCCCTCTGTTTCAGCCACTCTGTTTCTCGCCCTCTGTTTCTCGCCCTCTGTTTCTCGCCCTCTGTTTCTCGCCCCTCTGTTTCAGCCCCTCTGTTTCAGCCCCTCTGTTTCAGCTCCTCTGTTTCTCGCCCTCTGTTTCAGCCCCTCTGTTTCAGCCCATCTGTTCCAGCCCCTCTGTTTCAGCCCCTCTGTTTCAGCTCCACTGTTTCAGCCCCTCTGTTTCTCGCCGTCTGTTTCTCTCCCTCTGTTTCTCGCCCTCTGTTTCAGCCCCTCTGTTTCAGCCCCTCTGTTTCAGCCCATCTGTTTCAGCCCCTCTGTTTCTCGCCCTCTGTTTCAGCCCCTCTGTTTCAGCCCCTCTGTTTCAGCCCCTCTGATTCAGCCCCTCTTTTTCAGCCCCTCTGTTTCAGCCCCTCAGTTTCAGCCCCTCTGTTTCTCGCCGTCTGTTTCAGCCCCTCTGTTTCTCGCCCTCTGTTTCAGCCCCTCTGTTTCAGCCCCTCTGTTTCAGCCCATCTGTTTCAGCCCGTCTGTTTCTCGCCCTCTGTTTCAGCCCCTCTCTTGCAGCCCCTCTATTTCAGCCCCTCTGTTTCAGCCCCTCTGTTTCAGCCCCTCTGTTCCAGCCCCTCTGTTTCTCGCCCTCTGTTTCAGCCCCGCTGTTTCAGCCCCTCTGTTTCAGCCCCTCTGTTTCTCGCCCTCTGTTTCAGCCCCTCTGTTTCTCGCCCACTGTTTCAGCCCCTCTGCTTCTCGCCCTCAGTTTCAGCCCCTCTGTTTCAGCCCCTCTGTTTCAGCCCCTCTGTTTCAGCCCCACTGTTTCTCGCCCTCTTTTCAGCCCCTCTGTTTCAGCCCCTCTGTTTCTCGCCCTCTGTTTCAGCCCCTCTGTTTCAGCCCCTCTGTTTCAGCCCCTCTGTTTCAGCCCCTCTGTTTCAGCCCCTCTGTTTCTCGCCCTCTGTTTCAGCCCCTCTGTTTCTCGCCCTCTGTTTCAGCCCCTCTGTTTCAGCCCCTCTGTTTCAGCCCCTCTGTTTCATCCCCTCTGTTTCAGCCCCTCTGTTTCTCGCCCTCTGTTTCTCGCCCTCTGTTTCTCGCCCTCTGTTTCAGCCCGTCTGTTTCTGCCCCTCTGTTTCAGCCCCTCTGTTTCACCCCCTCTGTTTCAGCCCCTCTGTTTCTCGCCCTCTGTTTCAGCCCCTCTGTTTCAGCTCCTCTGTTTCACCCCCTCTGTTTCTCGCCCTCTGTTTCAGCCCCTCTGTTTCAGCCCCTCTGTTTCACCCCCTCTGTTTCAGCCCCTCTGTTTCAGCCCCTCTGTTTCAGACCCACTCTTTCTCGCCCTCTGTTTCGCGCCCTCTGTTTGACGCCCTCTGTTTCAGCCCCTCTGTTTCAGCCCCTCTTTTTCAGCCCCTTTGTTTCAGCCCCTCTGTTTCAGCCCCTCTGTTTCAGCTCCACTGTTTCAGCCCCTCTGTTTCTCGCACTCTGTTTCTCGCCCTCTGTTTCTCGCACTCTGTTTCAGCCACTCTGATTCAGCCCCTCTGTTTCAGCCCCTCTGTTTCAGCCCCTCTGTTTCAGCCCCACTGTTTAAGCCCCTCTGTTTCTCGCCCTCTGTTTCAGCCCCTCTGTTTCTCGCCCTCTGTTTCTCGCCCTCTGTTTCAGCCCCTCTGTTTCAGCCCCTCTGCTCCAGCCCCTCTGTTTCAGCCCCTCTTTTTCAGCCACTCTGTTTCAGCCCCTTTGTTTCAGCCCCTCTGTTTCTCGCCCTCTGTTTCTCGCTCTCTGTTTCTCGCCCTCTGTTTCAGCCCCTCTGTTTCTCGCCCACTGTTTCAGCCCCTCTGTTTCTCGCCCTCTGTTTCAGCCCCTCTGTTTCAGCCCCTCTGTTTCAGCCCCTCTGTTTCAGACCCTCTGTTTCTCGCCCTCTGTTTCAGCCCCTCTGTTTCAGCCCCTCTGTTTCTCGCCCTCTGTTTCTGCCCCTCTGTTTCAGCCCCTCTGTTTCAGCCCCTCTGTTTCAGCCCCTCTGTTTCAGCCCCTCTGTTTCTCGCCCTCTGTTTCTCGCCCTCTGTTTCAGCCCCTCTGTTTCAGCCCCTCTGTTTCACCCCCTCTGTTTCAGCCCCTCTGTTTCAGCCCCTCTGTTTCTCGCCCTCTGTTTCTCGCCCTCTGTTTCTCGCTCTCTGTTTCACGCCCTCTGTTTCTCGCCCTCTGTTTCTCGCCCTCTGTTTCAGCCCCTCTGTTTCACCCCCTCTGTTTCAGCCCCTCTGTTTCTCGCCCTCTGTTTCTCGCCCTCTGTTTCTCGCCCTCCGTTTCAGCCACTCAGATTCAGCCCCTCTGTTTCAGCCCCTCTGTTTCAGCCCCTCTGTTTCAGCCCCTCTGTTTCTCGCCCTCTGTTTCAGCCCCTCTGTTTCAGCCCCTCTGTTTCAGCCCCTCTGTTTCAGCCCCTCTGTTTCAGCCCCACTGTTTCTCGCCCTTTGTTTCTCGTCCTCTGTTTCAGCCCCTCTGTTTCAGCCACTCTGTTTCTCAGCCTCTGTTTCAGCCCCTCTGTTTCTCGCCCTCTGTTTCAGCCCCTCTGTTTCAGCCCCTCTGTTTCAGCCCCTCTGTTTCAGCCACTCTGTTTCTCGCCCTCTGTTTCTCGCCCTCTGTTTCTCGCCCTCTGTTTCTCGCCCCTCTGTTTCAGCCCCTCTGTTTCAGCGCCTCTGTTTCAGCTCCTCTGTTTCTCGCCCTCTGTTTCAGCCCCTCTGTTTCAGCCCATCTGTTCCAGCCCCTCTGTTTCAGCCCCTCTGTTTCAGCTCCACTGTTTCAGCCCCTCTGTTTCTCGCCGTCTGTTTCTCTCCCTCTGTTTCTCGCCCTCTGTTTCAGCCCCTCTGTTTCAGCCCCTCTGTTTCAGCCCATCTGTTTCAGCCCCTCTGTTTCTCGCCCTCTGTTTCAGCCCCTCTGTTTCAGCCCCTCTGTTTCAGCCCCTCTGATTCAGCCCCTCTTTTTCAGCCCCTCTGTTTCAGCCCCTCAGTTTCAGCCCCTCTGTTTCTCGCCGTCTGTTTCAGCCCCTCTGTTTCTCGCCCTCTGTTTCAGCCCCTCTGTTTCAGCCCCTCTGTTTCAGCCCATCTGTTTCAGCCCCTCTGTTTCTCGCCCTCTGTTTCAGCCCCTCTCTTGCAGCCCCTCTATTTCAGCCCCTCTGTTTCAGCCCCTCTGTTTCAGCCCCTCTGTTCCAGCCCCTCTGTTTCTCGCCCTCTGTTTCAGCCCCGCTGTTTCAGCCCCTCTGTTTCAGCGCCTCTGTTTCTCGCCCTCTGTTTCAGCCCCTCTGTTTCTCGCCCACTGTTTCAGCCCCTCTGCTTCTCGCCCTCAGTTTCAGCCCCTCTGTTTCAGCCCCTCTGTTTCAGCCCCTCTGTTTCAGCCCCACTGTTTCTCGCACTCTTTTCAGCCCCTCTGTTTCAGCCCCTCTGTTTCTCGCCCTCTGTTTCAGCCCCTCTGTTTCAGCCCCTCTGTTTCAGCCCCTCTGTTTCAGCCCCTCTGTTTCAGCCCCTCTGTTTCTCGCCCTCTGTTTCTCGCCCTCTGTTTCTCGCTCTCTGTTTCACGCCCTCTGTTTCTCGCCTTCTGTTTCTCGCCCTCTGTTTCAGCCCCTCTGTTTCACCCCCTCTGTTTCAGCCCCTCTGTTTCTCGCCCTCTGTTTCTCGCCCTCTGTTTCTCGCCCTCCGTTTCAGCCACTCAGATTCAGCCCCTCTGTTTCAGCCCCTCTGTTTCAGCCCCTCTGTTTCAGCCCCACTGTTTAAGCCCCTCTGTTTCTCGCCCTCTGTTTCAGCCCCTCTGTTTCTCGCCCTCTGTTTCTCGCCCTCTGTTTCAGCCACTCTGTTTCAGCCCCTCTGTTTCAGCCCCTCTGTTTCAGCCCCTCTTTTTAGGCCACTCTGTTTCAGCCCCTCTATTTCAGCCCCTCTGTTTCTCGCCCTCTGTTTCTCGCTCTCTGTTTCTCGCCCTCTGTATCAGCCCCTCTGTTTCTCGCCCACTGTTTCAGCCCCTCTGTTTCTCGCCCTCTGTTTCAGCCCCTCTGTTTCAGCCCCTCTGTTTCAGCCCCTCTGTTTCAGCCCCACTGTTTCTCGCCCTCTTTTCAGCCCCTCTGTTTCAGCCCCTCTGTTTCTCGCCCTCTGTTTCTCGCTCTCTGTTTCTCGCCCTCTGTTTCAGATCCTCTGTTTCTCGCCCTCTGTTTCAGCCCCTCTGTTTCAGCCCCTCTGTTTCAGCCCCTCTGTTTCAGCCCCTCTGTTTCAGCCCCACTGTTTCTCGCCCTCTTTTCAGCCCCTCTGTTTCAGCCCCTCTGTTTCTCGCCCTCTGTTTCAGCCCCTCTGTTTCAGCCCCTCTGTTTCAGCCCCTCTGTTTCAGCCCCTCTGTTTCAGCCCCTCTGTTTCTCGCCCTCTGTTTCTCGCCCTCTGTTTCTCGCTCTCTGTTTCACGCCCTCTGTTTCTCGCCCTCTGTTTCTCACCCTCTGTTTCAGCCCCTCTGTTTCATCCCCTCTGTTTCAGCCCCTCTGTTTCTCGCCCTCTGTTTCTCGCCCTCTGTTTCTCGCCCTCTGTTTCAGCCCGTCTGTTTCAGCCCCTCTGTTTCAGCCCCTCTGTTTCACCCCCTCTGTTTCAGCCCCTCTGTTTCTCGCCCTCTGTTTCAGCCCCTCTGTTTCAGCTCCTCTGTTTCACCCCCTCTGTTTCTCGCCCTCTGTTTCAGCCCCTCTGTTTCAGCCCCTCTGTTTCACCCCCTCTGTTTCAGCCCCTCTGTTTCAGCCCCTCTGTTTCAGACCCACTCTTTCTCGCCCTCTGTTTCGCGCCCTCTGTTTGACGCCCTCTGTTTCAGCCCCTCTGTTTCAGCCCCTCTTTTTCAGCCCCTTTGTTTCAGCCCCTCTGTTTCAGCCCCTCTGTTTCAGCTCCACTGTTTCAGCCCCTCTGTTTCTCGCACTCTGTTTCTCGCCCTCTGTTTCTCGCACTCTGTTTCAGCCACTCTGATTCAGCCCCTCTGTTTCAGCCCCTCTGTTTCAGCCCCTCTGTTTCAGCCCCACTGTTTAAGCCCCTCTGTTTCTCGCCCTCTGTTTCAGCCCCTCTGTTTCTCGCCCTCTGTTTCTCGCCCTCTGTTTCAGCCCCTCTGTTTCAGCCCCTCTGCTCCAGCCCCTCTGTTTCAGCCCCTCTTTTTCAGCCACTCTGTTTCAGCCCCTCTGTTTCAGCCCCTCTGTTTCTCGCCCTCTGTTTCTCGCTCTCTGTTTCTCGCCCTCTGTTTCAGCCCCTCTGTTTCTCGCCCACTGTTTCAGCCCCTCTGTTTCTCGCCCTCTGTTTCAGCCCCTCTGTTTCAGCCCCTCTGTTTCAGCCCCTCTGTTTCAGACCCTCTGTTTCTCGCCCTCTGTTTCAGCCCCTCTGTTTCAGCCCCTCTGTTTCTCGCCCTCTGTTTCTGCCCCTCTGTTTCAGCCCCTCTGTTTCAGCCCCTCTGTTTCAGCCCCTCTGTTTCAGCCCCTCTGTTTCTCGCCCTCTGTTTCTCGCCCTCTGTTTCAGCCCCTCTGTTTCAGCCCCTCTGTTTCACCCCCTCTGTTTCAGCCCCTCTGTTTCAGCCCCTCTGTTTCTCGCCGTCTGTTTCTCGCCCTCTGTTTCTCGCTCTCTGTTTCTCGCCCTCTGTTTCTCGCCCTCTGTTTCTCTCCCTCTGTTTCAGCCCGTCTGTTTCACCCCCTCTGTTTCAGCCCCTCTGTTTCTCGCCCACTGTTTCTCGCCCTCTGTTTCAGCCCCTCTGTTTCAGCCCCTCTGTTTCAGCCCCTCTGTTTCACCCCATCTGTTTCAGCCCCTCTGTTTCTCGCCCTCTGTTTCAGCCCCACTGTTTCAGCTCCACTGTTTCAGCCCCTCTGTTTCTCGCCCTCTGTTTCTCTCCCTCTGTTTCTCGCCCTCTGTTTCAGCCCCTCTGTTTCAGCCCCTCTGTTTCAGCCCATCTGTTTCAGCCCCTCTGTTTCTCGCCCTCTGTTTCAGCCCCTCTGTTTCAGCCCCTCTGTTTCAGCCCCTCTGTTTCAGCCCCTCTTTTTCAGCCCCTCTGTTTCAGCCCCTCAGTTTCAGCCCCTCTGTTTCTCGCCGTCTGTTTCAGCCGCTCTGTTTCTCGCCCTCTGTTTCAGCCCCTCTGTTTCAGCCCCTCTGTTTCAGCCCATCTGTTTCAGCCCCTCTGTTTCTCGCCCTCTGTTTCAGCCCCTCTCTTTCAGCCCCTCTGTTAGAGCCCCTCTGTTTCAGCCCCTCTGTTTCAGCCCCTCTGTTCCAGCCCCTCTGTTTCTCGCCCTCTGTTTCAGCCCCGCTGTTTCAGCCCCTCTGTTTCAGCGCCTCTGATTCTCGCCCTCTGTTTCAGCCCCTCTGTTTCTCGCCCACTGTTTCAGCCCCTCTGCTTCTCGCCCTCTGTTTCAGCCCCTCTGTTTCAGCCCCTCTGTTTCAGACCCTCTGTTTCAGCCCCACTGTTTCTCGCCCTCTTTTCAGCCCCTCTGTTTCAGCCCCTCTGTTTCTCGCCCTCTGTTTCAGCCCCTCTGTTTCAGCCCCTCTGTTTCAGCCCCTCTGTTTCAGCCCCTCTGTTTCAGCCCCTCTGTTTCTCGCCCTCTGTTTCTCGCCCTCTGTTTCTCGCTCTCTGTTTCACGCCCTCTGTTTCTCGCCCTCCGTTTCAGCCACTCAGATTCAGCCCCTCTGTTTCAGCCCCTCTGTTTCAGCCCCTCTGTTTCAGCCCCACTGTTTAAGCCCCTCTGTTTCTCGCCCTCTGTTTCAGCCCCTCTGTTTCTCGCCCTCTGTTTCTCGCCCTCTGTTTCAGCCACTCTGTTTCAGCCCCTCTATTTCAGCCCCTCTGTTTCTCGCCCTCTGTTTCTCGCTCTCTGTTTCTCGCCCTCTGTATCAGCCCCTCTGTTTCTCGCCCACTGTTTCAGCCCCTCTGTTTCTCGCCCTCTGTTTCAGCCCCTCTGTTTCTCGCCCTCTGTTTCAGCCCCTCTGTTTCAGCCCCACTGTTTCTCGCCCTCTTTTCAGCCCCTCTGTTTCAGCCCCTCTGTTTCTCGCCCTCTGTTTCTCGCTCTCTGTTTCTCGCCCTCTGTTTCAGATCCACTGTTTCTCGCCCTCTGTTTCAGCCCCTCTGTTTCAGCCCCTCTGTTTCAGCCCCTCTGTTTCAGCCCCACTGTTTCTCGCCCTCTTTTCAGCCCCTCTGTTTCAGCCCCTCTGTTTCTCGCCCTCTGTTTCAGCCCCTCTGTTTCAGCCCCTCTGTTTCAGCCCCTCTGTTTCAGCCCCTCTGTTTCAGTCCCTCTGTTTCTCGCCCTCTGTTTCTCGCCCTCTGTTTCTCGCTCTCTGTTTCACGCCCTCTGTTTCTCGCCCTCTGTTTCTCGCCCTCTGTTTCAGCCCCTCTGTTTCATCCCCTCTGTTTCAGCCCCTCTGTTTCTCGCCCTCTGTTTCTCGCCCTCTGTTTCTCGCCCTCTGTTTCAGCCCATCTGTTTCAGCCCCTCTGTTTCAGCCCCTCTGTTTCTCGCCCTCTGTTTCTCGCCCTCTGTTTCTGCCGCTCTGTTTCAGCCCGTCTGTTTCAGCCCCTCTGTTTCAGCCCCTCTGTTTCAGCCCCTCTGTTTCTCGCCCTCTGTTTCTCGCCCTCTGTTTCAGCCCCTCTGTTTCACGCCCTCTGTTTCTCGCCCTCTGTTTCTCGCCCTCTGTTTCAGCCCCTCTGTTTCACCGCCTCTGTTTAAGCCCCTCTGTTTCTCGCCCTCTGTTTCTCGCCCTCTGTTTCTCGCCCTCTGTTTCAGCCCCTCTGTTTCAGCCCCACTGTTTCTCGCCCTCTTTTCAGCCCCTCTGTTTCAGCCCCTCTGTTTCTCGCCCTCTGTTTCTCGCTCTCTGTTTCTCGCCCTCTGTTTCAGATCCTCTGTTTCTCGCCCTCTGTTTCAGCCCCTCTGTTTCAGCCCCTCTGTTTCAGCCCCTCTGTTTCAGCCCCTCTGTTTCAGCCCCACTGTTTCTCGCCCTCTTTTCAGCCCCTCTGTTTCAGCCCCTCTGTTTCTCGCCCTCTGTTTCAGCCCCTCTGTTTCAGCCCCTCTGTTTCAGCCCCTCTGTTTCAGCCCCTCTGTTTCAGCCCCTCTGTTTCTCGCCCTCTGTTTCTCGCCCTCTGTTTCTCGCTCTCTGTTTCACGCCCTCTGTTTCTCGCCCTCTGTTTCTCGCCCTCTGTTTCAGCCCCTCTGTTTCATCCCCTCTGTTTCAGCCCCTCTGTTTCTCGCCCTCTGTTTCTCGCCCTCTATTTCTCGCCGTCTGTTTCAGCCCATCTGTTTCAGCCCCTCTGTTTCAGCCCCTCTGTTTCACCCCCTCTGTTTCAGACCCTCTGTTTCTCGCCCTCTGTTTCAGCCCCTCTGTTTCAGCTCCTCTGTTTCACCCCCTCTGTTTCTCGCCCTCTGTTTCAGCCCCTCTGTTTCAGCCCCTCTGTTTCACCCCCTCTGTTTCAGCCCCTCTGTTTCAGCCCCTCTGTTTCAGCCCCACTCTTTCTCGCCCTCTGTTTCTCGCCCTCTGTTTGACGCCCTCTGTTTCAGCCCCTCTGTTTCAGCCCCTCTTTTTCAGCCCCTAAGTTTCAGCCCCTCTGTTTCAGCCCCTCTGTTTCAGCTCCACTGTTTCAGCCCCTCTGTTTCTCGCACTCTGTTTCTCGCCCTCTGTTTCTCGCACTCTGTTTCAGCCACTCTGATTCAGCCCCTCTGTTTCAGCCCCTCTGTTTCAGCCCCTCTGTTTCAGCCCCACTGTTTAAGCCCCTCTGTTTCTCGCCCTCTGTTTCAGCCCCTCTGTTTCCCGCCCTCTGTTTCTCGCCCTCTGTTTCAGCCCCTCTGTTTCAGCCCCTCTGCTCCAGCCCCTCTGTTTCAGCCCCTCTTTTTCAGCCACTCTGTTTCAGCCCCTCTGTTTCAGCCCCTCTGTTTCAGCCCCTCTGTTTCTCGCCCTCTGTTTCTCGCCCTCTGTTTCTCGCTCTCTGTTTCACGCCCTCTGTTTCTCGCCCTCTGTTACTCGCCCTCTGTTTCAGCCCCTCTGTTTCATCCCCTCTGTTTCAGCCCCTCTGTTTCTCGCCCTCTGTTTCTCGCCCTCTGTTTCTCGCCCTCTGTTTCAGCCCGTCTGTTTCAGCCCCTCTGTTTCAGCCCCTCTGTTTCACCCCCTCTGTTTCAGCCCCTCTGTTTCTCGCCCTCTGTTTCAGCCCCTCTGTTTCAGCTCCTCTGTTTCACCCCCTCTGTTTCTCGCCCTCTGTTTCAGCCCCTCTGATTCAGCCCCTCTGTTTCACCCCCTATGTTTCAGCCCCTCTGTTTCAGCCCCTCTGTTTCAGCCCCACTCTTTCTCGCCCTCTGTTTCTCGCCCTCTGTTTGACGCCATCTGTTTCAGCCCCTCTGTTTCAGCCCCTCTTTTTCAGCCCCTTTGTTTCAGCCCCTCTGTTTCATCCCCTCTGTTTCAGCTCCACTGTTTCAGCCCCTCTGTTTCTCGCACTCTGTTTCTCGCCCTCTGTTTCTCGCACTCTGTTTCAGCCACTCTGATTCAGCCCCTCTGTTTCAGCCCCTCTGTTTCAGCCCCTCTGTTTCAGCCCCATTGTTTAAGCCCCTCTGTTTCTCGCCCACTGTTTCAGCCCCTCTGTTTCTCGCCCTCTGTTTCTCGCCCTCTGTTTCAGCCCCTCTGTTTCAGCCCCTCTGCTCCAGCCCCTCTGTTTCAGCCCCTCTTTTTCAGCCACTCTGTTTCAGCCCGTCTGTTTCACCCCCTCTGTTTCTCGCCCTCTGTTTCTCGCTCTCTGTTTCTCGCCCTCTGTTTCAGCCCCTCTGTTTCTCGCCCACTGTTTCAGCCCCTCTGTTTCTCGCCCTCTGTTTCAGCCCCTCTGTTTCAGCCCCTCTGTTTCAGCCCCTCTGTTTCAGACCCTCTGTTTCTCGCCCTCTGTTTCAGCCCCTCTGTTTCAGCCCCTCTGTTTCTCGCCCTCTGTTTCTGCCCCTCTGTTTCAGCCCCTCTGTTTCAGCCCCTCTGTTTCAGCCCCTCTGTTTCAGCCCCTCTGTTTCTCGCCCTCTGTTTCTCGCCCTCTGTTTCAGCCCCTCTGTTTCAGCCCCTCTGTTTCACCCCCTCTGTTTCAGCCCCTCTGTTTCAGCCCCTCTGTTTCTCGCCGTCTGTTTCTCGCCCTCTGTTTCTCGCTCTCTGTTTCTCGCCCTCTGTTTCTCGCCCTCTGTTTCTCTCCCTCTGTTTCAGCCCGTCTGTTTCACCCCCTCTGTTTCAGCCCCTCTGTTTCTCGCCCACTGTTTCTCGCCCTCTGTTTCAGCCCCTCAGTTTCAGACCCTCTGTTTCAGCCCCTCTGTTTCACCCCATCTGTTTCAGCCCCTCTGTTTCTCGCCCTCTGTTTCAGCCCCTCTGTTTCAGCTCCTCTGTTTCAGCCCCTCTGTTTCTCGCCCTCAGTTTCAGCCCCTCTGTTTCAGCCCCTCTGTTTCACCCCCTCTGTTTCTCGCCCTCTGTTTCAGCCCCTCTGTTTCTCGCCCTCTGTTACTCGCCCCCTGTTTCAGCCCCTCTGTTTCACCCCTCTGTTTCAGCCCCTCTGTTTCAGCCCCTCTTTTTCAGCCACTCTGTTTCAGCCCCTCTGTTTCAGCCCCTCTGTTTCTCGCCCTCTGTTTCTCGCTCTCTGTTTCTCGCCCTCTGTTTCAGCCCCTCTGTTTCTCGCCCACTGTTTCAACCCCTCTGTTTCTCGCCCTCTGTTTCAGACCCTCTGTTTCACCCCCTCTGTTTCAGCCCCTCTGTTTCAGACCCTCTGTTTCAGCCCCTCTGTTTCAGCCCCTCTGTTTCAGCCCATCTGTTTCTCGCCCTCTGTTTCAGCCCCTCTGTTTCAGCCCCTCTGTTTCAGCCCCTCTGTTTCAGCCCCTCTGTTTCAGCCCCTCTGTTTCTCGCCCTCTGTTTCTCGCCCTCTGTTTCTGCCGCTCTGTTTCAGCCCGTCTGTTTCAGCCCCTCTGTTTCAGCCCCTCTGTTTCAGCCCCTCTGTTTCTCGCCCTCTGTTTCTCGCCCTCTGTTTCAGCCCCTCTGTTTCACGCCCTCTGTTTCTCGCCCTCTGTTTCTCGCCCTCTGTTTCAGCCCCTCTGTTTCACCCCCTCTGTTTAAGCCCCTCTGTTTCTCGCCCTCTGTTTCTCGCCCTCTGTTTCTCGCCCTCTGTTTCAGCCCCTCTGTTTCAGCCCCACTGTTTCTCGCCCTCTTTTCAGCCCCTCTGTTTCAGCCCCTCTGTTTCTCGCCCTCTGTTTCTCGCTCTCTGTTTCTCGCCCTCTGTTTCAGATCCTCTGTTTCTCGCCCTCTGTTTCAGCCCCTCTGTTTCAGCCCCTCTGTTTCAGCCCCTCTGTTTCAGCCCCTCTGTTTCAGCCCCACTGTTTCTCGCCCTCTTTTCAGCCCCTCTGTTTCAGCCCCTCTGTTTCTCGCCCTCTGTTTCAGCCCCTCTGTTTCAGCCCCTCTGTTTCAGCCCCTCTGTTTCAGCCCCTCTGTTTCAGCCCCTCTGTTTCTCGCCCTCTGTTTCTCGCCCTCTGTTTCTCGCTCTCTGTTTCACGCCCTCTGTTTCTCGCCCTCTGTTTCTCGCCCTCTGTTTCAGCCCCTCTGTTTCATCCCCTCTGTTTCAGCCCCTCTGTTTCTCGCCCTCTGTTTCTCGCCCTCTGTTTCTCGCCGTCTGTTTCAGCCCATCTGTTTCAGCCCCTCTGTTTCAGCCCCTCTGTTTCACCCCCTCTGTTTCAGCCCCTCTGTTTCTCGCCCTCTGTTTCAGCCCCTCTGTTTCAGCTCCTCTGTTTCACCCCCTCTGTTTCTCGCCCTCTGTTTCAGCCCCTCTGTTTCAGCCCCTCTGTTTCACCCCCTCTGTTTCAGCCCCTCTGTTTCAGCCCCTCTGTTTCAGCCCCACTCTTTCTCGCCCTCTGTTTCTCGCCCTCTGTTTGACGCCCTCTGTTTCAGCCCCTCTGTTTCAGCCCCTCTTTTTCAGCCCCTAACTTTCAGCCCCTCTGTTTCAGCCCCTCTGTTTCAGCTCCACTGTTTCAGCCCCTCTGTTTCTCGCACTCTGTTTCTCGCCCTCTGTTTCTCGCACTCTGTTTCAGCCACTCTGATTCAGCCCCTCTGTTTCAGCCCCTCTGTTTCAGCCCCTCTGTTTCAGCCCCACTGTTTAAGCCCCTCTGTTTCTCGCCCTCTGTTTCAGCCCCTCTGTTTCTCGCCCTCTGTTTCTCGCCCTCTGTTTCAGCCCCTCTGTTTCAGCCCCTCTGCTCCAGCCCCTCTGTTTCAGCCCCTCTTTTTCAGCCACTCTGTTTCAGCCCCTCTGTTTCAGCCCCTCTGTTTCTCGCCCTCTGTTTCTCGCTCTCTGTTTCTCGCCCTCTGTTTCAGCCCCTCTGTTTCTCGCCCACTGTTTCAGCCCCTCTGTTTCTCGCCCTCTGTTTCAGCCCCTCTGTTTCAGCCCCTCTGTTTCAGCCCCTGTGTTTCAGACCCTCTGTTTCTCGCCCTCTGTTTCAGCCCCTCTGTTTCAGCCCCTCTGTTTCTCGCCCTCTGTTTCTGCCCCTCTGTTTCAGCCCCTCTGTTTCAGCCCCTCTGTTTCAGCCCCTCTGTTTCAGCCCCTCTGTTTCTCGCCCTCTGTTTCTCGCCCTCTGTTTCAGCCCCTCTGTTTCAGCCCCTCTGTTTCACCCCCTCTGTTTCAGCCCCTCTGTTTCAGCCCCTCTGTTTCTCGCCGTCTGTTTCTCGCCCTCTGTTTCTCGCTCTCTGTTTCTCGCCCTCTGTTTCTCGCCCTCTGTTTCTCTCCCTCTGTTTCAGCCCGTCTGTTTCACCCCCTCTGTTTCAGCCCCTCTGTTTCTCGCCCACTGTTTCTCGCCCTCTGTTTCAGCCCCTCTGTTTCAGCCCCTCTGTTTCAGCCCCTCTGTTTCACCCCATCTGTTTCAGCCCCTCTGTTTCTCGCCCTCTGTTTCAGCCCCACTGTTTCAGCTCCACTGTTTCAGCCCCTCTGTTTCTCGCCCTCTGTTTCTCTCCCTCTGTTTCTCGCCCTCTGTTTCAGCCCCTCTGTTTCAGCCCCTCTGTTTCAGCCCATCTGTTTCAGCCCCTCTGTTTCTCGCCCTCTGTTTCAGCCCCTCTGTTTCAGCCCCTCTGTTTCAGCCCCTCTGTTTCAGCCCCTCTTTTTCAGCCCCTCTGTTTCAGCCCCTCAGTTTCAGCCCCTCTGTTTCTCGCCGTCTGTTTCAGCCGCTCTGTTTCTCGCCCTCTGTTTCAGCCCCTCTGTTTCAGCCCCTCTGTTTCAGCCCATCTGTTTCAGCCCCTCTGTTTCTCGCCCTCTGTTTCAGCCCCTCTCTTTCAGCCCCTCTGTTTCAGCCCCTCTGTTTCAGCCCCTCTGTTTCAGCCCCTCTGTTCCAGCCCCTCTGTTTCTCGCCCTCTGTTTCAGCCCCGCTGTTTCAGCCCCTCTGTTTCAGCGCCTCTGATTCTCGCCCTCTGTTTCAGCCCCTCTGTTTCTCGCCCACTGTTTCAGCCCCTCTGCTTCTCGCCCTCTGTTTCAGCCCCTCTGTTTCAGCCCCTCTGTTTCAGACCCTCTGTTTCAGCCCCACTGTTTCTCGCCCTCTTTTCAGCCCCTCTGTTTCAGCCCCTCTGTTTCTCGCCCTCTGTTTCAGCCCCTCTGTTTCAGCCCCTCTGTTTCAGCCCCTCTGTTTCAGCCCCTCTGTTTCAGCCCCTCTGTTTCACGCCCTCTGTTTCTCGCCCTCCGTTTCAGCCACTCAGATTCAGCCCCTCTGTTTCAGCCCCTCTGTTTCAGCCCCTCTGTTTCAGCCCCACTGTTTAAGCCCCTCTGTTTCTCGCCCTCTGTTTCAGCCCCTCTGTTTCTCGCCCTCTGTTTCTCGCCCTCTGTTTCAGCCACTCTGTTTCAGCCCCTCTATTTCAGCCCCTCTGTTTCTCGCCCTCTGTTTCTCGCTCTCTGTTTCTCGCCCTCTGTATCAGCCCCTCTGTTTCTCGCCCACTGTTTCAGCCCCTCTGTTTCTCGCCCTCTGTTTCAGCCCCTCTGTTTCTCGCCCTCTGTTTCAGCCCCTCTGTTTCAGCCCCACTGTTTCTCGCCCTCTTTTCAGCCCCTCTGTTTCAGCCCCTCTGTTTCTCGCCCTCTGTTTCTCGCTCTCTGTTTCTCGCCCTCTGTTTCAGATCCACTGTTTCTCGCCCTCTGTTTCAGCCCCTCTGTTTCAGCCCCTCTGTTTCAGCCCCTCTGTTTCAGCCCCACTGTTTCTCGCCCTCTTTTCAGCCCCTCTGTTTCAGCCCCTCTGTTTCTCGCCCTCTGTTTCAGCCCCTCTGTTTCAGCCCCTCTGTTTCAGCCCCTCTGTTTCAGCCCCTCTGTTTCAGTCCCTCTGTTTCTCGCCCTCTGTTTCTCGCCCTCTGTTTCTCGCTCTCTGTTTCACGCCCTCTGTTTCTCGCCCTCTCTTTCTCGCCCTCTGTTTCAGCCCCTCTGTTTCATCCCCTCTGTTTCAGCCCCTCTGTTTCTCGCCCTCTGTTTCTCGCCCTCTGTTTCTCGCCCTCTGTTTCAGCCCATCTGTTTCAGCCCCTCTGTTTCAGCCCCTCTGTTTCTCGCCCTCTGTTTCTCGCCCTCTGTTTCTGCCGCTCTGTTTCAGCCCGTCTGTTTCAGCCCCTCTGTTTCAGCCCCTCTGTTTCAGCCCCTCTGTTTCTCGCCCTCTGTTTCTCGCCCTCTGTTTCAGCCCCTCTGTTTCACGCCCTCTGTTTCTCGCCCTCTGTTTCTCGCCCTCTGTTTCAGCCCCTCTGTTTCACCCCCTCTGTTTAAGCCCCTCTGTTTCTCGCCCTCTGTTTCTCGCCCTCTGTTTCTCGCCCTCTGTTTCAGCCCCTCTGTTTCAGCCCCACTGTTTCTCGCCCTCTTTTCAGCCCCTCTGTTTCAGCCCCTCTGTTTCTCGCCCTCTGTTTCTCGCTCTCTGTTTCTCGCCCTCTGTTTCAGATCCTCTGTTTCTCGCCCTCTGTTTCAGCCCCTCTGTTTCAGCCCCTCTGTTTCAGCCCCTCTGTTTCAGCCCCTCTGTTTCAGCCCCACTGTTTCTCGCCCTCTTTTCAGCCCCTCTGTTTCAGCCCCTCTGTTTCTCGCCCTCTGTTTCAGCCCCTCTGTTTCAGCCCCTCTGTTTCAGCCCCTCTGTTTCAGCCCCTCTGTTTCAGCCCCTCTGTTTCTCGCCCTCTGTTTCTCGCCCTCTGTTTCTCGCTCTCTGTTTCACGCCCTCTGTTTCTCGCCCTCTGTTTCTCGCCCTCTGTTTCAGCCCCTCTGTTTCATCCCCTCTGTTTCAGCCCCTCTGTTTCTCGCCCTCTGTTTCTCGCCCTCTGTTTCTCGCCGTCTGTTTCAGCCCATCTGTTTCAGCCCCTCTGTTTCAGCCCCTCTGTTTCACCCCCTCTGTTTCAGCCCCTCTGTTTCTCGCCCTCTGTTTCAGCCCCTCTGTTTCAGCTCCTCTGTTTCACCCCCTCTGTTTCTCGCCCTCTGTTTCAGCCCCTCTGTTTCAGCCCCTCTGTTTCACCCCCTCTGTTTCAGCCCCTCTGTTTCAGCCCCACTCTTTCTCGCCCTCTGTTTCTCGCCCTCTGTTTGACGCCCTCTGTTTCAGCCCCTCTGTTTCAGCCCCTCTTTTTCAGCCCCTAAGTTTCAGCCCCTCTGTTTCAGCCCCTCTGTTTCAGCTCCACTGTTTCAGCCCCTCTGTTTCTCGCACTCTGTTTCTCGCCCTCTGTTTCTCGCACTCTGTTTCAGCCACTCTGATTCAGCCCCTCTGTTTCAGCCCCTCTGTTTCAGCCCCTCTGTTTCAGCCCCACTGTTTAAGCCCCTCTGTTTCTCGCCCTCTGTTTCAGCCCCTCTGTTTCCCGCCCTCTGTTTCTCGCCCTCTGTTTCAGCCCCTCTGTTTCAGCCCCTCTGCTCCAGCCCCTCTGTTTCAGCCCCTCTTTTTCAGCCACTCTGTTTCAGCCCCTCTGTTTCAGCCCCTCTGTTTCAGCCCCTCTGTTTCTCGCCCTCTGTTTCTCGCCCTCTGTTTCTCGCTCTCTGTTTCACGCCCTCTGTTTCTCGCCCTCTGTTACTCGCCCTCTGTTTCAGCCCCTCTGTTTCATCCCCTCTGTTTCAGCCCCTCTGTTTCTCGCCCTCTGTTTCTCGCCCTCTGTTTCTCGCCCTCTGTTTCAGCCCGTCTGTTTCAGCCCCTCTGTTTCAGCCCCTCTGTTTCACCCCCTCTGTTTCAGCCCCTCTGTTTCTCGCCCTCTGTTTCAGCCCCTCTGTTTCAGCTCCTCTGTTTCACCCCCTCTGTTTCTCGCCCTCTGTTTCAGCCCCTCTGTTTCAGCCCCTCTGTTTCACCCCCTCTGTTTAAGCCCCTCTGTTTCAGCCCCTCTGTTTCAGCCCCACTCTTTCTCGCCCTCTGTTTCTCGCCCTCTGTTTGACGCCATCTGTTTCAGCCCCTCTGTTTCAGCCCCTCTTTTTCAGCCCCTTTGTTTCAGCCCCTCTGTTTCATCCCCTCTGTTTCAGCTCCACTGTTTCAGCCCCTCTGTTTCTCGCACTCTGTTTCTCGCCCTCTGTTTCTCGCACTCTGTTTCAGCCACTCTGATTCAGCCCCTCTGTTTCAGCCCCTCTGTTTCAGCCCCTCTGTTTCAGCCCCATTGTTTAAGCCCCTCTGTTTCTCGCCCACTGTTTCAGCCCCTCTGTTTCTCGCCCTCTGTTTCTCGCCCTCTGTTTCAGCCCCTCTGTTTCAGCCCCTCTGCTCCAGCCCCTCTGTTTCAGCCCCTCTTTTTCAGCCACTCTGTTTCAGCCCGTCTGTTTCACCCCCTCTGTTTCTCGCCCTCTGTTTCTCGCTCTCTGTTTCTCGCCCTCTGTTTCAGCCCCTCTGTTTCTCGCCCACTGTTTCAGCCCCTCTGTTTCTCGCCCTCTGTTTCAGCCCCTCTGTTTCAGCCCCTCTGTTTCAGCCCCTCTGTTTCAGACCCTCTGTTTCTCGCCCTCTGTTTCAGCCCCTCTGTTTCAGCCCCTCTGTTTCTCGCCCTCTGTTTCTGCCCCTCTGTTTCAGCCCCTCTGTTTCAGCCCCTCTGTTTCAGCCCCTCTGTTTCAGCCCCTCTGTTTCTCGCCCTCTGTTTCTCGCCCTCTGTTTCAGCCCCTCTGTTTCAGCCCCTCTGTTTCACCCCCTCTGTTTCAGCCCCTCTGTTTCAGCCCCTCTGTTTCTCGCCGTCTGTTTCTCGCCCTCTGTTTCTCGCTCTCTGTTTCTCGCCCTCTGTTTCTCGCCCTCTGTTTCTCTCCCTCTGTTTCAGCCCGTCTGTTTCACCCCCTCTGTTTCAGCCCCTCTGTTTCTCGCCCACTGTTTCTCGCCCTCTGTTTCAGCCCCTCAGTTTCAGACCCTCTGTTTCAGCCCCTCTGTTTCACCCCATCTGTTTCAGCCCCTCTGTTTCTCGCCCTCTGTTTCAGCCCCTCTGTTTCAGCTCCTCTGTTTCAGCCCCTCTGTTTCTCGCCCTCAGTTTCAGCCCCTCTGTTTCAGCCCCTCTGTTTCACCCCCTCTGTTTCTCGCCCTCTGTTTCAGCCCCTCTGTTTCTCGCCCTCTGTTACTCGCCCCCTGTTTCAGCCCCTCTGTTTCACCCCTCTGTTTCAGCCCCTCTGTTTCAGCCCCTCTTTTTCAGCCACTCTGTTTCAGCCCCTCTGTTTCAGCCCCTCTGTTTCTCGCCCTCTGTTTCTCGCTCTCTGTTTCTCGCCCTCTGTTTCAGCCCCTCTGTTTCTCGCCCACTGTTTCAACCCCTCTGTTTCTCGCCCTCTGTTTCAGACCCTCTGTTTCAGCCCCTCTGTTTCAGCCCCTCTGTTTCAGACCCTCTGTTTCAGCCCCTCTGTTTCAGCCCCTCTGTTTCAGCCCATCTGTTTCTCGCCCTCTGTTTCAGCCCCTCTGTTTCAGCCCCTCTGTTTCAGCCCCTCTGTTTCAGCCCCTCTGTTTCAGCCCCTCTGTTTCTCGCCCTCTGTTTCTCGCCCTCTGTTTCTGCCGCTCTGTTTCAGCCCGTCTGTTTCAGCCCCTCTGTTTCAGCCCCTCTGTTTCAGCCCCTCTGTTTCTCGCCCTCTGTTTCTCGCCCTCTGTTTCAGCCCCTCTGTTTCACGCCCTCTGTTTCTCGCCCTCTGTTTCTCGCCCTCTGTTTCAGCCCCTCTGTTTCACCCCCTCTGTTTAAGCCCCTCTGTTTCTCGCCCTCTGTTTCTCGCCCTCTGTTTCTCGCCCTCTGTTTCAGCCCCTCTGTTTCAGCCCCACTGTTTCTCGCCCTCTTTTCAGCCCCTCTGTTTCAGCCCCTCTGTTTCTCGCCCTCTGTTTCTCGCTCTCTGTTTCTCGCCCTCTGTTTCAGATCCTCTGTTTCTCGCCCTCTGTTTCAGCCCCTCTGTTTCAGCCCCTCTGTTTCAGCCCCTCTGTTTCAGCCCCTCTGTTTCAGCCCCACTGTTTCTCGCCCTCTTTTCAGCCCCTCTGTTTCAGCCCCTCTGTTTCTCGCCCTCTGTTTCAGCCCCTCTGTTTCAGCCCCTCTGTTTCAGCCCCTCTGTTTCAGCCCCTCTGTTTCAGCCCCTCTGTTTCTCGCCCTCTGTTTCTCGCCCTCTGTTTCTCGCTCTCTGTTTCACGCCCTCTGTTTCTCGCCCTCTGTTTCTCGCCCTCTGTTTCAGCCCCTCTGTTTCATCCCCTCTGTTTCAGCCCCTCTGTTTCTCGCCCTCTGTTTCTCGCCCTCTGTTTCTCGCCGTCTGTTTCAGCCCATCTGTTTCAGCCCCTCTGTTTCAGCCCCTCTGTTTCACCCCCTCTGTTTCAGCCCCTCTGTTTCTCGCCCTCTGTTTCAGCCCCTCTGTTTCAGCTCCTCTGTTTCACCCCCTCTGTTTCTCGCCCTCTGTTTCAGCCCCTCTGTTTCAGCCCCTCTGTTTCACCCCCTCTGTTTCAGCCCCTCTGTTTCAGCCCCTCTGTTTCAGCCCCACTCTTTCTCGCCCTCTGTTTCTCGCCCTCTGTTTGACGCCCTCTGTTTCAGCCCCTCTGTTTCAGCCCCTCTTTTTCAGCCCCTAAGTTTCAGCCCCTCTGTTTCAGCCCCTCTGTTTCAGCTCCACTGTTTCAGCCCCTCTGTTTCTCGCACTCTGTTTCTCGCCCTCTGTTTCTCGCACTCTGTTTCAGCCACTCTGATTCAGCCCCTCTGTTTCAGCCCCTCTGTTTCAGCCCCTCTGTTTCAGCCCCACTGTTTAAGCCCCTCTGTTTCTCGCCCTCTGTTTCAGCCCCTCTGTTTCCCGCCCTCTGTTTCTCGCCCTCTGTTTCAGCCCCTCTGTTTCAGCCCCTCTGCTCCAGCCCCTCTGTTTCAGCCCCTCTTTTTCAGCCACTCTGTTTCAGCCCCTCTGTTTCAGCCCCTCTGTTTCTCGCCCTCTGTTTCTCGCTCTCTGTTTCTCGCCCTCTGTTTCAGCCCCTCTGTTTCTCGCCCACTGTTTCAGCCCCTCTGTTTCTCGCCCTCTGTTTCAGCCCCTCTGTTTCAGCCCCTCTGTTTCAGCCCCTCTGTTTCAGACCCTCTGTTTCTCGCCCTCTGTTTCAGCCCCTCTGTTTCAGCACCTCTGTTTCTCGCCCTCTGTTTCTGCCCCTCTGTTTCAGCCCCTCTGTTTCAGCCCCTCTGTTTCAGCCCCTCTATTTCAGCCCCTCTGTTTCTCGCCCTCTGTTTCTCGCCCTCTGTTTCAGCCCCTCTGTTTCAGCCCCTCTGTTTCACCCCCTCTGTTTCAGCCCCTCTGTTTCAGCCCCTCTGTTTCTCGCCGTCTGTTTCTCGCCCTCTGTTTCTCGCTCTCTGTTTCTCGCCCTCTGTTTCTCGCCCTCTGTTTCTCTCCCTCTGTTTCAGCCCGTCTGTTTCACCCCCTCTGTTTCAGCCCCTCTGTTTCTCGCCCACTGTTTCTCGCCCTCTGTTTCAGCCCCTCAGTTTCAGCCCCTCTGTTTCAGCCCCTCTGTTTCACCCCATCTGTTTCAGCCCCTCTGTTTCTCGCCCTCTGTTTCAGCCCCTCTGTTTCAGCTCCTCTGTTTCAGCCCCTCTGTTTCTCGCCCTCTGTTTCAGCCCCTCTGTTTCAGCCCCTCTGTTTCACCCCCTCTGTTTCTCGCCCTCTGTTTCAGCCCCTCTGTTTCTCGCCCTCTGTTTCTCGCCCCCTGTTTCATCCCCTCTGTTTCACCCCTCTGTTTCAGCCCCTCTGTTTCAGCCCCTCTTTTTCAGCCACTCTGTTTCAGCCCCTCTGTTTCAGCCCCTCTGTTTCTCGCCCTCTGTTTCTCGCTCTCTGTTTCTCGCCCTCTGTTTCAGTCCCTCTGTTTCTCGCCCACTGTTTCAACCCCTCTGTTTCTCGCCCTCTGTTTCTCGCCCTCTGTTTCTCGCCCTCTGTTTCACCCCGTCTGTTTCAGCCCCTCTGTTTCAGCCCCTCTGTTTCACCCCCTCTGTTTCAGCCCCTCTGTTTCTCGCCCTCTGTTTCAGCCCCTCTGTTTCAGCTCATCTGTTTCACCCCCTCTGTTTCTCGCCCTCTGTTTCAGCCCCTCTGTTTCAGCCCCTCTGTTTCACCCCCTCTGTTTCAGCCCCTCTGTTTCAGCCCCTCTGTTTCAGCCCCACTCTTTCTCGCCCTCTGTTTCTCGCCCTCTGTTTGACGCCCTCTGTTTCAGCCCCTCTGTTTCAGCCCCTCTTTTTCAGCCCCTTTGTTTCAGCCCCTCTGTTTCAGCCCCTCTGTTTCAGCTCCACTGTTTCAGCCCCTCTGTTTCTCGCACTCTGTTTCTCGCCCTCTGTTTCTCGCACTCTGTTTCAGCCACTCTGATTCAGCCCCTCTGTTTCAGCCCCTCTGTTTCAGCCCCTCTGTTTCAGCCCCACTGTTTAAGCCCCTCTGTTTCTCGCCCACTGTTTCAGCCCCTCTGTTTCTCGCCCTCTGTTTCTCGCCCTCTGTTTCAGCCCCTCTGTTTCAGCCCCTCTTCTCCAGCCCCTCTGTTTCAGCCCCTCTTTTTCAGCCACTCTGTTTCAGCCCCTCTGTTTCAGCCCCTCTGTTTCTCGCCCTCTGTTTCTCGCTCTCTGTTTCTCGCCCTCTGTTTCAGCCCCTCTGTTTCTCGCCCACTGTTTCAGCCCCTCTGTTTCTCGCCCTCTGTTTCAGCCCCTCTGTTTCAGCCCCTCTGTTTCAGCCCCTCTGTTTCAGACCCTCTGTTTCTCGCCCTCTGTTTCAGCCCCTCTGTTTCAGCCCCTCTGTTTCTCGCCCTCTGTTTCTGCCCCTCTGTTTCAGCCCCTCTGTTTCAGCCCCTCTGTTTCAGCCCCTCTGTTTCAGCCCCTCTGTTTCTCGCCCTCTGTTTCTCGCCCTCTGTTTCAGCCCCTCTGTTTCAGCCCCTCTGTTTCACCCCCTCTGTTTCAGCCCCTCTGTTTCAGCCCCTCTGTTTCTCGCCGTCTGTTTCTCGCCCTCTGTTTCTCGCTCTCTGTTTCTCGCCCTCTGTTTCTCGCCCTCTGTTTCTCTCCCTCTGTTTCAGCCCGTCTGTTTCACCCCCTCTGTTTCAGCCCCTCTGTTTCTCGCCCACTGTTTCTCGCCCTCTGTTTCAGCCCCTCAGTTTCAGCCCCTCTGTTTCAGCCCCTCTCGTTCACCCCATCTGTTTCAGCCCCTCTGTTTCTCGCCCTCTGTTTCAGCCCCTCTGTTTCAGCTCCTCTGTTTCAGCCCCTCTGTTTCTCGCCCTCTGTTTCAGCCCCTCTGTTTCAGCCCCTCTGTTTCACCCCCTCTGTTTCTCGCCCTCTGTTTCAGCCCCTCTGTTTCTCGCCCTCTGTTTCTCGCCCCCTGTTTCAGCCCCTCTGTTTCACCCCTCTGTTTCAGCCCCTCTGTTTCAGCCCCTCTTTTTCAGCCACTCTGTTTCAGCCCCTCTGTTTCAGCCCCTCTGTTTCTCGCCCTCTGTTTCTCGCTCTCTGTTTCTCGCCCTCTGTTTCAGCCCCTCTGTTTCTCGCCCACTGTTTCAACCCCTCTGTTTCTCGCCCTCTGTTTCAGACCCTCTGTTTCAGCCCCTCTGTTTCAGCCCCTCTGTTTCAGACCCTCTGTTTCAGACCCTCTGTTTCAGCCCCTCTATTTCAGCCCATCTGTTTCTCGCCCTCTGTTTCAGCCCCTCTGTTTCAGCCCCTCTGTTTCAGCCCCTCTGTTTCAGCCCCTCTGTTTCAGCCCCTCTGTTTCTCGCCCTCTGTTTCTCGCCCTCTGTTTCAGCCGCTCTGTTTCAGCCCGTCTGTTTCAGCCCCTCTGTTTCAGCCCCTCTGTTTCAGCCCCTCTGTTTCTCGCCCTCTGTTTCTCGCCCTCTGTTTCAGCCCCTCTGTTTCACGCCCTCTGTTTCTCGCCCTCTGTTTCTGGCCCTCTGTTTCAGCCCCTCTGTTTCACCCCCTCTGTTTAAGCCCCTCTGTTTCTCGCCCTCTGTTTCTCGCCCTCTGTTTCTCGCCCTCTGTTTCAGCCCCTCTGTTTCAGCCCCACTGTTTCTCGCCCTCTTTTCAGCCCCTCTGTTTCAGCCCCTCTGTTTCTCGCCCTCTGTTTCTCGCTCTCTGTTTCTCGCCCTCTGTTTCAGATCCTCTGTTTCTCGCCGTCTGTTTCAGCCCCTCTGTTTCAGCCCCTCTGTTTCAGCCCCTCTGTTTCAGCCCCTCTGTTTCAGCCCCACTGTTTCTCGCCCTCTTTTCAGCCCCTCTGTTTCAGCCCCTCTGTTTCTCGCCCTCTGTTTCAGCCCCTCTGTTTCAGCCCCTCTGTTTCAGCCCCTCTGTTTCAGCCCCTCTGTTTCAGTCCCTCTGTTTCTCGCCCTCTGTTTCTCGCCCTCTGTTTCTCGCTCTCTGTTTCACGCCCTCTGTTTCTCGCCCTCTGTTTCTCGCCCTCTGTTTCAGCCCCTCTGTTTCATCCCCTCTGTTTCAGCCCCTCTGTTTCTCGCCCTCTGTTTCTCGCCCTCTGTTTCTCGCCCTCTGTTTCAGCCCATCTGTTTCAGCCCCTCTGTTTCAGCCCCTCTGTTTCACCCCCTCTGTTTCAGCCCCTCTGTTTCTCGCCCTCTGTTTCAGCCCCTCTGTTTCAGCTCCTCTGTTTCACCCCCTCTGTTTCTCGCCCTCTGTTTCAGCCCCTCTGTTTCAGCCCCTCTGTTTCACCCCCTCTGTTTCAGCCCCTCTGTTTCAGCCCCACTCTTTCTCGCCCTCTGTTTCTCGCCCTCTGTTTGACGCCCTCTGTTTCAGCCCCTCTGTTTCAGCCCCTCTTTTTCAGCCCCTTTGTTTCAGCCCCTCTGTTTCAGCCCCTCTGTTTCAGCTCCACTGTTTCAGCCCCTCTGTTTCTCGCACTCTGTTTCTCGCCCTCTGTTTCTCGCACTCTGTTTCAGCCACTCTGATTCAGCCCCTCTGTTTCAGCCCCTCTGTTTCAGCCCCTCTGTTTCAGCCCCACTGTTTAAGCCCCTCTGTTTCTCGCCCTCTGTTTCAGCCCCTCTGTTTCTCGCCCTCTGTTTCTCGCCCTCTGTTTCAGCCCCTCTGTTTCAGCCCCTCTGCTCCAGCCCCTCTGTTTCAGCCCCTCTTTTTCAGCCACTCTGTTTCAGCCCCTCTGTTTCAGCCCCTCTGTTTCTCGCCCTCTGTTTCTCGCTCTCTGTTTCTCGCCCTCTGTTTCAGCCCCTCTGTTTCTCGCCCACTGTTTCAGCCCCTCTGTTTCTCGCCCTCTGTTTCAGCCCCTCTGTTTCAGCCCCTCTGTTTCAGCCCCTCTGTTTCAGACCCTCTGTTTCTCGACCTCTGTTTCAGCCCCTCTGTTTCAGCCCCTCTGTTTCTCGCCCTCTGTTTCTGCCCCTCTGTTTCAGCCCCTCTGTTTCAGCCCCTCTGTTTCAGCCCCTCTGTTTCAGCCCCTCTGTTTCTCGCCCTCTGTTTCTCGCCCTCTGTTTCAGCCCCTCTGTTTCAGCCCCTCTGTTTCACCCCCTCTGTTTCATCCCCTCTGTTTCAGCCCCTCTGTTTCTCGCCGTCTGTTTCTCGCCCTCTGTTTCTCGCTCTCTGTTTCTCGCCCTCTGTTTCTCGCCCTCTGTTTCTCTCCCTCTGTTTCAGCCCGTCTGTTTCACCCCCTCTGTTTCAGCCCCTCTGTTTCTCGCCCACTGTTTCTCGCCCTCTGTTTCAGCCCCTCAGTTTCAGCCCCTCTGTTTCAGCCCCTCTGTTTCACCCCATCTGTTTCAGCCCCTCTGTTTCTCGCCCTCTGTTTCAGCCCCTCTGTTTCAGCTCCTCTGTTTCAGCCCCTCTGTTTCTCGCCCTCTGTTTCAGCCCCTCTGTTTCAGCCCCTCTGTTTCACCCCCTCTGTTTCTCGCCCTCTGTTTCAGCCCCTCTGTTTCTCGCCCTCTGTTTCTCGCCCCCTGTTTCAGCCCCTCTGTTTCACCCCTCTGTTTCAGCCCCTCTGTTTCAGCCCCTCTTTTTCAGCCACTCTGTTTCAGCCCCTCTGTTTCAGCCCCTCTGTTTCTCGCCCTCTGTTTCTCGCTCTCTGTTTCTCGCCCTCTGTTTCAGCCCCTCTGTTTCTCGCCCACTGTTTCAACCCCTCTGTTTCTCGCCCTCTGTTTCAGCCCCTCTGTTTCAGCCCCTCTGTTTCAGCCCCTCTGTTTCAGACCCTCTGTTTCAGACCCTCTGTTTCAGCCCCTCTATTTCAGCCCATCTGTTTCTCGCCCTCCGGTTCAGCCCCTCTGTTTCAGCCCCTCTGTTTCAGCCCCTCTGTTTCAGCCCCTCTGTTTCAGCCCCTCTGTTTCTCGCCCTCTGTTTCTCGCCCTCTGTTTCAGCCGCTCTGTTTCAGCCCGTCTGTTTCAGCCCCTCTGTTTCAGCCCCTCTGTTTCAGCCCCTCTGTTTCTCGCCCTCTGTTTCTCGCCATCTGTTTCTCGCTCTCTGTTTCACGCCCTCTGTTTCTCGCCCTCTGTTTCTCGCCCTCTGTTTCAGCCCCTCTGTTTCACCCCCTCTGTTTAAGCCCCTCTGTTTCTCGCCCTCTGTTTCTCGCCCTCTGTTTCTCGCCCCCTGTTTCAGCCCCTCTGTTTCACCCCTCTGTTTCAGCCCCTCTGTTTCAGCCCCTCTTTTTCAGCCACTCTGTTTCAGCCCCTCTGTTTCAGCCCCTCTGTTTCTCGCCCTCTGTTTCTCGCTCTCTGTTTCTCGCCCTATGTTTCAGCCCCTCTGTTTCTCGCCCACTGTTTCAACCCCTCTGTTTCTCGCCCTCTGTTTCAGACCCTCTGTTTCAGCCCCTCTGTTTCAGCCCCTCTGTTTCAGACCCTCTGTTTCAGACCCTCTGTTTCAGCCCCTCTATTTCAGCCCATCTGTTTCTCGCCCTCTGTTTCAGCCCCTCTGTTTCAGCTCCTCTGTTTCAGCCCCTCTGTTTCAGCCCCTCTGTTTCAGCCCCTCTGTTTCTCGCCCTCTGTTTCTCGCCCACTGTTTCAGCCGCTCTGTTTCAGCCCGTCTGTTTCAGCCCCTCTGTTTCAGCCCCTCTGTTTCAGCCCCTCTGTTTCTCGCCCTCTGTTTCTCGCCCTCTGTTTCAGCCCCTCTGTTTCACGCCCTCTGTTTCTCGCCCTCTGTTTCTCGCCCTCTGTTTCAGCCCCTCTGTTTCACCCCCTCTGTTTAAGCCCCTCTGTTTCTCGCCCTCTGTTTCTCGCCCTCTGTTTCTCGCCCTCTGTTTCAGCCCCTCTGTTTCAGCCCCACTGTTTCTCGCCCTCTTTTCAGCCCCTCTGTTTCAGCCCCTCTGTTTCTCGCCCTCTGTTTCTCGCTCTCTGTTTCTCGCCCTCTGTTTCAGATCCTCTGTTTCTCGCCCTCTGTTTCAGCCCCTCTGTTTCAGCCCCTCTGTTTCAGCCCCTCTGTTTCAGCCCCTCTGTTTCAGCCCCACTGTTTCTCGCCCTCTTTTCAGCCCCTCTGTTTCAGCCCCTCTGTTTCTCGCCCTCTGTTTCAGCCCCTCTGTTTCAGCCCCTCTGTTTCAGCCCCTCTGTTTCAGCCCCTCTGTTTCAGCCCCTCTGTTTCTCGCCCTCTGTTTCTCGCCCTCTGTTTCTCGCTCTCTGTTTCACGCCCTCTGTTTCTCGCCCTCTGTTTCTCGCCCTCTGTTTCAGCCCCTCTGTTTCATCCCCTCTGTTTCAGCCCCTCTGTTTCTCGCCCTCTGTTTCTCGCCCTCTGTTTCTCGCCCTCTGTTTCAGCCCATCTGTTTCAGCCCCTCTGTTTCAGCCCCTCTGTTTCACCCCCTCTGTTTCAGCCCCTCTGTTTCTCGCCCTCTGTTTCAGCCCCTCTGTTTCAGCTCCTCTGTTTCACCCCCTCTGTTTCTCGCCCTCTGTTTCAGCCCCTCTGTTTCAGCCCCTCTGTTTCACCCCCTCTGTTTCAGCCCCTCTGTTTCAGCCCCTCTGTTTCAGCCCCACTCTTTCTCGCCGTCTATTTCTCGCCCTCTGTTTGACGCCCTCTGTTTCAGCCCCTCTGTTTCAGCCCCTCTTTTTCAGCCCCTTTGTTTCAGCCCCTCTGTTTCAGCCCCTCTGTTTCAGCTCCACTGTTTCAGCCCCTCTGTTTCTCGCACTCTGTTTCTCGCCCTCTGTTTCTCGCACTCTGTTTCAGCCACTCTGATTCAGCCCCTCTGTTTCAGCCCCTCTGTTTCAGCCCCACTGTTTAAGCCCCTCTGTTTCTCGCCCTCTGTTTCAGCCCCTCTGTTTCTCGCCCTCTGTTTCTCGCCCTCTGTTTCAGCCCCTCTGTTTCAGCCCCTCTGCTCCAGCCCCTCTGTTTCAGCCCCTCTTTTTCAGCCACTCTGTTTCAGCCCCTCTGTTTCAGCCCCTCTGTTTCTCGCCCTCTGTTTCTCGCTCTCTGTTTCTCGCCCTCTGTTTCAGCCCCTCTGTTTCTCGCCCACTGTTTCAGCCCCTCTGTTTCTCGCCCTCTGTTTCAGCCCCTCTGTTTCAGCCCCTCTGTTTCAGCCCCTCTGTTTCAGACCCTCTGTTTCTCGCCCTCTGTTTCAGCCCCTCTGTTTCAGCCCCTCTGTTTCTCGCCCTCTGTTTCTGCCCCTCTGTTTCAGCCCCTCTGTTTCAGCCCCTCTGTTTCAGCCCCTCTGTTTCAGCCCCTCTGTTTCTCGCCCTCTGTTTCTCGCCCTCTGTTTCAGCCCCTCTGTTTCAGCCCCTCTGTTTCACCCCCTCTGTTTCAGCCCCTCTGTTTCAGCCCCTCTGTTTCTCGCCGTCTGTTTCTCGCCCTCTGTTTCTCGCTCTCTGTTTCTCGCCCTCTGTTTCTCGCCCTCTGTTTCTCTCCGTCTGTTTCAGACCGTCTGTTTCACCCCCTCTGTTTCAGCCCCTCTGTTTCTCGCCCACTGTTTCTCGCCCTCTGTTTCAGCCCCTCAGTTTCAGCCCCTCTGTTTCAGCCCCTCTGTTTCACCCCATCTGTTTCAGCCCCTCTGTTTCTCGCCCTCTGTTTCAGCCCCTCTGGTTCAGCTCCTCTGTTTCAGCCCCTCTGTTTCTCGCCCTCTGTTTCAGCCCCTCTGTTTCAGCCCCTCTGTTTCACCCCCTCTGTTTCTCGCCCTCTGTTTCAGCCCCTCTGTTTCTCGCCCTCTGTTTCTCGCCCCCTGTTTCAGCCCCTCTGTTTCACCCCTCTGTTTCAGCCCCTCTGTTTCAGCCCCTCTTTTTCAGCCACTCTGTTTCAGCCCCTCTGTTTCAGCCCCTCTGTTTCTCGCCCTCTGTTTCTCGCTCTCTGTTTCTCGCCCTCTGTTTCAGCCCCTCTGTTTCTCGCCCACTGTTTCAACCCCTCTGTTTCTCGCCCTCTGTTTCAGCCCCTCTGTTTCAGCCCCTCTGTTTCAGCCCCTCTGTTTCAGACCCTCTGTTTCAGACCATCTGTTTCAGCCCCTCTATTTCAGCCCATCTGTTTCTCGCCCTCTGTTTCAGCCCCTCTGTTTCAGCCCCTCTGTTTCAGCCCCTCTGTTTCAGCTCCTCTGTTTCAGCCCCTCTGTTTCTCGCCCTCTGTTTCTCGCCCTCTGTTTCAGCCGCTCTGTTTCAGCCCGTCTGTTTCAGCCCCTCTGTTTCAGCCCCTCTGTTTCAGCCCCTCTGTTTCTCGCCCTCTGTTTCTCGCCCTCTGTTTCTCGCTCTCTGTTTCACGCCCTCTGTTTCTCGCCCTCTGTTTCTCGCCCTCTGTTTCAGCCCCTCTGTTTCACCCCCTCTGTTTAAGCCCCTCTGTTTCTCGCCCTCTGTTTCTCGCCCTCTGTTTCTCGCCCTCTGTTTCAGCCCCTCTGTTTCAGCCCCTCTGTTTCAGCCCCACTGTTTCAGCCCCTCTGTTTCACCCCCTCTGTTTCAGCCCCTCTGTTTCTCGCCCTCTGTTACAGCCCCTCTTGTTTCAGCTCCTCTGTTTCAGCCACTCTGTTTCGCGCCCTCTGTTTCAGCCCCTCTGTTTCAGCCCCTCTGTTTCACCCCCTCTGTTTCAGCCCCTCTGTTTCAGCCCCTCTGTTTCAGTCCCACTCTTTCTCGCCCTCTGTTTCTCGCCCTCTGTTTCTCGCCCTCTGTTTCAGCCCCTCTGTTTCAGCCCCTCTGTTTCTCGCCCTCTGTTTCAGCCCCTCTGTTTCAGCCCCTCTGTTTCAGCCCCTCTGTTTCTCGCCCTCTGTTTCAGCCCCTCTGTTTCAGCCCCTCTGTTTCAGCCCCTCTGTTTCTCACCCTCTGTTTCTCGCCCTCTATTTCAGCCCCTCTGTTTCAGCCCCTCTGTTTCAGCCCCTCTGTTTCAGCCCCTCTGTTTCTCGCCCTCTGTTTCTCGCCCTCTGTTTCTCGCCCTCTGTTTCAGCCCCTCTGTTTCAGCCCCTCTGTTTCAGCCCCTCTGTTTCTCGCCCTCTGTTTCAGCCCCTCTGTTTCAGCTCCTCTGTTTCAGCCCCTCTGTTTCAGCCCCTCTGTTTCAGCCCCACTGTTTCTCGCCCTTTGTTTCTCGTCCTCTGTTTCAGCCCCTCTGTTTCAGCCACTCTGTTTCTCAGCCTCTGTTTCAGCCCTTCTGTTTCTCGCCCTCTGTTTCAGCCCCTCTGTTTCAGCCCCTCTGTTTCAGCCCCTCTGTTTCAGCCACTCTGTTTCTCGCCCTCTGTTTCTCGCCCTCTGTTTCTCGCCCTCTGTTTCTCGCCCCTCTGTTTCAGCCCCTCTGTTTCAGCCCATCTGTTTCAGCTCCTCTGTTTCTCGCCCTCTGTTTCAGCCCCTCTGTTTCAGCCCCTCTGTTTCAGCCCCTCTGTTTCAGCCCCTCTGTTTCAGCCCCTCTGTTTCAGCCACTCTGTTTCTCGCCCTCTGTTTCTCGCCCTCTGTTTCTCGCCCTCTGTTTCTCGCCCCTCTGTTTCAGCCCCTCTGTTTCAGCCCCTCTGTTTCAGCTCCTCTGTTTCTCGCCCTCTGTTTCAGCCCCTCTGTTTCAGCCCCTCTGTTCCAGCCCCTCTGTTTCAGCCCCTCTGTTTCAGCTCCACTGTTTCACCCCCTCTGTTTCTCGCCCTCTGTTTCTCTCCCTCTGTTTCTCGCGCTCTGTTTCAGCCCCTCTGTTTCAGCCCCTCTGTTTCAGCCCATCTGTTTCAGCCCCTCTGTTTCTCGCCCTCTGTTTCAGCCCCTCTGTTTCAGCCCCTCTGTTTCAGCCCCTCTGTTTCAGCCCCTCTTTTTCAGCCCCTCTGTTTCAGCCCCTCAGTTTCAGCCCCTCTGTTTCTCGCCGTCTGTTTCAGCCCCTCTGTTTCTCGCCCTCTGTTTCAGCCCCTCTGTTTCAGCCCCTCTGTTTCAGCCCATCTGTTTCAGCCCCTCTGTTTCTCGCCCTCTGTTTCAGCCCTTCTCTTTCAGCCCCTCTGTTTCAGCCCCTCTGTTTCAGCCCCTCTGTTTCAGCCCCTCTGTTCCAGCCCCTCTGTTTCTCGCCCTTTGTTTCAGCCCCGCTGTTTCAGCCCCTCTGTTTCAGCGCCTCTGTTTCTCGCCCTCTGTTTCAGCCCCTCTGTTTCTCGCCCACTGTTTCAGCCCCTCTGCTTCTCGCCCTCTGTTTCAGCCCCTCTGTTTCAGCCCCTCTGTTTCAGCCCCTCTGTTTCAGCCCCACTGTTTCTCGCCCTCTTTTCAGCCCCTCTGTTTCAGCCCCTCTGTTTCTCGCCCTCTGTTTCAGCCCCTCTGTTTCAGCCCCTCTGTTTCAGCCCCTCTGTTTCAGCCCCTCTGTTTCTCGCCCTCTGTTTCTCGCCCTCTGTTTCTCGCTCTCTGTTTCACGCCCTCTGTTTCTCGCCCTCTGTTTCTCGCCCTCTGTTTCAGCCCCTCTGTTTCACCCCCTCTGTTTCAGCCCCTCTGTTTCTCGCCCTCTGTTTCTCGCCCTCTGTTTCTCGCCCTCCGTTTCAGCCACTCAGATTCAGCCCCTCTGTTTCAGCCCCTCTGTTTCAGCCCCTCTGTTTCAGCCCCACTGTTTAAGCCCCTCTGTTTCTCGCCCTCTGTTTCAGCCCCTCTGTTTCTCGCCCTCTGTTTCTCGCCCTCTGTTTCAGCCACTCTGTTTCAGCCCCTCTGTTTCAGCCCCTCTGTTTCAGCCCCTCTTTTTAGGCCACTCTGTTTCAGCCCCTCTATTTCAGCCCCTCTGTTTCTCGCCGTCTGTTTCTCGCTCTCTGTTTCTCGCCCTCTGTATCAGCCCCTCAGTTTCTCGCCCACTGTTTCAGCCCCTCTGTTTCTCGCCCTCTGTTTCAGCCCCTCTGTTTCAGCCCCTCTGTTTCAGCCCCTCTGTTTCAGCCCCACTGTTTCTCGCCCTCTTTTCAGCCCCTCTGTTTCCGCCCCTCTGTTTCTCGCCCTCTGTTTCTCGCTCTCTGTTTCTCGCCCTCTGTTTCAGATCCTCTGTTTCTCGCCCTCTGTTTCAGCCCCTCTGTTTCAGCCCCTCTGTTTCAGCCCATCTGTTTCAGCCCCTCTGTTTCAGCCCCACTGTTTCTCGCCCTCTTTTCAGCCCCTCTGTTTCAGCCCCTCTGTTTCTCGCCCTCTGTTTCAGCCCCTCTGTTTCAGCCCAACTGTTTCAGCCCCTCTGTTTCAGCCCCTCTGTTTCAGCCCCTCTGTTTCTCGCCCTCTGTTTCTCGCCCTCTGTTTCTCGCTCTCTGTTTCACGCCCTCTGTTTCTCGCCCTCTGTTTCTCGCCCTCTGTTTCAGCCCATCTGTTTCATCCCCTCTGTTTCAGCCCCTCTGTTTCTCGCCCTCTGTTTCTCGACCTCTGTTTCTCGCCCCCTGTTTCAGCCCCTCTGTTTCAGCCCCTCTGTTTCACCCCCTCTGTTTCAGCCCCTCTGTTTCAGCCCCACTCTTTCTCGCCCTCTGTTTCGCGCCCTCTGTTTGACGCCCTCTGTTTCAGCCCCTCTGTTTCAGCCCCTCTTTTTCAGCCCCTTTGTTTCAGCCCCTCTGTTTCAGCCCCTCTGTTTCAGCTCCACTGTTTCAGCCCCTCTGTTTCTCGCACTCTGTTTCTCGCCCTCTGTTTCTCGCCCCCTGTTTCAGCCCCTCTGTTTCAGCCCCTCTGTTTCACCCCCTCTGTTTCAGCCCCTCTGTTTCAGCCCCACTCTTTCTCGCCCTCTGTTTCGCGCCCTCTGTTTGACGCCCTCTGTTTCAGCCCCTCTGTTTCAGCCCCTCTTTTTCAGCCCCTTTGTTTCAGCCCCTCTGTTTCAGCCCCTCTGTTTCAGCTCCACTGTTTCAGCCCCTCTGTTTCTCGCACTCTGTTTCTCGCCCTCTGTTTCTCGCACTCTGCTTCAGCCACTCTGATTCAGCCCCTCTGTTTCAGCCCCTCTGTTTCAGCCCCTCTGTTTCAGCCCCACTGTTTAAGCCCCTCTGTTTCTCGCCCTCTGTTTCAGCCCCTCTGTTTCTCGCCCTCTGTTTCACGCCCTCTGTTTCAGCCCCTCTGTTTCAGCCCCTCTGCTCCAGCCCCTCTGTTTCAGCCCCTCTTTTTCAGCCACTCTGTTTCAGCCCCTCTGTTTCAGCCCCTCTGTTTCTCGCCCTCTGTTTCTCGCTCTCTGTTTCTCGCCCTCTGTTTCAGCCCCTCTGTTTCTCGCCCACTGTTTCAGCCCCTCTGTTTCTCGCCCTCTGTTTCAGCCCCACTGTTTCAGCCCCTCTGTTTCAGCCCCTCTGTTTCAGCCCCTCTGTTTCTCGCCCTCTGTTTCAGCCCCTCTGTTTCAGCCCCTCTGTTTCTCGCCCTCTGTTTCTGCCCCTCTGTTTCAGCCCCTCTGTTTCAGCCCCTCTGTTTCAGCCCCTCTGTTTCAGCCCCTCTGTTTCTCGCCCTCTGTTTCTCGCCCTCTGTTTCAGCCCCTCTGTTTCAGCCCCTCTGTTTCACCCCCTCTGTTTCAGCCCCTCTGTTTCAGCCCCTCTGTTTCTCGCCGTCTGTTTCTCGCCCTCTGTTTCTCGCTCTCTGTTTCTCGCCCTCTGTTTCTCGCCCTCTGTTTCTCTCCCTCTGTTTCAGCCCGTCTGTTTCACCCCCTCTGTTTCAGCCCCTCTGTTTCTCGCCCACTGTTTCTCGCCCTCTGTTTCAGCCCCTCTGTTTCAGCCCCTCTGTTTCAGCCCCTCTGTTTCACCCCATCTGTTTCAGCCCCTCTGTTTCTCGCCCTCTGTTTCAGCCCCTCTGTTTCAGCTCCTCTGTTTCAGCCCCTCTGTTTCTCGCCCTCTGTTTCAGCCCCTCTGTTTCAGCCCCTCTGTTTCACCCCCTCTGTTTCTCGCCCTCTGTTTCAGCCCCTCTGTTTCTCGCCCTCTGTTTCTCGCCCCCTGTTTCAGCCCCTCTGTTTCACCCCTCTGTTTCAGCCCCTCTGTTTCAGCCCCTCTTTTTCAGCCACTCTGTTTCAGCCCCTCTGTTTCAGCCCCTCTGTTTCTCGCCCTCTGTTTCTCGCTCTCTGTTTCTCGCCCTCTGTTTCAGCCCCTCTGTTTCTCGCCCACTGTTTCAACCCCTCTGTTTCTCGCCCTCTGTTTCAGCCCCTCTGTTTCAGCCCCTCTGTTTCAGCCCCTCTGTTTCAGACCCTCTGTTTCAGACCCTCTGTTTCAGCCCCTCTATTTCAGCCCATCTGTTTCTCGCCCTCTGTTTCAGCCCCTCTGTTTCAGCCCCTCTGTTTCAGCCCCTCTGTTTCAGCCCCTCTGTTTCAGCCCCTCTGTTTCTCGCCCTCTGTTTCTCGCCCTCTGTTTCAGCCGCTCTGTTTCAGCCCGTCTGTTTCAGCCCCTCTGTTTCAGCCCCTCTGTTTCAGCCCCTCTGTTTCTCGCCCTCTGTTTCTCGCCCTCTGTTTCTCGCTCTCTGTTTCACGCCCTCTGTTTCTCGCCCTCTGTTTCTCGCCCTCTGTTTCAGCCCCTCTGTTTCACCCCCTCTGTTTAAGCCCCTCTGTTTCTCGCCCTCTGTTTCTCGCCCTCTGTTTCTCGCCCTCTGTTTCAGCCCCTCTGTTTCAGCCCCTCTGTTTCAGCCCCACTGTTTCAGCCCCTCTGTTTCACCCCCTCTGTTTCAGCCCCTCTGTTTCTCGCCCTCTGTTACAGCCCCTCTGTTTCAGCTCCTCTGTTTCAGCCACTCTGTTTCGCGCCCTCTGTTTCAGCCCCTCTGTTTCAGCCCCTCTGTTTCACCCCCTCTGTTTCAGCCCCTCTGTTTCAGCCCCTCTGTTTCAGTCCCACTCTTTCTCGCCCTCTGTTTCTCGCCCTCTGTTTCTCGCCCTCTGTTTCAGCCCCTCTGTTTCAGCCCCTCTGTTTCTCGCCCTCTGTTTCAGCCCCTCTGTTTCAGCCCCTCTGTTTCAGCCCCTCTGTTTCTCGCCCTCTGTTTCAGCCCCTCTGTTTCAGCCCCTCTGTTTCACCCCCTCTGTTTCTCACCCTCTGTTTCTCGCCCTCTATTTCAGCCCCTCTGTTTCAGCCCCTCTGTTTCAGCCCCTCTGTTTCAGCCCCTCTGTTTCTCGCACTCTGTTTCTCGCCCTCTGTTTCTCGCCCTCTGTTTCTCGCCCTCTGTTTCAGCCCCTCTGTTTCAGCCCCTCTGTTTCAGCCCCTCTGTTTCTCGCCCTCTGTTTCAGCCCCTCTGTTTCAGCCCCTCTGTTTCAGCCCCTCTGTTTCAGCCCCACTGTTTCTCGCCCTTTGTTTCTCGTCCTCTGTTTCAGCCCCTCTGTTTCAGCCACTCTGTTTCTCAGCCTCTGTTTCAGCCCTTCTGTTTCTCGCCCTCTGTTTCAGCCCCTCTGTTTCAGCCCCTCTGTTTCAGCCCCTCTGTTTCAGCCACTCTGTTTCTCGCCCTCTGTTTCTCGCCCTCTGTTTCTCGCCCTCTGTTTCTCGCCCCTCTGTTTCAGCCCCTCTGTTTCAGCCCATCTGTTTCAGCTCCTCTGTTTCTCGCCCTCTGTTTCAGCCCCTCTGTTTCAGCCCCTCTGTTTCAGCTCCTCTGTTTCAGCCCCTCTGTTTCAGCTCCACTGTTTCAGCCCCTCTGTTTCTCGCCCTCTGTTTCTCTCCCTCTGTTTCTCGCCCTCTGTTTCAGCCCCTCTGTTTCAGCCCCTCTGTTTCAGCCTATCTGTTTCAGCCCCTCTGTTTCTCGCCCTCTGTTTCAGCCCTCTGTTTCAGCCCCTCTGTTTCAGCCCCTCTGTTTCAGCCCCTCTTTTTCAGCCCCTCTGTTTCAGCCCCTCAGTTTCAGCCCCTCTGTTTCTCGCCGTCTGTTTCAGCCCCTCTGTTTCTTGCCCTCTGTTTCAGCCCCTCTGTTAAACCCCCTCTGTTTCTCGCCCTCTGTTTCAACCCCTCTGTTTCTCGCCCTCTGTTTCTCGCCCCCTGTTTCAGCCCCTCTGTTTCACCCCTCTGTTTCAGCCCCTCTGTTTCAGCCACTCTTTTTCAGCCACTCTGTTTCAGCCCCTCTGTTTCAGTCCCTCTTTTTCTCGCCCTCTGTTTCAGCCCCTCTGTTTCTCGCCCAATGTTTCAGCCCCTCTGTTTCTCGCCCTCTGTTTCAGCCCCTCTGTTTCAGCCCCTCTGTTTCAGCCCCTCTGTTTCAGACCCTCTGTTTCAGACCCTCTGTTTCAGCCCCTCTATTTCAGCCCCTCTGTTTCTCGCCCTCTGTTTCAGCCCCTCTGTTTCAGCCCCTCTGTTTCAGCCCCTCTGTTTCAGCCCCTCTGTTTCAGCCCCTCTGTTTCTCGCCCTCTGTTTCTCGCCCTCTGTTTCAGCCGCTCTGTTTCAGCCCCTCTGTTTCAGCCCCTCTGTTTCTCGCCCTCTGTTTCTCGCCCTCTGTTTCTCGCTCTCTGTTTCACGCCCTCTGTTTCTCGCCCTCTGTTTCTCGCCCTCTGTTTCAGCCCCTCTGTTTCACCCCCTCTGTTTAAGCCCCTCTGTTTCTCGCCCTCTGTTTCTCGCCCTCTGTTTCTCGCCCTCTGTTTCAGCCCCTCTGTTTCAGCCCCTCTGTTTCAGCCCCACTGTTTCAGCCCCTCTGTTTCAGCCCCTCTGTTTCAGCCCCTCTGTTTCACCCCCTCTGTTTCAGCCCCTCTGTTTCAGCCCCACTCTTTCTCGCCCTCTGTTTCGCGCCCTCTGTTTGACGCCCTCTGTTTCAGCCCCTCTGTTTCAGCCCCTCTTTTTCAGCCCCTTTGTTTCAGCCCCTCTGTTTCAGCCCCTCTGTTTCAGCTCCACTGTTTCAGCCCCTCTGTATCTCGCACTCTGTTTCTCGCCCTCTGTTTCTCGCACTCTGCTTCAGCCACTCTGATTCAGCCCCTCTGTTTCAGCCCCTCTGTTTCAGCCCCTCTGTTTCAGCCCCACTGTTTAAGCCCCTCTGTTTCTCGCCCTCTGTTTCAGCCCCTCTGTTTCTCGCCCTCTGTTTCTCGCCCTCTGTTTCAGCCCCTCTGTTTCAGCCCCTCTGCTCCAGCCCCTCTGTTTCAGCCCCTCTTTTTCAGCCACTCTGTTTCAGCCCCTCTGTTTCAGCCCCTCTGTTTCTCGCCCTCTGTTTCTCGCTCTCTGTTTCTCGCCCTCTGTTTCAGCCCCTCTGTTTCTCGCCCACTGTTTCAGCCCCTCTGTTTCTCGCCCTCTGTTTCAGCCCCACTGTTTCAGCCCCTCTGTTTCAGCCCCTCTGTTTCAGCCCCTCTGTTTCTCGCCCTCTGTTTCAGCCCCTCTGTTTCAGCCCCTCTGTTTCTCGCCCTCTGTTTCTGCCCCTCTGTTTCAGCCCCTCTGTTTCAGCCCCTCTGTTTCAGCCCCTCTGTTTCAGCCCCTCTGTTTCTCGCCCTCTGTTTCTCGCCCTCTGTTTCAGCCCCTCTGTTTCAGCCCCTCTGTTTCACCCCCTCTGTTTCAGCCCCTCTGTTTCAGCCCCTCTGTTTCTCGCCGTCTGTTTCTCGCCCTCTGTTTCTCGCTCTCTGTTTCTCGCCCTCTGTTTCTCGCCCTCTGTTTCTCTCCCTCTGTTTCAGCCCGTCTGTTTCACCCCCTCTGTTTCAGCCCCTCTGTTTCTCGCCCACTGTTTCTCGCCCTCTGTTTCAGCCCCTCTGTTTCAGCCCCTCTGTTTCAGCCCCTCTGTTTCACCCCATCTGTTTCAGCCCCTCTGTTTCTCGCCCTCTGTTTCAGCCCCTCTGTTTCAGCTCCTCTGTTTCAGCCCCTCTGTTTCTCGCCCTCTGTGTCAGCCCCTCTGTTTCAGCCCCTCTGTTTCACCCCCTCTGTTTCTCGCCCTCTGTTTCAGCCCCTCTGTTTCTCGCCCTCTGTTTCTCGCCCCCTGTTTCAGCCCCTCTGTTTCACCCCTCTGTTTCAGCCCCTCTGTTTCAGCCCCTCTTTTTCAGCCACTCTGTTTCAGCCCCTCTGTTTCAGCCCCTCTGTTTCTCGCCCTCTGTTTCTCGCTCTCTGTTTCTCGCCCTCTGTTTCAGCCCCTCTGTTTCTCGCCCACTGTTTCAACCCCTCTGTTTCTCGCCCTCTGTTTCAGCCCCTCTGTTTCAGCCCCTCTGTTTCAGCCCCTCTGTTTCAGACCCTCTGTTTCAGACCCTCTGTTTCAGCCCCTCTATTTCAGCCCATCTGTTTCTCGCCCTCTGTTTCAGCCCCTCTGTTTCAGCCCCTCTGTTTCAGCCCCTCTGTTTCAGCCCCTCTGTTTCAGCCCCTCTGTTTCTCGCCCTCTGTTTCTCGCCCTCTGTTTCAGCCGCTCTGTTTCAGCCCGTCTGTTTCAGCCCCTCTGTTTCAGCCCCTCTGTTTCAGCCCCTCTGTTTCTCGCCCTCTGTTTCTCGCCCTCTGTTTCTCGCTCTCTGTTTCACGCCCTCTGTTTCTCGCCCTCTGTTTCTCGCCCTCTGTTTCAGCCCCTCTGTTTCACACCCTCTGTTTAAGCCCCTCTGTTTCTCGCCCTCTGTTTCTCGCCCTCTGTTTCTCGCCCTCTGTTTCAGCCCCTCTGTTTCAGCCCCTCTGTTTCAGCCCCACTGTTTCAGCCCCTCTGTTTCACTCCCTCTGTTTCAGCCCCTCTGTTTCTCGCCCTCTGTTACAGCCCCTCTGTTTCAGCTCCTCTGTTTCAGCCACTCTGTTTCGCGCCCTCTGTTTCAGCCCCTCTGTTTCAGCCCCTCTGTTTCACCCCCTCTGTTTCAGCCCCTCTGTTTCAGCCCCTCTGTTTCAGTCCCACTCTTTCTCGCCCTCTGTTTCTCGCCCTCTGTTTCTCGCCCTCTGTTTCAGCCCCTCTGTTTCAGCCCCTCTGTTTCTCGCCCTCTGTTTCAGCCCCTCTGTTTCAGCCCCTCTGTTTCAGCCCCTCTGTTTCTCGCCCTCTGTTTCAGCCCCTCTGTTTCAGCCCCTCTGTTTCAGCCCCTCTGTTTCTCACCCTCTGTTTCTCGCCCTCTATTTCAGCCCCTCTGTTTCAGCCCCTCTGTTTCAGCCCCTCTGTTTCAGCCCCTCTGTTTCTCGCACTCTGTTTCTCGCCCTCTGTTTCTCGCCCTCTGTTTCTCGCCCTCTGTTTCAGCCCCTCTGTTTCAGCCCCTCTGTTTCAGCCCCTCTGTTTCTCGCCCTCTGTTTCAGCCCCTCTGTTTCAGCCCCTCTGTTTCAGCCCCTCTGTTTCAGCCCCACTTTTTCTCGCCCTTTGTTTCTCGTCCTCTGTTTCAGCCCCTCTGTTTCAGCCACTCTGTTTCTCAGCCTCTGTTTCAGCCCTTCTGTTTCTCGCCCTCTGTTTCAGCCCCTCTGTTTCAGCCCCTCTGTTTCACCCCCTCTGTTTCAGCCCCTCTGTTTCTCGCCCTCTGTTTCTCGCCCTCTGTTTCTCGCCCTCTGTTTCTCGCCCCTCTGTTTCAGCCCCTCTGTTTCAGCCCATCTGTTTCAGCTCCTCTGTTTCTCGCCCTCTGTTTCAGCCCCTCTGTTTCAGCCCCTCTGTTTCAGCTCCTCTGTTTCAGCCCCTCTGTTTCAGCTCCACTGTTTCAGCCCCTCTGTTTCTCGCCCTCTGTTTCTCTCCCTCTGTTTCTCGCCCTCTGTTTCAGCCCCTCTGTTTCAGCCCCTCTGTTTCAGCCTATCTGTTTCAGCCCCTCTGTTTCTCGCCCTCTGTTTCAGCCCTCTGTTTCAGCCCCTCTGTTTCAGCCCCTCTGTTTCAGCCCCTCTTTTTCAGCCCCTCTGTTTCAGCCCCTCAGTTTCAGCCCCTCTGTTTCTCGCCGTCTGTTTCAGCCCCTCTGTTTCTTGCCCTCTGTTTCAGCCCCTCTGTTAAACCCCCTCTGTTTCTCGCCCTCTGTTTCAGCCCCTCTGTTTCTCGCCCTCTGTTTCTCGCCCCCTGTTTCAGCCCCTCTGTTTCACCCCTCTGTTTCAGCCCCTCTGTTTCAGCCACTCTTTTTCAGCCACTCTGTTTCAGCCCCTCTGTATCAGTCCCTCTTTTTCTCGCCCTCTGTTTCAGCCCCTCTGTTTCTCGCCCAATGTTTCAGCCCCTCTGTTTCTCGCCCTCTGTTTCAGCCCCTCTGTTTCAGCCCCTCTGTTTCAGCCCCTCTGTTTCAGACCCTCTGTTTCAGACCCTCTGTTTCAGCCCCTCTATTTCAGCCCCTCTGTTTCTCGCCCTCTGTTTCAGCCCCTCTGTTTCAGCCCCTCTGTTTCAGCCCCTCTGTTTCAGCCCCTCTGTTTCAGCCCCTCTGTTTCTCGCCCTCTGTTTCTCGCCCTCTGTTTCAGCCGCTCTGTTTCAGCCCCTCTGTTTCAGCCCCTCTGTTTCTCGCCCTCTGTTTCTCGCCCTCTGTTTCTCGCTCTCTGTTTCACGCCCTCTGTTTCTCGCCCTCTGTTTCTCGCCCTCTGTTTCAGCCCCTCTGTTTCACCCCCTCTGTTTAAGCCCCTCTGTTTTTCGCCCTCTGTTTCTCGCCCTCTGTTTCTCGCCCTCTGTTTCAGCCCCTCTGTTTCAGCCCCTCTGTTTCAGCCCCACTGTTTCAGCCCCTCTGTTTCACCCCCTCTGTTTCAGCCCCTCTGTTTCTCGCCCTCTGTTACAGCCCCTCTGTTTCAGCTCCTCTGTTTCAGCCTCTCTGTTTCGCGCCCTCTGTTTCAGCCCCTCTGTTTCAGCCCCTCTGATTCACCCCCTCTGTTTCAGCCCCGCTGTTTCAGCCCCTCTGTTTCAGTCCCACTCTTTCTCGCCCTCTGTTTCTCGCCCTCTGTTTCTCGCCCTCTGTTTCAGCCCCTCTGTTTCAGCCCCTCTGTTTCTCGCCCTCTGTTTCAGCCCCTCTGTTTCAGCCCCTCTGTTTCAGCCCCTCTGTTTCTAACCCTCTGTTTCTCGCCCTCTATTTCAGCCCCTCTGTTTCAGCCCCTCTGTTTCAGCCCCTCTGTTTCAGCCCCTCTGTTTCTCGCACTCTGTTTCTCGCCCTCTGTTTCTCGCCCTCTGTTTCTCGCCCTCTGTTTCAGCCCCTCTGTTTCAGCCCCTCTGTTTCAGCCCCTCTGTTTCTCGCCCTCTGTTTCAGCCCCTCTGTTTCAGCCCCTCTGTTTCAGCCCCTCTGTTTCAGCCCCTCTGTTTCAGCCCCTCTGTTTCTCGCCCTCTGTTTCAGCCCCTCTGTTTCAGCCCCTCTGTTTCAGCCCCTCTGTTTCAGCCCCACTGTTTCTCGCCCTTTGTTTCTCGTCCTCTGTTTCAGCCCCTCTGTTTCAGCCACTCTGTTTCTCAGCCTCTGTTTCAGCCCCTCTGTTTCTCGCCCTCTGTTTCAGCCCCTCTGTTTCAGCCGCTCTGTTTCAGCCCCTCTGTTTCAGCCACTCTGTTTCTCGCCCTCTGTTTCTCGCCCTCTGTTTCTCGCCCTCTGTTTCTCGCCCCTCTGTTTCAGCCCCTCTGTTTCAGCCCCTCTGTTTCAGCTCCTCTGTTTCTCGCCCTCTGTTTCAGCCCCTCTGTTTCAGCCCCACTCTTTCTCGCCCTCTGTTTCAGCCCCTCTGTTTCAGCTCCACTGTTTCAGCCCCTCTGTTTCTCGCCCTCTGTTTCTCTCCCTCTGTTTCTCGCCCTCTGTTTCAGCCCCTCTGTTTCAGCCCCTCTGTTTCAGCCCATCTGTTTCAGCCCCTCTGTTTCTCGCCCTCAGTTTCAGCCCCTCTGTTTCAGCCCCTCTGTTTCAGCCCCTCTGTTTCAGCCCCTCTTTTTCAGCCCCTCTGTTTCAGCCCCTCAGTTTCAGCCCCTCTGTTTCTCGCCGTCTGTTTCAGCCCCTCTGTTTCTCGCCCTCTGTTTCAGCCCCTCTGTTTCAGCCCCTCTGTTTCAGCCCATCTGTTTCAGCCTCTCTGTTTCTCGCCCTCTGTTTCAGCCCCTCTCTTTCAGCCCCTCTGTTTCAGCCCCTCTGTTTCAGCCCCTCTGTTTCAGCCCCTCTGTTCCAGCCCCTCTGTTTCTCGCCCTCTGTTTCAGTCCCGCTGTTTCAGCCCCTCTGTTTCAGCCCCTCTGTTTCTCGCACTCTGTTTCTCGCCCTCTGTTTCTCGCCCTCCGTTCCAGCCACTCTGATTCAGCCCCTCTGTTTCAGCCCCTCTGTTTCAGCACCTCTGTTTCAGCCCCACTGTTTAAGCCCCTCTGTTTCTCGCCCTCTGTTTCAGCCCCTCTGTTTCTCGCCCTCTGTTTCTCGCCCTCTGTTTCAGCCACTCTGTTTCACCCCCTCTGTTTCAGCCCCTCTGTTTCAGCCCCTCTTTTTAGGCCACTCTGTTTCAGCCCCTCTGTTTCAGCCCCTCTGTTTCTCGCCCTCTGTTTCTCGCCCTCTGTTTCTCGCCCTCTGTTTCAGCCCCTCTGTTTCTCGCCCACTGTTTCAGCCCCTCTGTTTCTCGCCCTCTGTTTCAGCCCCTCTGTTTCAGCCCCTCTGTTTCAGCCCCTCTGTTTCAGCCCCACTGTTTCTCGCCCTCTTTTCAGCCCCTCTGTTTCAGCCCCTCTGTTTCTCGCCCTCTGTTTCTCGCTCTCTGTTTCTCGCCCTCTGTTTCAGCCCCTCTGTTTCTCGCCCACTGTTTCAGCCCCTCTGTTTCTCGCCCTCTGTTTCAGCCCCTCTGTTTCAGCCCCTCTGTTTCAGCCCCTCTGTTTCAGCCCCACTGTTTCTCGCCCTCTTTTCAGCCCCTCTGTTTCAGCCCCTCTGTTTCTCGCCCTCTGTTTCAGCCCCTCTGTTTCACCCCCTCTGTTTCTGCCCCTCTGTTTCAGCCCCTCTGTTTCAGCGCCTCTGTTTCTCGCCCTCTGTTTCTCGCCCTCTGTTTCTCGCTCTCTGTTACACGCCCTCTGTTTCTCGCCCTCTGTTTCTCGCCCTCTGTTTCAGCCCCTCTGTTTCACCCCCTCTGTTTCAGCCCCTCTGTTTCTCGCCCTCTGTTTCTAACCCTCTGTTTCTCGCCCTCTGTTTCAGCCCGTCTGTTTCAGCCCCTCTGTTTCAGCCCCTCTGTTTCACCCCCTCTGTTTCAGCCACTCTGTTTCTCGCCCTCTGTTTCAGCCCCTGTGTTTCAGCTCCTCTGTTTCACCCCCTCTGTTTCTCGCCCTCTGTTTCAGCCCCTCTGTTTCAGCCCCTCTGTTTCACCCCCTCTGTTTCAGCCCCTCTGTTTCAGCCCCTCTGTTTCAGCCCCACTCTTTCTCGCCCTCTGTTTCTCGCCCTCTATTTGTCGCCCTTTGTTTCAGTCCCTCTGTTTCAGCCCCTCTGTTTCAGCTCCACTGTTTCAGCCCCTCTGTTTCTCGCAATCTGTTTCTCGCCCTCTGTTTCTCGCCCTCTGTTTCAGCCACTCTGATTCAGCCCCTCTGTTTCAGCCCCTCTGTTTCAGCCCCTCTGTTTCAGCCCCACTGTTTAAGCCCCTCTGTTTCTCGCCCTCTGTTTCAGCCCCTCTGTTTCTCGCCCTCTGTTTCTCGCCCTCTGTTTCAGCCCCTCTGTTTCAGCCCCTCTGTTTCAGCCCCTCTGTTTCAGCCCCTCTTTTTCAGCCTCTCTGTTTCAGCCCCTCTGTTTCAGCCACTCTGTTTCTCGCCCTCTGTTTCTCGTTCTCTGTTTCTCGCCCTCTGTTTCAGCCCCTCTGTTTCTCGCCCACTGTTTCAGCCCCTCTATTTCTCGCCCTCTGTTTCAGCCCCTCTGTTTCAGCCCCTCTGTTTCAGCCCCTCTGTTTCAGCCCCACTGTTTCTCGCCCTCTGTTTCAGCCCCTCGGTTTCAGCCCCTCTGTTTCTCGCCCTCTGTTTCTGCCCCACTGTTTCAGCCCCTCTGTTTCAGCCCCTTTGTTTCAGCCCCTCTGTTTCAGCCCCTCTGTTTCTCGCCCTCTGTTTCTCGCCCTCTGTTTCAGCCCCTCTGTTTCAGCCCCTCTGTTTCACCCCCTCTGTTTCAGCCCCTCTGTTACAGCCCCTCTGTTTCTCGCCCTCTGTTTCTCGCCCTCTGTTTCTCGCTCTCTGTTTCTCGCCCTCTGTTTCTCGCCCTCTGTTTCTCCCCCTCTGTTTCAGCCCGTCTGTTTCACCCCCTCTGTTTCAGCCCCTCTGTTTCTCGCCCTCTGTTTCTCGCCCTCTGTTTCTCGCCCTCTGTTTCTCGCCCTCTGTTTCAGCCCCTCTGTTTCAGCCAATCTGTTTCAGCCCCTCTGTTTCACCCCCTCTGTTTCAGCCCCTCTGTTTCTCGCCCTCTGTTTCAGCCCCTCTGTTTCAACTCCTCTGTTTCAGCCCCTCTGTTTCTCGCCCTCTGTTTCAGCCCCTCTGTTTCAGCCCCTCTGTTTCACCCCCTCTGTTTCTCGCCCTCAGTTTCAGCCCCTCTGTTTCTCGCCCTCTGTTTCTCGCCCCCTGTTTCAGCCCCTCTGTTTCACCCCTCTGTTTCAGCCACTCTGTTTCAGCCCCTCTTTTTCAGCCACTCTGTTTCAGCCCCTCTGTTTCAGCCCCTCTGTTTCTCGCCCTCTGTTTCTTGCTCTCTGTTTCTTGCCCTCTGTTTCAGCCCCTCTGTTTCTCGCCCACTGTTTCAGCCCCTCTGTTTCTCGCCCTCTGTTTCAGACCCTCTGTTTCAGCCCCTCTGTTTCAGCCCCTCTGTTTCAGACCCTCTGTTTCTCGCTCTCTGTTTCTCGCCCTCTGTTTCTCGCCCTCTGTTTCAGCCCCTCTGTTTCAGCCCCTCTGTTTCAGCCCCACTGTTTCAGCCCCTCTGTTTCAGCCCCTCTGTTTCTCGCCCTCTGTTTCTCGCCCTCTGTTTCAGCCGCTCTGTTTCAGCCCGTCTGTTTCAGCCCCTCTGTTTCAGCCCCTCTGTTTCAGCCCCTCTGTTTCTCGCCCTCTGTTTCTCGCCCTCTGTTTCTCGCTCTCTGTTTCACGCCCTCTGTTTCTCGCCCTCTGTTTCTCGCCCTCTGTTTCAGCCCCTCTGTTTCAACCCCTCTGTTTAAGCCCCTCTGTTTCTCGCCCTCTGTTTCTCGCCCTCTGTTTCTCGCCCTCTGTTTCAGCCCCTCTGTTTCAGCCCCTCTGTTTCAGCCCCACTGTTTCAGCCCCTCTGTTTCACCCCCTCTGTTTCAGCCCCTCTGTTTCTCGCCCTCTGTTACAGCCCCTCTGTTTCAGCTCCTCTGTTTCAGCCACTCTGTTTCGCGCCCTCTGTTTCAGCCCCTCTGTTTCAGCCCCTCTGTTTCACCCCCTCTGTTTCAGCCCCTCTGTTTCAGCCCCTCTGTTTCAGCCCCACTCTTTCTTGCCCTCTGTTTCTCGCCCTCTGTTTCTCGCCCTCTGTTTCAGCCCCTCTGTTTCAGCCCCTCTGTTTCTCGCCCTCTGTTTCAGCCCCTCTGTTTCAGCCCCTCTGTTTCAGCCCCTCTGTTTCTCGCCCTCTGTTTCAGCCCCTCTGTTTCAGCCCCTCTGTTTCAGCCCCTCTGTTCCTCACCCTCTGTTTCTCGCCCTCTATTTCAGCCCCTCTGTTTCTCGCCCTCTGTTTCAGCCCCTCTGTTTCAGCCCCTCTGTTTCTCGCACTCTGTTTCTCGCCCTCTGTTTCTCGCCCTCTGTTTCTCGCCCTCTGTTTCAGCCCCTCTGTTTCAGCCCCTCTGTTTCAGCCCCTCTGTTTCTCGCCCTCTGTTTCAGCCCCTCTGTTTCAGCCCCTCTGTTTCAGCCCCTCTGTTTCAGCCCCACTGTTTCTCGCCCTTTGTTTCTCGTCCTCTGTTTCAGCCCCTCTGTTTCAGCCACTCTGTTTCTCAGCCTCTGTTTCAGCCCCTCTGTTTCTCGCCCTCTGTTTCAGCCCCTCTGTTTCAGCCCCTCTGTTTCAGCCCCTCTGTTTCAGCCAATCTGTTTCTCGCCCTCTGTTTCTCGCCCTCTGTTTCTCGCCCTCTGTTTCTCGCCCCTCTGTTTCAGCCCCTCTGTTTCAGCCCCTCTGTTTCAGCTCCTCTGTTTCTCGCCCTCTGTTTCAGCCCCTCTGTTTCAGCCCCTCTGTTTCAGCCCCTCTGTTTCAGCCCCTCTGTTTCAGCTCCACTGTTTCAGCCCCTCTGTTTCTCGCCCTCTGTTTCTCTCCCTCTGTTTCTCGCCCTCTGATTCAGCCCCTCTGTTTCAGCCCCTCTGTTTCAGCCCATCTGTTTCAGCCCCTCTGTTTCTCGCCCTCTGTTTCAGCCCCTCTGTTTCAGCCCCTCTGTTTCAGCCCCTCTGTTTCAGCCCCTCTTTTTCAGCCCCTCTGTTTCAGCCCCTCTGTTTCAGCCCCGCTGTTTCAGCCCCTCTGTTTCAGCCCCTCTGTTTCTCGCACTCTGTTTCTCGCCCTCTGTTTCTCGCCCTCCGTTCCAGCCACTCTGATTCAGCCCCTCTGTTTCAGCCCCTCTGTTTCAGCCCCTCTGTTTCAGCCCCTCTGTTTCAGCCCCACTGTTTAAGCCCCTCTGTTTCAGCCCCTCTGTTTCAGCCCCTCTGTTTCAGATCCACTGTTTCAGCCCCTCTGTTTCTCGCCCTCTGTTTCTCTCCCTCTGTTTCTCGCCCTCTGATTCAGCCCCTCTGTTTCAGCCCCTCTGTTTCAGCCCATCTGTTTCAGCCCCTCTGTTTCTCGCCCTCTGTTTCAGCCCCTCTGTTTCAGCCCCTCTGTTTCAGCCCCTCTGTTTCAGCCCCTCTTTTTCAGCCCCTCTGTTTCTCGCCCTCTGTTTCAGCCCCGCTGTTTCAGCCCCTCTGTTTCAGCCCCTCTGTTTCTCGCACTCTGTTTCTCGCCCTCTGTTTCTCGCCCTCCGTTCCAGCCACTCTGATTCAGCCCCTCTGTTTCAGCCCCTCTGTTTCAGCCCCTCTGTTTCAGCCCCTCTGTTTCAGCCCCACTGTTTAAGCCCCTCTGTTTCTCGCCCTCTGTTTCAGCCCCTCTGTTTCTCGCCCTCTGTTTCTCGCCCTCTGTTTCAGCTACTCTGTTTCAGCCCCTCTGTTTCAGCCCCTCTGTTTCAGCCCCTCTTTTTAGGCCACTCTGTTTCAGCCCCTCTGTTTCAGCCCCTCTGTTTCTCGCCCTCTGTTTCTCGCTCTCTGTTTCTCGCCCTCTGTTTCAGCCCCTCTGTTTCTCGCCCACTGTTTCAGCCCCTCTGTTTCTCGCCCTCTGTTTCAGCCCCTCTGTTTCAGCCCCTCTGTTTCAGTCCCTCTGTTTCAGCCCCACTGTTTCTCGCCCTCTTTTCAGCCCCTCTGTTTCAGCCCCTCTGTTTCTCGCCCTCTGTTTCTCGCTCTCTGTTTCTCGCCCTCTGTTTCATCCCCTCTGTTTCTCGCCCACTGTTTCAGCCCCTCTGTTTCTCGGCCTCTGTTTCAGCCCCTCTGTTTCAGCCCCTCTGTTTCAGCCCCTCTGTTTCAGCCCCACTGTTTCTCGCCCTCTTTTCAGCCCCTCTGTTTCAGCCCCTCTGTTTCTCGCCCTCTGTTTCAGCCCCTCTGTTTCAGCCCCTCTGTTTCAGCCCCTCTGTTTCAGCCCCTCTGTTTCTCGCCCTCTGTTTCTCGCCCTCTGTTTCTCGCTCTCTGTTTCACGCCCTCTGTTTCTCGCCCTCTGTTTCTCGCCCTCTTTTTCAGCCCCTCTGTTTCACCCCCTCTGTTTCAGCCCCTCTGTTTCTCGCCCTCTGTTTCTCGCCCTCTGTTTCTCGCCCTCTGTTTCAGCCCGTCTGTTTCAGCCCCTCTGTTTCAGCCCCTCTGTTTCACCCCCTCTGTTTCAGCCCCTCTGTTTCTCGCCCTCTGTTTCAGCCCCTCTGTTTCACCCCCTCTGTTTCAGCCCCTCTGTTTCTCGCCCTCTGTTTCTCGCCCTCTGTTTCTCGCCCTCTGTTTCAGCCCGTCTGTTTCAGCCCCTCTGTTTCAGCCCCTCTTTTTCAGCCCCTTTGTTTCAGCCCCTCTGTTTCAGCCCCTCTGTTTCAGCTCCACTGTTTCATCCCCTCTGTTTCTCGCACTCTGTTTCTCGCCCTCTGTTTCTCGCCCTCTGTTTCAGCCACTCTGATTCAGCCCCTCTGTTTCAGCCCCTCTGTTTCAGCCCCTCTGTTTCAGCCCCACTGTTTAAGCCCCTCTGTTTCTCGCCCTCTGTTTCAGCCCCTCTGTTTCTCGCCCTCTGTTTCTCGCCCTCTGTTTCAGCCCCTCTGTTTCAGCCCCTCTGTTTCAGCCCCTCTGTTTCAGCCCCTCTTTATCAGCCACTCTGTTTCATCCCCTCTGTTTCAGCCCCTCTGTTTCTCGCCCTCTGTTTCTCGCTCTCTGTTTCTCGCCCTCTGTTTCATCCCCTCTGTTTCTCGCCCACTGTTTCAGCCCCTCTGTTTCTCGCCCTCTGTTTCAGCCCCTCTGTTTCAGCCCCTCTGTTTCAGCCCCTCTGTTTCAGCCCCTCTGTTTCTCGCCCTCTGTTTCAGCGCCTCTGTTTCAGCCCCTCTGTTTCTCGCCCTCTGTTTCTGCCCCTCTGTTTCAGCCCCTCTGTTTCAGCCCCTCTGTTTCAGCCCCTCTGTTTCTCGCCCTCTGTTCCTCGCCCTCTGTTTCAGCCCCTCTGTTTCAGCCCCTCTGTTTCACCCCCTCTGTTTCAGCCCCTCTGTTTCAGCCCCTCTGTTTCTCGCCCTCTGTTTCTCGCCCTCTGTTTCTCGCTCTCTGTTTTTCGCCCTCTGTTTCTCGCCCTCTGTTTCTCGCCCTCTGTTTCAGCCCGTCTGTTTCATCCCCTCTGTTTCAGCCCCTCTGTTTCTCGCCCTCTGTTTCTCGCCCTCTGTTTCTCGCCCTCTGTTTCTCGCCCTCTGTTCCAGCCCCTCTGTTTCAGCCCCTCTGTTTCAGCCCCTCTGTTTCACCCCCTCTGTTTCAGCCCCTCTGTTTCTCGCCCTCTGTTTCAGCCCCTCTGTTTCAGCTCCTATGTTTCAGCCCCTCTGTTTCTCGCCCTCTGTTTCAGCACCTCTGTTTCAGCCCCTCTGTTTCTGCGCCGTCTGTTTCAGCCCCTCTGTTTCAGCCCCTCTGTTTCACCCCCTCTGTTTCAGCCCCTCTGTTTCAGCCCCTCTGTTTCAGCCCCACTCTTTCTCGCCCTCTGTTTCTCGCCCTCTGTTTCTCGCCCTCTGTTTCAGCCCCTCTGTTTCAGCCCCTCTGTTTCAGCCCCTCTGTTTCAGCCCCTCTGTTTCAGCCCCTCTGTTTCTCGCCCTCTGTTTCAGCCCCTCTGTTTCAGCCCCTCTGTTTCACCCCTCTGTTTCTCGCCCTCTGTTTCTCGCCCTCTGTTTCAGCCCCTCTGTTTCAGCCCCTCTGTATCAGCCGCTCTGTTTCAGCCCCTCTGTTTCTCGCAATCTGTTTCTCGCCCTCTGTTTCTCGCCCTCTGTTTCTCGCCCTCTGTTTCAGCCCCTCTGTTTCAGCCCCTCTGTTTCAGCCCCTCTGTTTCAGCCCCACTGTTTAATCCCCGCTGTTTCTCGCCCTCTGATCAGCCCCTCTGTTTCTCGGCCTCTGTTTCTCGCCCTCTGTTTCAGCCCCTCTGTTTTAGCCCCTCTGTTTCAGCCCCTCTGTTTCAGCCCCTCTTTTTCAGCCCCTCTGTTTCAGCCCCTCTGTTTCAGCCCCACTGTTTCACGCCCTCTGTTTCAGCCCCTCTGTTTCTCGAACTCTGTTTCAGCCCCTCTGTTTCAGCCCCTCTGTTTCAGCCCCTCTGTTTCTGCGCCCTCTGTTTCAGCCCCTCTGTTTCAGCCCCTCTGTTTCACCCCCTCTGTTTCAGCCCCTCTGTTTCAGCCCCTCTGTTTCAGCCCCACTCTTTCTCGCCCTCTGTTTCTCGCCCTCTGTTTCTCGCCCTCTGTTTCAGCCCCTCTGTTTCAGCCCCTCTGTTTCAGCCCCTCTGTTTCAGCCCCTCTGTTTCTCGCCCTCTGTTTCAGCCCCTCTGTTTCAGCCCCTCTGTTTCAGCCCCACTGTTTCTCGCCCTTTGTTTCTCGTCCTCTGTTTCAGCCCCTCTGTTTCTCAGCCTCTGTTTCAGCCCCTCTGTTTCTCGCCCTCTGTTTCAGCCCCTCTGTTTCAGCCCCTCTGTTTCAGCCCCTCTGATTCAGCCCCTCTGTTTCAGCTCCACTGTTTCCGCCCCTCTGTTTCTCGCCCTCTGTTTCTCTCCCTCTGTTTCTCGCCCTCTGATTCAGCCCCTCTGTTTCAGCCCCTCTGTTTCAGCCCATCTGTTTCAGCCCCTCTGTTTCTCGCCCTCTGTTTCAGCCCCTCTGTTTCAGCCCCTCTGTTTAAGCCCCTCTGTTTCAGCCCCTCTTTTTCAGCCCCTCTGTTTCAGCCCCTCTGTTTCAGCCCCGCTGTTTCAGCCCCTCTGTTTCAGCCCCTCTGTTTCTCGCACTCTGTTTCTCGCCCTCTGTTTCTCGCCCTCCGTTCCAGCCACTCTGATTCAGCCCCTCTGTTTCAGCCCCTCTGTTTCAGCCCCTCTGTTTCAGCCCCTCTGTTTCAGCCCCACTGTTTAAGCCCCTCTGTTTCAGCCCCTCTGTTTCAGCCCCTCTGTTTCAGCTCCACTGTTTCAGCCCCTCTGTTTCTCGCCCTCTGTTTCTCTCCCTCTGTTTCTCGCCCTCTGATTCAGCCCCTCTGTTTCAGCCCCTCTGTTTCAGCCCATCTGTTTCAGCCCCTCTGTTTCTCGCCCTCTGTTTCAGCCCCTCTGTTTCAGCCCCTCTGTTTCAGCCCCTCTGTTTCAGCCCCTCTTTTTCAGCCCCTCTGTTTCTCGCCCTCTGTTTCAGCCCCGCTGTTTCAGCCCCTCTGTTTCAGCCCCTCTGTTTCTCGCACTCTGTTTCTCGCCCTCTGTTTCTCGCCCTCCGTTCCAGCCACTCTGATTCAGCCCCTCTGTTTCAGCCCCTCTGTTTCAGCCCCTCTGTTTCAGCCCCTCTGTTTCAGCCCCACTGTTTAAGCCCCTCTGTTTCTCGCCCTCTGTTTCAGCCCCTCTGTTTCTCGCCCTCTGTTTCTCGCCCTCTGTTTCAGCTACTCTGTTTCAGCCCCTCTGTTTCAGCCCCTCTGTTTCAGCCCCTCTTTTTAGGCCACTCTGTTTCAGCCCCTCTGTTTCAGCCCCTCTGTTTCTCGCCCTCTGTTTCTCGCTCTCTGTTTCTCGCCCTCTGTTTCAGCCCCTCTGTTTCTCGCCCACTGTTTCAGCCCCTCTGTTTCTCGCCCTCTGTTTCAGCCCCTCTGTTTCAGCCCCTCTGTTTCAGTCCCTCTGTTTCAGCCCCACTGTTTCTCGCCCTCTTTTCAGCCCCTCTGTTTCAGCCCCTCTGTTTCTCGCCCTCTGTTTCTCGCTCTCTGTTTCTCGCCCTCTGTTTCATCCCCTCTGTTTCTCGCCCACTGTTTCAGCCCCTCTGTTTCTCGGCCTCTGTTTCAGCCCCTCTGTTTCAGCCCCTCTGTTTCAGCCCCTCTGTTTCAGCCCCACTGTTTCTCGCCCTCTTTTCAGCCCCTCTGTTTCAGCCCCTCTGTTTCTCGCCCTCTGTTTCAGCCCCTCTGTTTCAGCCCCTCTGTTTCAGCCCCTCTGTTTCAGCCCCTCTGTTTCTCGCCCTCTGTTTCTCGCCCTCTGTTTCTCGCTCTCTGTTTCACGCCCTCTGTTTCTCGCCCTCTGTTTCTCGCCCTCTGTTTCAGCCCCTCTGTTTCACCCCCTCTGTTTCAGCCCCTCTGTTTCTCGCCCTCTGTTTCTCGCCCTCTGTTTCTCGCCCTCTGTTTCAGCCCGTCTGTTTCAGCCCCTCTGTTTCAGCCCCTCTGTTTCACCCCCTCTGTTTCAGCCCCTCTGTTTCTCGCCCTCTGTTTCAGCCCCTCTGTTTCACCCCCTCTGTTTCAGCCCCTCTGTTTCTCGCCCTCTGTTTCTCGCCCTCTGTTTCTCGCCCTCTGTTTCAGCCCGTCTGTTTCAGCCCCTCTGTTTCAGCCCCTCTTTTTCAGCCCCTTTGTTTCAGCCCCTCTGTTTCAGCCCCTCTGTTTCAGCTCCACTGTTTCATCCCCTCTGTTTCTCGCACTCTGTTTCTCGCCCTCTGTTTCACGCCCTCTGTTTCAGCCACTCTGATTCAGCCCCTCTGTTTCAGCCCCTCTGTTTCAGCCCCTCTGTTTCAGCCCCACTGTTTAAGCCCCTCTGTTTCTCGCCCTCTGTTTCAGCCACTCTGTTTCTCGCCCTCTGTTTCTCGCCCTCTGTTTCAGCCCCTCTGTTTCAGCCCCTCTGTTTCAGCCCCTCTGTTTCAGCCCCTCTTTATCAGCCACTCTGTTTCATCCCCTCTGTTTCAGCCCCTCTGTTTCTCGCCCTCTGTTTCTCGCTCTCTGTTTCTCGCCCTCTGTTTCATCCCCTCTGTTTCTCGCCCACTGTTTCAGCCCCTCTGTTTCTCGCCCTCTGTTTCAGCCCCTCTGTTTCAGCCCCTCTGTTTCAGCCCCTCTGTTTCAGCCCCTCTGTTTCTCGCCCTCTGTTTCAGCGCCTCTGTTTCAGCCCCTCTGTTTCTCGCCCTCTGTTTCTGCCCCTCTGTTTCAGCCCCTCTGTTTCAGCCCCTCTGTTTCAGCCCCTCTGTTTCTCGCCCTCTGTTCCTCGCCCTCTGTTTCAGCCCCTCTGTTTCAGCCCCTCTGTTTCACCCCCTCTGTTTCAGCCCCTCTGTTTCAGCCCCTCTGTTTCTCGCCCTCTGTTTCTCGCCCTCTGTTTCTCGCTCTCTGTTTTTCGCCCTCTGTTTCTCGCCCTCTGTTTCTCGCCCTCTGTTTCAGCCCGTCTGTTTCACCCCCTCTGTTTCAGCCCCTCTGTTTCTCGCCCTCTGTTTCTCGCCCTCTGTTTCTCGCCCTCTGTTTCTCGCCCTCTGTTCCAGCCCCTCTGTTTCAGCCCCTCTGTTTCAGCCCCTCTGTTTCACCCCCTCTGTTTCAGCCCCTCTGTTTCTCGCCCTCTGTTTCAGCCCCTCTGTTTCAGCTCCTATGTTTCAGCCCCTCTGTTTCTCGCCCTCTGTTTCAGCACCTCTGTTTCAGCCCCTCTGTTTCTGCGCCGTCTGTTTCAGCCCCTCTGTTTCAGCCCCTCTGTTTCACCCCCTCTGTTTCAGCCCCTCGGTTTCAGCCCCTCTGTTTCAGCCCCACTCTTTCTCGCCCTCTGTTTCTCGCCCTCTGTTTCTCGCCCTCTGTTTCAGCCCCTCTGTTTCAGCCCCTCTGTTTCAGCCCCTCTGTTTCAGCCCCTCTGTTTCAGCCCCTCTGTTTCTCGCCCTCTGTTTCAGCCCCTCTGTTTCAGCCCCTCTGTTTCACCCCTCTGTTTCTCGCCCTCTGTTTCTCGCCCTCTGTTTCAGCCCCTCTGTTTCAGCCCCTCTGTATCAGCCGCTCTGTTTCAGCCCCTCTGTTTCTCGCAATCTGTTTCTCGCCCTCTGTTTCTCGCCCTCTGTTTCTCGCCCTCTGTTTCAGCCCCTCTGTTTCAGCCCCTCTGTTTCAGCCCCTCTGTTTCAGCCCCACTGTTTAATCCCCGCTGTTTCTCGCCCTCTGATCAGCCCCTCTGTTTCTCGGCCTCTGTTTCTCGCCCTCTGTTTCAGCCCCTCTGTTTTAGCCCCTCTGTTTCAGCCCCTCTGTTTCAGCCCCTCTTTTTCAGCCCCTCTGTTTCAGCCCCTCTGTTTCAGCCCCACTGTTTCACGCCCTCTGTTTCAGCCCCTCTGTTTCTCGAACTCTGTTTCAGCCCCTCTGTTTCAGCCCCTCTGTTTCAGCCCCTCTGTTTCTGCGCCCTCTGTTTCAGCCCCTCTGTTTCAGCCCCTCTGTTTCACCCCCTCTGTTTCAGCCCCTCTGTTTCAGCCCCTCTGTTTCAGCCCCACTCTTTCTCGCCCTCTGTTTCTCGCCCTCTGTTTCTCGCCCTCTGTTTCAGCCCCTCTGTTTCAGCCCCTCTGTTTCAGCCCCTCTGTTTCAGCCCCTCTGTTTCTCGCCCTCTGTTTCAGCCCCTCTGTTTCAGCCCCTCTGTTTCAGCCCCTCTGTTTCAGCCCCACTGTTTCTCGCCCTTTGTTTCTCGTCCTCTGTTTCAGCCCCTCTGTTTCAGCCACTCTGTTTCTCAGCCTCTGTTTCAGCCCCTCTGTTTCTCGCCCTCTGTTTCAGCCCCTCTGTTTCAGCCCCTCTGTTTCAGCCCCTCTGTTTCAGCCAATCTGTTTCTCGCCCTCTGTTTCTCGCCCTCTGTTTCTCGCCCTCTGTTTCTCGCCCCTCTGTTTCAGCCCCTCTGTTTCAGCCCCTCTGTTTCAGCTCCTCTGTTTCTCGCCCTCTGTTTCAGCCCCTCTGTTTCAGCCCCTCTGTTTCAGCCCCTCTGTTTCAGCCCCTCTGTTTCAGCTCCACTGTTTCAGCCCCTCTGTTTCTCGCCCTCTGTTTCTCTCCCTCTGTTTCTCGCCCTCTGATTCAGCCCCTCTGTTTCAGCCCCTCTGTTTCAGCCCATCTGTTTCAGCCCCTCTGTTTCTCGCCCTCTGTTTCAGCCCCTCTGTTTCAGCCCCTCTGTTTCAGCCCCTCTGTTTCAGCCCCTCTTTTTCAGCCCCTCTGTTTCAGCCCCTCTGTTTCAGCCCCGCTGTTTCAGCCCCTCTGTTTCAGCCCCTCTGTTTCTCGCACTCTGTTTCTCGCCCTCTGTTTCTCGCCCTCCGTTCCAGCCACTCTGATTCAGCCCATCTGTTTCAGCCCCTCTGTTTCAGCCCCTCTGTTTCAGCCCCTCTGTTTCAGCCCCACTGTTTAAGCCCCTCTGTTTCAGCCCCTCTGTTTCAGCCCCTCTGTTTCAGCTCCACTGTTTCAGCCCCTCTGTTTCTCGCCCTCTGTTTCTCTCCCTCTGTTTCTCGCCCTCTGATTCAGCCCCTCTGTTTCAGCCCCTCTGTTTCAGCCCATCTGTTTCAGCCCCTCTGTTTCTCGCCCTCTGTTTCAGCCCCTCTGTTTCAGCCCCTCTGTTTCAGCCCCTCTGTTTCAGCCCCTCTTTTTCAGCCCCTCTGTTTCTCGCCCTCTGTTTCAGCCCCGCTGTTTCAGCCCCTCTGTTTCAGCCCCTCTGTTTCTCGCACTCTGTTTCTCGCCCTCTGTTTCTCGCCCTCCGTTCCAGCCACTCTGATTCAGCCCCTCTGTTTCAGCCCCTCTGTTTCAGCCCCTCTGTTTCAGCCCCTCTGTTTCAGCCCCACTGTTTAAGCCCCTCTGTTTCTCGCCCTCTGTTTCAGCCCCTCTGTTTCTCGCCCTCTGTTTCTCGCCCTCTGTTTCAGCTACTCTGTTTCAGCCCCTCTGTTTCAGCCCCTCTGTTTCAGCCCCTCTTTTTAGGCCACTCTGTTTCAGCCCCTCTGTTTCAGCCCCTCTGTTTCTCGCCCTCTGTTTCTCGCTCTCTGTTTCTCGCCCTCTGTTTCAGCCCCTCTGTTTCTCGCCCACTGTTTCAGCCCCTCTGTTTCTCGCCCTCTGTTTCAGCCCCTCTGTTTCAGCCCCTCTGTTTCAGTCCCTCTGTTTCAGCCCCACTGTTTCTCGCCCTCTTTTCAGCCCCTCTGTTTCAGCCCCTCTGTTTCTCGCCCTCTGTTTCTCGCTCTCTGTTTCTCGCCCTCTGTTTCATCCCCTCTGTTTCTCGCCCACTGTTTCAGCCCCTCTGTTTCTCGGCCTCTGTTTCAGCCCCTCTGTTTCAGCCCCTCTGTTTCAGCCCCTCTGTTTCAGCCCCACTGTTTCTCGCCCTCTTTTCAGCCCCTCTGTTTCAGCCCCTCTGTTTCTCGCCCTCTGTTTCAGCCCCTCTGTTTCAGCCCCTCTGTTTCAGCCCCTCTGTTTCAGCCCCTCTGTTTCTCGCCCTCTGTTTCTCGCCCTCTGTTTCTCGCTCTCTGTTTCACGCCCTCTGTTTCTCGCCCTCTGTTTCTCGCCCTCTGTTTCAGCCCCTCTGTTTCACCCCCTCTGTTTCAGCCCCTCTGTTTCTCGCCCTCTGTTTCTCGCCCTCTGTTTCTCGCCCTCTGTTTCAGCCCGTCTGTTTCAGCCCCTCTGTTTCAGCCCCTCTGTTTCACCCCCTCTGTTTCAGCCCCTCTGTTTCTCGCCCTCTGTTTCAGCCCCTCTGTTTCACCCCCTCTGTTTCAGCCCCTCTGTTTCTCGCCCTCTGTTTCTCGCCCTCTGTTTCTCGCCCTCTGTTTCAGCCCGTCTGTTTCAGCCCCTCTGTTTCAGCCCCTCTTTTTCAGCCCCTTTGTTTCAGCCCCTCTGTTTCAGCCCCTCTGTTTCAGCTCCACTGTTTCATCCCCTCTGTTTCTCGCACTCTGTTTCTCGCCCTCTGTTTCTCGCCCTCTGTTTCAGCCACTCTGATTCAGCCCCTCTGTTTCAGCCCCTCTGTTTCAGCCCCTCTGTTTCAGCCCCACTGTTTAAGCCCCTCTGTTTCTCGCCCTCTGTTTCAGCCCCTCTGTTTCTCGCCCTCTGTTTCTCGCCCTCTGTTTCAGCCCCTCTGTTTCAGCCCCTCTGTTTCAGCCCCTCTGTTTCAGCCCCTCTTTATCAGCCACTCTGTTTCATCCCCTCTGTTTCAGCCCCTCTGTTTCTCCCCCTCTGTTTCTCGCTCTCTGTTTCTCGCCCTCTGTTTCATCCCCTCTGTTTCTCGCCCACTGTTTCAGCCCCTCTGTTTCTCGCCCTCTGTTTCAGCCCCTCTGTTTCAGCCCCTCTGTTTCAGCCCCTCTGTTTCAGCCCCTCTGTTTCTCGCCCTCTGTTTCAGCGCCTCTGTTTCAGCCCCTCTGTTTCTCGCCCTCTGTTTCTGCCCCTCTGTTTCAGCCCCTCTGTTTCAGCCCCTCTGTTTCAGCCCCTCTGTTTCTCGCCCTCTGTTCCTCGCCCTCTGTTTCAGCCCCTCTGTTTCAGCCCCTCTGTTTCACCCCCTCTGTTTCAGCCCCTCTGTTTCAGCCCCTCTGTTTCTCGCCCTCTGTTTCTCGCCCTCTGTTTCTCGCTCTCTGTTTTTCGCCCTCTGTTTCTCGCCCTCTGTTTCTCGCCCTCTGTTTCAGCCCGTCTGTTTCACCCCCTCTGTTTCAGCCCCTCTGTTTCTCGCCCTCTGTTTCTCGCCCTCTGTTTCTCGCCCTCTGTTTCTCGCCCTCTGTTCCAGCCCCTCTGTTTCAGCCCCTCTGTTTCAGCCCCTCTGTTTCACCCCCTCTGTTTCAGCCCCTCTGTTTCTCGCCCTCTGTTTCAGCCCCTCTGTTTCAGCTCCTATGTTTCAGCCCCTCTGTTTCTCGCCCTCTGTTTCAGCACCTCTGTTTCAGCCCCTCTGTTTCTGCGCCGTCTGTTTCAGCCCCTCTGTTTCAGCCCCTCTGTTTCACCCCCTCTGTTTCAGCCCCTCTGTTTCAGCCCCTCTGTTTCAGCCCCACTCTTTCTCGCCCTCTGTTTCTCGCCCTCTGTTTCTCGCCCTCTGTTTCAGCCCCTCTGTTTCAGCCCCTCTGTTTCAGCCCCTCTGTTTCAGCCCCTCTGTTTCAGCCCCTCTGTTTCTCGCCCTCTGTTTCAGCCCCTCTGTTTCAGCCCCTCTGTTTCACCCCTCTGTTTCTCGCCCTCTGTTTCTCGCCCTCTGTTTCAGCCCCTCTGTTTCAGCCCCTCTGTATCAGCCGCTCTGTTTCAGCCCCTCTGTTTCTCGCAATCTGTTTCTCGCCCTCTGTTTCTCGCCCTCTGTTTCTCGCCCTCTGTTTCAGCCCCTCTGTTTCAGCCCCTCTGTTTCAGCCCCTCTGTTTCAGCCCCACTGTTTAATCCCCGCTGTTTCTCGCCCTCTGATCAGCCCCTCTGTTTCTCGGCCTCTGTTTCTCGCCCTCTGTTTCAGCCCCTCTGTTTCAGCCCCTCTGTTTCAGCCCCTCTGTTTCAGCCCCTCTTTTTCAGCCCCTCTGTTTCAGCCCCTCTGTTTCAGCCCCACTGTTTCACGCCCTCTGTTTCAGCCCCTCTGTTTCTCGAACTCTGTTTCAGCCCCTCTGTTTCAGCCCCTCTGTTTCAGCCCCTCTGTTTCTGCGCCCTCTGTTTCAGCCCCTCTGTTTCAGCCCCTCTGTTTCTCGCCCTCTGTTTCAGCCCCTCTGTTTCAGCCCCTCTGTTTCAGCCCCTCTGTTTCAGCCCCTCTGTTTCAGCTCCACTGTTTCAGCCCCTCTGTTTCAGCCCCTCTGTTTCAGCCCCTCTGTTTCTCGCCCTCTGTTTCAGCCCCTCTGTTTCAGCCCCTCTGTTTCAGCCCCTCTGTTTCAGCCCCTCTGTTTCAGCTCCACTGTTTCAGCCCCTCTGTTTCTCGCCCTCTGTTTCTCTCCCTCTGTTTCTCGCCCTCTGATTCAGCCCCTCTGTTTCAGCCCCTCTGTTTCAGCCCCTCTGTTTCAGCCCCTCTGTTTCTCGAACTCTGTTTCAGCCCCTCTGTTTCAGCCCCTCTGTTTCAGCCCCTCTGTTTCAGCCCCTCTGTTTCAGCCCCTCTGTTTCAGCCCCTCTGTTTCTCGCCCTCTGTTTCAGCCCCTCTGTTTCAGCCCCTCTGTTTCAGCCCCTCTGTTTCAGCCCCTCTGTTTCAGCTCCACTGTTTCAGCCCCTCTGTTTCTCGCCCTCTGTTTCTCTCCCTCTGTTTCTCGCCCTCTGATTCAGCCCCTCTGTTTCAGCCCCTCTGTTTCAGCCCATCTGTTTCAGCCCCTCTGTTTCTCGCCCTCTGTTTCAGCCCCTCTGTTTCAGCCCCTCTGTTTCAGCCCCTCTGTTTCAGCCCCTCTTTTTCAGCCCCTCTGTTTCAGCCCCTCTGTTTCAGCCCCGCTGTTTCAGCCCCTCTGTTTCAGCCCCTCTGTTTCTCGCACTCTGTTTCTCGCCCTCTGTTTCTCGCCCTCCGTTCCAGCCACTCTGATTCAGCCCATCTGTTTCAGCCCCTCTGTTTCAGCCCCTCTGTTTCAGCCCCTCTGTTTCAGCCCCACTGTTTAAGCCCCTCTGTTTCAGCCCCTCTGTTTCAGCCCCTCTGTTTCAGCTCCACTGTTTCAGCCCCTCTGTTTCTCGCCCTCTGTTTCTCTCCCTCTGTTTCTCGCCCTCTGATTCAGCCCCTCTGTTTCAGCCCCTCTGTTTCAGCCCATCTGTTTCAGCCCCTCTGTTTCTCGCCCTCTGTTTCAGCCCCTCTGTTTCAGCCCCTCTGTTTCAGCCCCTCTGTTTCAGCCCCTCTTTTTCAGCCCCTCTGTTTCTCGCCCTCTGTTTCAGCCCCGCTGTTTCAGCCCCTCTGTTTCAGCCCCTCTGTTTCTCGCACTCTGTTTCTCGCCCTCTGTTTCTCGCCCTCCGTTCCAGCCACTCTGATTCAGCCCCTCTGTTTCAGCCCCTCTGTTTCAGCCCCTCTGTTTCAGCCCCTCTGTTTCAGCCCCACTGTTTAAGCCCCTCTGTTTCTCGCCCTCTGTTTCAGCCCCTCTGTTTCTCGCCCTCTGTTTCTCGCCCTCTGTTTCAGCTACTCTGTTTCAGCCCCTCTGTTTCAGCCCCTCTGTTTCAGCCCCTCTTTTTAGGCCACTCTGTTTCAGCCCCTCTGTTTCAGCCCCTCTGTTTCTCGCCCTCTGTTTCTCGCTCTCTGTTTCTCGCCCTCTGTTTCAGCCCCTCTGTTTCTCGCCCACTGTTTCAGCCCCTCTGTTTCTCGCCCTCTGTTTCAGCCCCTCTGTTTCAGCCCCTCTGTTTCAGTCCCTCTGTTTCAGCCCCACTGTTTCTCGCCCTCTTTTCAGCCCCTCTGTTTCAGCCCCTCTGTTTCTCGCCCTCTGTTTCTCGCTCTCTGTTTCTCGCCCTCTGTTTCATCCCCTCTGTTTCTCGCCCACTGTTTCAGCCCCTCTGTTTCTCGGCCTCTGTTTCAGCCCCTCTGTTTCAGCCCCTCTGTTTCAGCCCCTCTGTTTCAGCCCCACTGTTTCTCGCCCTCTTTTCAGCCCCTCTGTTTCAGCCCCTCTGTTTCTCGCCCTCTGTTTCAGCCCCTCTGTTTCAGCCCCTCTGTTTCAGCCCCTCATTTCAGCCCCTCTGTTTCTCGCCCTCTGTTTCTCGCCCTCTGTTTCTCGCTCTCTGTTTCACGCCCTCTGTTTCTCGCCCTCTGTTTCTCGCCCTCTGTTTCAGCCCCTCTGTTTCACCCCCTCTGTTTCAGCCCCTCTGTTTCTCGCCCTCTGTTTCTCGCCCTCTGTTTCTCGCCCTCTGTTTCAGCCCGTCTGTTTCAGCCCCTCTGTTTCAGCCCCTCTGTTTCACCCCCTCTGTTTCAGCCCCTCTGTTTCTCGCCCTCTGTTTCAGCCCCTCTGTTTCACCCCCTCTGTTTCAGCCCCTCTGTTTCTCGCCCTCTGTTTCTCGCCCTCTGTTTCTCGCCCTCTGTTTCAGCCCGTCTGTTTCAGCCCCTCTGTTTCAGCCCCTCTTTTTCAGCCCCTTTGTTTCAGCCCCTCTGTTTCAGCCCCTCTGTTTCAGCTCCACTGTTTCATCCCCTCTGTTTCTCGCACTCTGTTTCTCGCCCTCTGTTTCTCGCCCTCTGTTTCAGCCACTCTGATTCAGCCCCTCTGTTTCAGCCCCTCTGTTTCAGCCCCTCTGTTTCAGCCCCACTGTTTAAGCCCCTCTGTTTCTCGCCCTATGTTTCAGCCCCTCTGTTTCTCGCCCTCTGTTTCTCGCCCTCTGTTTCAGCCCCTCTGTTTCAGCCCCTCTGTTTCAGCCCCTCTGTTTCAGCCCCTCTTTATCAGCCACTCTGTTTCATCCCCTCTGTTTCAGCCCCTCTGTTTCTCGCCCTCTGTTTCTCGCTCTCTGTTTCTCGCCCTCTGTTTCATCCCCTCTGTTTCTCGCCCACTGTTTCAGCCCCTCTGTTTCTCGCCCTCTGTTTCAGCCCCTCTGTTTCAGCCCCTCTGTTTCAGCCCCTCTGTTTCAGCCCCTCTGTTTCTCGCCCTCTGTTTCAGCGCCTCTGTTTCAGCCCCTCTGTTTCTCGCCCTCTGTTTCTGCCCCTCTGTTTCAGCCCCTCTGTTTCAGCCCCTCTGTTTCAGCCCCTCTGTTTCTCGCCCTCTGTTCCTCGCCCTCTGTTTCAGCCCCTCTGTTTCAGCCCCTCTGTTTCACCCCCTCTGTTTCAGCCCCTCTGTTTCAGCCCCTCTGTTTCTCGCCCTCTGTTTCTCGCCCTCTGTTTCTCGCTCTCTGTTTTTCGCCCTCTGTTTCTCGCCCTCTGTTTCTCGCCCTCTGTTTCAGCCCGTCTGTTTCACCCCCTCTGTTTCAGCCCCTCTGTTTCTCGCCCTCTGTTTCTCGCCCTCTGTTTCTCGCCCTCTGTTTCTCGCCCTCTGTTCCAGCCCCTCTGTTTCAGCCCCTCTGTTTCAGCCCCTCTGTTTCACCCCCTCTGTTTCAGCCCCTCTGTTTCTCGCCCTCTGTTTCAGCCCCTCTGTTTCAGCTCCTATGTTTCAGCCCCTCTGTTTCTCGCCCTCTGTTTCAGCACCTCTGTTTCAGCCCCTCTGTTTCTGCGCCGTCTGTTTCAGCCCCTCTGTTTCAGCCCCTCTGTTTCACCCCCTCTGTTTCAGCCCCTCTGTTTCAGCCCCTCTGTTTCAGCCCCACTCTTTCTCGCCCTCTGTTTCTCGCCCTCTGTTTCTCGCCCTCTGTTTCAGCCCCTCTGTTTCAGCCCCTCTGTTTCAGCCCCTCTGTTTCAGCCCCTCTGTTTCAGCCCCTCTGTTTCTCGCCCTCTGTTTCAGCCCCTCTGTTTCAGCCCCTCTGTTTCACCCCTCTGTTTCTCGCCCTCTGTTTCTCGCCCTCTGTTTCAGCCCCTCTGTTTCAGCCCCTCTGTATCAGCCGCTCTGTTTCAGCCCCTCTGTTTCTCGCAATCTGTTTCTCGCCCTCTGTTTCTCGCCCTCTGTTTCTCGCCCTCTGTTTCAGCCCCTCTGTTTCAGCCCCTCTGTTTCAGCCCCTCTGTTTCAGCCCCACTGTTTAATCCCCGCTGTTTCTCGCCCTCTGATCAGCCCCTCTGTTTCTCGGCCTCTGTTTCTCGCCCTCTGTTTCAGCCCCTCTGTTTCAGCCCCTCTGTTTCAGCCCCTCTGTTTCAGCCCCTCTTTTTCAGCCCCTCTGTTTCAGCCCCTCTGTTTCAGCCCCACTGTTTCACGCCCTCTGTTTCAGCCCCTCTGTTTCTCGAACTCTGTTTCAGCCCCTCTGTTTCAGCCCCTCTGTTTCAGCCCCTCTGTTTCTGCGCCCTCTGTTTCAGCCCCTCTGTTTCAGCCCCTCTGTTTCTCGCCCTCTGTTTCAGCCCCTCTGTTTCAGCCCCTCTGTTTCAGCCCCTCTGTTTCAGCCCCTCTGTTTCAGCTCCACTGTTTCAGCCCCTCTGTTTCAGCCCCTCTGTTTCAGCCCCTCTGTTTCTCGCCCTCTGTTTCAGCCCCTCTGTTTCAGCCCCTCTGTTTCAGCCCCTCTGTTTCAGCCCCTCTGTTTCAGCTCCACTGTTTCAGCCCCTCTGTTTCTCGCCCTCTGTTTCTCTCCCTCTGTTTCTCGCCCTCTGATTCAGCCCCTCTGTTTCAGCCCCTCTGTTTCAGCCCCTCTGTTTCAGCCCCTCTGTTTCTCGAACTCTGTTTCAGCCCCTCTGTTTCAGCCCCTCTGTTTCAGCCCCTCTGTTTCAGCCCCTCTGTTTCAGCCCCTCTGTTTCAGCCCCTCTGTTTCTCGCCCTCTGTTTCAGCCCCTCTGTTTCAGCCCCTCTGTTTCAGCCCCTCTGTTTCAGCCCCTCTGTTTCAGCTCCACTGTTTCAGCCCCTCTGTTTCTCGCCCTCTGTTTCTCTCCCTCTGTTTCTCGCCCTCTGATTCAGCCCCTCTGTTTCAGCCCCTCTGTTTCAGCCCATCTGTTTCAGCCCCTCTGTTTCTCGCCCTCTGTTTCAGCCCCTCTGTTTCAGCCCCTCTGTTTCAGCCCCTCTGTTTCAGCCCCTCTTTTTCAGCCCCTCTGTTTCAGCCCCTCTGTTTCAGCCCCGCTGTTTCAGCCCCTCTGTTTCAGCCCCTCTGTTTCTCGCACTCTGTTTCTCGCCCTCTGTTTCTCGCCCTCCGTTCCAGCCACTCTGATTCAGCCCATCTGTTTCAGCCCCTCTGTTTCAGCCCCTCTGTTTCAGCCCCTCTGTTTCAGCCCCACTGTTTAAGCCCCTCTGTTTCAGCCCCTCTGTTTCAGCCCCTCTGTTTCAGCTCCACTGTTTCAGCCCCTCTGTTTCTCGCCCTCTGTTTCTCTCCCTCTGTTTCTCGCCCTCTGATTCAGCCCCTCTGTTTCAGCCCCTCTGTTTCAGCCCATCTGTTTCAGCCCCTCTGTTTCTCGCCCTCTGTTTCAGCCCCTCTGTTTCAGCCCCTCTGTTTCAGCCCCTCTGTTTCAGCCCCTCTTTTTCAGCCCCTCTGTTTCTCGCCCTCTGTTTCAGCCCCGCTGTTTCAGCCCCTCTGTTTCAGCCCCTCTGTTTCTCGCACTCTGTTTCTCGCCCTCTGTTTCTCGCCCTCCGTTCCAGCCACTCTGATTCAGCCCCTCTGTTTCAGCCCCTCTGTTTCAGCCCCTCTGTTTCAGCCCCTCTGTTTCAGCCCCACTGTTTAAGCCCCTCTGTTTCTCGCCCTCTGTTTCAGCCCCTCTGTTTCTCGCCCTCTGTTTCTCGCCCTCTGTTTCAGCTACTCTGTTTCAGCCCCTCTGTTTCAGCCCCTCTGTTTCAGCCCCTCTTTTTAGGCCACTCTGTTTCAGCCCCTCTGTTTCAGCCCCTCTGTTTCTCGCCCTCTGTTTCTCGCTCTCTGTTTCTCGCCCTCTGTTTCAGCCCCTCTGTTTCTCGCCCACTGTTTCAGCCCCTCTGTTTCTCGCCCTCTGTTTCAGCCCCTCTGTTTCAGCCCCTCTGTTTCAGTCCCTCTGTTTCAGCCCCACTGTTTCTCGCCCTCTTTTCAGCCCCTCTGTTTCAGCCCCTCTGTTTCTCGCCCTCTGTTTCTCGCTCTCTGTTTCTCGCCCTCTGTTTCATCCCCTCTGTTTCTCGCCCACTGTTTCAGCCCCTCTGTTTCTCGGCCTCTGTTTCAGCCCCTCTGTTTCAGCCCCTCTGTTTCAGCCCCTCTGTTTCAGCCCCACTGTTTCTCGCCCTCTTTTCAGCCCCTCTGTTTCAGCCCCTCTGTTTCTCGCCCTCTGTTTCAGCCCCTCTGTTTCAGCCCCTCTGTTTCAGCCCCTCATTTCAGCCCCTCTGTTTCTCGCCCTCTGTTTCTCGCCCTCTGTTTCTCGCTCTCTGTTTCACGCCCTCTGTTTCTCGCCCTCTGTTTCTCGCCCTCTGTTTCAGCCCCTCTGTTTCACCCCCTCTGTTTCAGCCCCTCTGTTTCTCGCCCTCTGTTTCTCGCCCTCTGTTTCTCGCCCTCTGTTTCAGCCCGTCTGTTTCAGCCCCTCTGTTTCAGCCCCTCTGTTTCACCCCCTCTGTTTCAGCCCCTCTGTTTCTCGCCCTCTGTTTCAGCCCCTCTGTTTCACCCCCTCTGTTTCAGCCCCTCTGTTTCTCGCCCTCTGTTTCTCGCCCTCTGTTTCTCGCCCTCTGTTTCAGCCCGTCTGTTTCAGCCCCTCTGTTTCAGCCCCTCTTTTTCAGCCCCTTTGTTTCAGCCCCTCTGTTTCAGCCCCTCTGTTTCAGCTCCACTGTTTCATCCCCTCTGTTTCTCGCACTCTGTTTCTCGCCCTCTGTTTCTCGCCCTCTGTTTCAGCCACTCTGATTCAGCCCCTCTGTTTCAGCCCCTCTGTTTCAGCCCCTCTGTTTCAGCCCCACTGTTTAAGCCCCTCTGTTTCTCGCCCTATGTTTCAGCCCCTCTGTTTCTCGCCCTCTGTTTCTCGCCCTCTGTTTCAGCCCCTCTGTTTCAGCCCCTCTGTTTCAGCCCCTCTGTTTCAGCCCCTCTTTATCAGCCACTCTGTTTCATCCCCTCTGTTTCAGCCCCTCTGTTTCTCGCCCTCTGTTTCTCGCTCTCTGTTTCTCGCCCTCTGTTTCATCCCCTCTGTTTCTCGCCCACTGTTTCAGCCCCTCTGTTTCTCGCCCTCTGTTTCAGCCCCTCTGTTTCAGCCCCTCTGTTTCAGCCCCTCTGTTTCAGCCCCTCTGTTTCTCGCCCTCTGTTTCAGCGCCTCTGTTTCAGCCCCTCTGTTTCTCGCCCTCTGTTTCTGCCCCTCTGTTTCAGCCCCTCTGTTTCAGCCCCTCTGTTTCAGCCCCTCTGTTTCTCGCCCTCTGTTCCTCGCCCTCTGTTTCAGCCCCTCTGTTTCAGCCCCTCTGTTTCACCCCCTCTGTTTCAGCCCCTCTGTTTCAGCCCCTCTGTTTCTCGCCCTCTGTTTCTCGCCCTCTGTTTCTCGCTCTCTGTTTTTCGCCCTCTGTTTCTCGCCCTCTGTTTCTCGCCCTCTGTTTCAGCCCGTCTGTTTCACCCCCTCTGTTTCAGCCCCTCTGTTTCTCGCCCTCTGTTTCTCGCCCTCTGTTTCTCGCCCTCTGTTTCTCGCCCTCTGTTCCAGCCCCTCTGTTTCAGCCCCTCTGTTTCAGCCCCTCTGTTTCACCCCCTCTGTTTCAGCCCCTCTGTTTCTCGCCCTCTGTTTCAGCCCCTCTGTTTCAGCTCCTATGTTTCAGCCCCTCTGTTTCTCGCCCTCTGTTTCAGCACCTCTGTTTCAGCCCCTCTGTTTCTGCGCCGTCTGTTTCAGCCCCTCTGTTTCAGCCCCTCTGTTTCACCCCCTCTGTTTCAGCCCCTCTGTTTCAGCCCCTCTGTTTCAGCCCCACTCTTTCTCGCCCTCTGTTTCTCGCCCTCTGTTTCTCGCCCTCTGTTTCAGCCCCTCTGTTTCAGCCCCTCTGTTTCAGCCCCTCTGTTTCAGCCCCTCTGTTTCAGCCCCTCTGTTTCTCGCCCTCTGTTTCAGCCCCTCTGTTTCAGCCCCTCTGTTTCACCCCTCTGTTTCTCGCCCTCTGTTTCTCGCCCTCTGTTTCAGCCCCTCTGTTTCAGCCCCTCTGTATCAGCCGCTCTGTTTCAGCCCCTCTGTTTCTCGCAATCTGTTTCTCGCCCTCTGTTTCTCGCCCTCTGTTTCTCGCCCTCTGTTTCAGCCCCTCTGTTTCAGCCCCTCTGTTTCAGCCCCTCTGTTTCAGCCCCACTGTTTAATCCCCGCTGTTTCTCGCCCTCTGATCAGCCCCTCTGTTTCTCGGCCTCTGTTTCTCGCCCTCTGTTTCAGCCCCTCTGTTTCAGCCCCTCTGTTTCAGCCCCTCTGTTTCAGCCCCTCTTTTTCAGCCCCTCTGTTTCAGCCCCTCTGTTTCAGCCCCACTGTTTCACGCCCTCTGTTTCAGCCCCTCTGTTTCTCGAACTCTGTTTCAGCCCCTCTGTTTCAGCCCCTCTGTTTCAGCCCCTCTGTTTCTGCGCCCTCTGTTTCAGCCCCTCTGTTTCAGCCCCTCTGTTTCACCCCCTCTGTTTCAGCCCCTCTGTTTCAGCCCCTCTGTTTCAGCCCCACTCTTTCTCGCCCTCTGTTTCTCGCCCTCTGTTTCTCGCCCTCTGTTTCAGCCCCTCTGTTTCAGCCCCTCTGTTTCAGCCCCTCTGTTTCAGCCCCTCTGTTTCTCGCCCTCTGTTTCAGCCCCTCTGTTTCAGCCCCTCTGTTTCACCCCTCTGTTTCTCGCCCTCTGTTTCTCGCCCTCTGTTTCAGCCCCTCTGTTTCAGCCCCTCTGTATCAGCCGCTCTGTTTCAGCCCCTCTGTTTCTCGCAATCTGTTTCTCGCCCTCTGTTTCTCGCCCTCTGTTTCTCGCCCTCTGTTTCAGCCCCTCTGTTTCAGCCCCTCTGTTTCAGCCCCTCTGGTTCAGCCCCACTGTTTAATCCCCGCTGTTTCTCGCCCTCTGATCAGCCCCTCTGTTTCTCGGCCTCTGTTTCTCGCCCTCTGTTTCAGCCCCTCTGTTTCAGCCCCTCTGTTTCAGCCCCTCTGTTTCAGCCCCTCTTTTTCAGCCCCTCTGTTTCAGCCCCTCTGTTTCAGCCCCACTGTTTCACGCCCTCTGTTTCAGCCCCTCTGTTTCTCGAACTCTGTTTCAGCCCCTCTGTTTCAGCCCCTCTGTTTCAGCCCATCTGTTTCAGCCCCTCTGTTTCAGCCCCTCTGTTTCAGCCCCTCTGTTTCAGCCCCTCTGTTTCAGACCCTCTGTTCCAGCCCCTCTGTTTCTCGCCCTCTGTTTCAGCCCCGCTGTTTCAGCCCCTCTGTATCAGCCCCTCTTTTTCAGCCCCTCTGTTTCAGCCCCTCTGTTTCAGCCGCCATGTTTCTCGCCCTCTGTTTCAGCCCCTCTGTTTCTCGCCCTTTGTTTCAGCCCCTCTCTTTCAGCCCATCTGTTTCAGCCCCTCTGTTTCAGCCCCTCTGTTTCAGCCCCTCTGTTCCAGCCCCTCTGTTTCTCGCCCTCTGTTTCAGCCCCGCTGTTTCAGCCCCTCTGTTCAGCCCCTCTGTTTCTCGCAATCAGTTTCTCGCCCACTGTTTCTGGCCCTCTGTTTCAGCCACTCTGATTCAGCCCCTCTTTTTCAGCCCCTCCGTTTCAGCCCCTCTGTTTCAGCCCCACTGTTTAAGCCCCTCTGTTTCTCGCCCTGTTTCAGCCCCTCTGTTTCTCGCCCTCTGTTTCTCGCCCCCTGTTTCAGCCCCTCTGTTTCACCCCTCTGTTTCAGCCCCTCTGTTTCAGCCCCTCTTTTTCAGCCACTCTGTTTCAGCCCCTCTGTTTCAGCCCCTCTGTTTCTCGCCCTCTGTTTCTCGCTCTCTGTTTCTCGCCCTCTGTTTCAGCCCCTCTGTTTCTCGCCCACTGTTTCAGCCCCTCTGTTTCTCGCCCTCTGTTTCAGCCCCTCTGTTTCAGCCCCTCTGTTTCAGCCCCTCTGTTTCAGACCCTCTGTTTCAGACCCTCTGTTTCAGCCCCTCTATTTCAGCCCCTCTGTTTCTCGCCCTCTGTTTCAGCCCCTCTGTTTCAGCCCCTCTGTTTCAGCCCCTCTGTTTCAGCCCCTCTGTTTCATCCCCTCTGTTTCACGCCCTCTGTTTCTCGCCCTCTGTTTCAGCCGCTCTGTTTCAGCCCCTCTGTTTCAGCCCCTCTGTTTCAGCCCCTCTGTTTCAGCCCCTCTGTTTCTCGCCCTCTGTTTCTCGCCCTCTGTTTCTCGCTCTCTGTTTCACGCCCTCTGTTTCTCGCCCTCTGTTTCTCGCCCTCTGTTTCAGCCCCTCTGTTTCACCCCCTCTGTTTCAGCCCCTCTGTTTCTCGCCCTCTGTTTCTCGCCCTCTGTTTCTCGCCCTCTGTTTCAGCCCCTCTGTTTCAGCCCCTCTGTTTCAGCCCCACTGTTTCAGCCCCTCTGTTTCACCCCCTCTGTTTCAGCCCCTCTGTTTCTCGCCCTCTGTTTCAGCCCCTCTGTTTCAGCTCCTCTGTTTCAGCCACTCTGTTTCGCGCCCTCTGTTTCAGCCCCTCTGTTTCACCCCCTCTGTTTCAGCCCCTCTGTTTCAGCCCCACTCTTTCTCGCCCTCTGTTTCTCGCCCTCTGTTTCAGCCCCTCTGTTTCAGCCCCTCTGTTTCTCGCCGTCTGTTTCTCGCCCTCTGTTTCAGCCCCTCTGTTTCAGCCCCTCTGTTTCAGCCCCTCTGTTTCTCGCCCTCTGTTTCAGCCCCTCTGTTTCAGCCCCTCTGTTTCAGCCCCTCTGTTTCTCACCCTCTGTTTCTCGCCCTCTATTTCAGCCCCTCTGTTTCAGCCCCTCTGTTTCAGCCCCTCTGTTTCAGCCCCTCTGTTTCTCGCACTATGTTTCTCGCCCTCTGTTTCTCGCCCTCTGTTTCTCGCCCTCTGTTTCAGCCCCTCTGTTTCAGCCCCTCTGTTTCTCGCCCTCTGTTTCAGCCCCTCTGTTTCAGCCCCTCTGTTTCAGCCCCTCTGTTTCAGCCCCACTGTTTCTCGCCCTTTGTTTCTCGTCCTCTGTTTCAGCCCCTCTGTTTCAGCCACTCTGTTTCTCAGCCTCTGTTTCAGCCCCTCTGTTTCTCGCCCTCTGTTTCAGCCCCTCTGTTTCAGCCACTCTGTTTCTCGCCCTCTGTTTCTCGCCGTCTGTTTCTCGCCCTCTGTTTCTCGCCCCTCTGTTTCAGCCCCTCTGTTTCAGCCCCTCTGTTTCAGCTCCTCTGTTTCTCGCACTCTGTTTCACCCCCTCTGTTTCAGCCCCTCTGTTTCAGCTCCACTGTTTCAGCCCCTCTGTTTCTCGCCCTCTGTTTCTCTCCCTCTGTTTCTCGCCCTCTGTTTCAGCCCCTCTGTTTCAGCCCCTCTGTTTCAGCCCATCTGTTTCAGCCCCTCTGTTTCTCGCCCTCTGTTTCAGCCCCTCTGATTCAGCCCCTCTGTTTCAGCCCCTCTGTTTCAGCCCCTCTTTTTCAGCCCCTCTGTTTCACCCCTCTGTTTCATCCCTCTGTTTCTCGCCCTCTGTTTCAGCCCCTGTGTTAATCGCCCTCTGTTTCTGCCCCTCTGTTTAAGCCGCTCTGTTTCAGCCCATCTGTTTCACCCCCTCTGTTTCTCGCCCTCTTTTTCAGCCCCTCTCTTTCAGCCCCTCTGTTTCAGCCCCTCTGTTTCAGCCCCTCTGTTTCAGCCCCTCTGTTCCAGCCCCTCTGTTTCTCGCCCTCTGTTTCAGCCCCGCTGTTACAGCCCCTCTGTTTCATCCCCTCTGTTTCTCGCACTCTGTTTCTCGCCCTCTGTTTCTCGCCCTCCGTTTCAGCCACTCTGTTCAGCCCCTCTGTTTCAGCCCCTCTGTTTCAGCCCCTCTGTTTCACCCCCACTGTTTAAGCCCATCTGTTTCTCGCCCTCTGTTTCAGCCCCTCTGTTTCTCGCCCTCTGTTTCTCGCCCTCTGTTTCAGCCCCTCTGTTTCTCGCCCTTTGTTTCAGCCCCTCTGTTTCTCGCCCTCTGTTTCAGCCCCTCTGTTTCAGCCCCTCTGTTTCAGCCCCTCTGTTTCAGCCCCTCTTTTTCAGCCCCTCTGTTTCACCCCTCTGTTTCTCGCCCTCTGTTTCAGCCCCTCTGTTTCAGCACCTCTGTTTCAGCCCCTCTGTTTCAGCCCCTCTTTTTCAGCCCCTCTGTTTCACCCCTCTGTTTCAGCACCTCTGTTTCTCGCCCTCTGTTTCAGCCCCTCTGTTTAACGCCCTCTGTTTCAGCCCCTCTGTTTCAGACCCTCTGTTTCAGCCCATCTGTTTCAGCCCCTCTGTTTCTCGCCCTCTGTTTCAGCCCCTCTCTTTCAGCCCCTCTGTTTCAGCCCCTCTGTTTCAGCCCCTCTGTTTCAGCCCCTCTGTTCCAGCCCCTCTGTTTCTCGCCCTCTGTTTCAGCCCCGCTGTTTTAGCCCCTCTGTTTCAGCCCCTCTGTTTCTCGCACTCTGTTTCTCGCCCTCTGTTTCTCGCCCTCCGTTTCAGCCACTCTGATTCAGCCCCTCTGTTTCAGCCCCTCTGTTTCAGCCCCTCTGTTTCAGCCCCACTGTTTAAGCCCATCTGTTTCTCGCCCTCTGTTTCAGCCCCTCTGTTTCTCGCCCTCTGTTTCTCGCCCTCTGTTTCAGCCACTCTGATTCAGCCCCTCTGTTTCAGCCCCTCTGTTTCAGCCCCTATTTTTCAGCCACTCTGTTTCAGTCCCTCTGTTTCAGCCCCTCTGTTTCTCGCCCTCTGTTTCTCGCTCTCTGCTTCTCGCCCTCTGTTTCAGCCCCTCTGTTTCTCGCCCTCTGTTTCAGCCCCTCTTTTTCAGCCCCTCTGTTTCACCCCTCTGTTTCTCGCCCTCTGTTTCAGCCCCTCTGTTTCAGCACCTCTGTTTCAGCCCCTCTGTTTCAGCCCCTCTTTTTCAGCCCCTCTGTTTCACCCCTCTGTTTCAGCCCCTCTGTTTCTCGCCCTCTGTTTCAGCCCCTCTGTTTAACGCCCTCTGTTTCAGCCCCTCTGTTTCAGACCCTCTGTTTCAGCCCATCTGTTTCAGCCCCTCTGTTTCTCGCCCTCTGTTTCAGCCCCTCTCTTTCAGCCCCTCTGTTTCAGCCCCTCTGTTTCAGCCCCTCTGTTTCAGCCCCTCTGTTCCAGCCCCTCTGTTTCTCGCCCTCTGTTTCAGCCCCGCTGTTTTAGCCCCTCTGTTTCAGCCCCTCTGTTTCTCGCACTCTGTTTCTCGCCCTCTGTTTCTCGCCCTCCGTTTCAGCCACTCTGATTCAGCCCCTCTGTTTCAGCCCCTCTGTTTCAGCCCCTCTGTTTCAGCCCCACTGTTTGAGCCCATCTGTTTCTCGCCCTCTGTTTCAGCCCCTCTGTTTCTCGCCCTCTGTTTCTCGCCCTCTGTTTCAGCCACTCTGTTTCAGCCCCTCTGTTTCAGCCCCTCTGTTTCAGCCCCTATTTTTCAGCCACTCTGTTTCAGTCCCTCTGTTTCAGCCCCTCTGTTTCTCGCCCTCTGTTTCTCGCTCTCTGTTTCTCGCCCTCTGTTTCAGCCCCTCTGTTTCTCGCCCTCTGTTTCAGCCCCTCTGTTTCAGCCCCACTGTTTCAGCCCCTCTGTTTCAGCCCCACTGTTTCTCGCCCTCTTTTCAGCCCCTCTGTTTCAGCCCCTCTGTTTCTCTCAATCTGTTTCAGCCCCTCTGTTTCAGCCCCTCTGTTTCAGCCCCTCTGTTTCAGCCCCTCTGTTTCAGCCCCTCTGTTTCTCGCCCTCTGTTTCTCGCCCTCTGTTTCTCGCTCTCTGTTTCACGCCCTCTGTTTCTCGCCCTCTGTTTCTCGCCCTCTGTTTCAGCCCCTCTGTTTCACCCCCTCTGTTTCAGCCCCTCTGTTTCTCGCCCTCTGTTTCTCGCCCTCTGTTTCTCGCCCTCTGTTTCTCGCCCTCTGTTTCTCGCTCTCTGTTTCACGCACTCTGTTTCTCGCCCTCTGTTTCTCGCCCTCTGTATCAGCCCCTCTGTTTCAGCCCCTCTGTTTCAGCCCCTCTGTTTCACCCCCTCTGTTTCAGCCCCTCTGTTTCTCGCCCTCTGTTTCAGCCCCTCTGTTTCAGCTCCTCTGTTTCACCCCCTCTGTTTCTGCGCCCTCTGATTCAGCCCCTCTGTTTCAGCCCCTCTGTTTCACCCCCTCTGTTTCAGCCCCTCTGTTTCAGCCCCTCTGTTTCAGCCCCACTCATTCTCGCCCTCTGTTTCTCGCCCTCTGTTTGTCGCCCTCTGTTTCAGCCCCTCTGTTTCAGCCCCTCTATTTCATCCCCTTTGTTTCAGCCCCTCTGTTTCAGCCCCTGTGTTTCAGCTCCACTGTTTCAGCCCCTCTGTTTCTCGCCCTCTGTTTCTCTCCCTCTGTTTCTCGCCCTCTGTTTCAGCCCCTCTGTTTCAGCCCCTCTGTTTCAGCACATCTGTTTCAGCCCCTCTGTTTCTCGCCCTCTGTTTCAGCCCCTCTGATTCAGCCCCTCTGTTTCAGCCCCTCTGTTTCAGCCCCTCTTTTTCAGCCCCTCTGTTTCACCCCTCTGTTTCATCCCTCTGTTTCTCGCCCTCTGTTTCAGCCCCTGTGTTAATCGCCCTCTGTTTCTGCCCCTCTGTTTCAGCCGCTCTGTTTCAGCCCATCTGTTTCACCCCCTCTGTTTCTCGCCCTCTTTTTCAGCCCCTCTCTTTCAGCCCCTCTGTTTCAGCCCCTCTGTTTCAGCCCCTCTGTTTCAGCCCCTCTGTTCCAGCCCCTCTGTTTCTCGCCCTCTGTTTCAGCCCCGCTGTTACAGCCCCTCTGTTTCATCCCCTCTGTTTCTCGCACTCTGTTTCTCGCCCTCTGTTTCTCGCCCTCCGTTTCAGCCACTCTGTTCAGCCCCTCTGTTTCAGCCCCTCTGTTTCAGCCCCTCTGTTTCACCCCCACTGTTTCAGCCCATCTGTTTCTCGCCCTCTGTTTCAGCCCCTCTGTTTCTCGCCCTCTGTTTCTCGCCCTCTGTTTCAGCCCCTCTGTTTCTCGCCCTTTGTTTCAGCCCCTCTGTTTCTCGCCCTCTGTTTCAGCCCCTCTGTTTCAGCCCCTCTGTTTCAGCCCCTCTGTTTCAGCCCCTCTTTTTCAGCCCCTCTGTTTCACCCCTCTGTTTCTCGCCCTCTGTTTCAGCCCCTCTGTTTCAGCACCTCTGTTTCAGCCCCTCTGTTTCAGCCCCTCTTTTTCAGCCCCTCTGTTTCACCCCTCTGTTTCAGCCCCTCTGTTTCTCGCCCTCTGTTTCAGCCCCTCTGTTTAACGCCCTCTGTTTCAGCCCCTCTGTTTCAGACCCTCTGTTTCAGCCCATCTGTTTCAGCCCCTCTGTTTCTCGCCCTCTGTTTCAGCCCCTGTCTTTCAGCCCCTCTGTTTCAGCCCCTCTGTTTCAGCCCCTCTGTTTCAGCCCCTCTGTTCCAGCCCCTCTGTTTCTCGCCCTCTGTTTCAGCCCCGCTGTTTTAGCCCCTCTGTTTCAGCCCCTCTGTTTCTCGCACTCTGTTTCTCGCCCTCTGTTTCTCGCCCTCCGTTTCAGCCACTCTGATTCAGCCCCTCTGTTTCAGCCCCTCTGTTTCAGCCCCTCTGTTTCAGCCCCACTGTTTAAGCCCATCTGTTTCTCGCCCTCTGTTTCAGCCCCTCTGTTTCTCGCCCTCTGTTTCTCGCCCTCTGTTTCAGCCACTCTGTTTCAGCCCCTCTGTTTCAGCCCCTCTGTTTCAGCCCCTATTTTTCAGCCACTCTGTTTCAGTCCCTCTGTTTCAGCCCCTCTGTTTCTCGCCCTCTGTTTCTCGCTCTCTGTTTCTCGCCCTCTGTTTCAGCCCCTCTGTTTCTCGCCCACTGTTTCAGCCCCTCTGTTTCTCGCCCTCTGTTTCAGCCCCTCTGTTTCAGCCCCACTGTTTCAGCCCCTCTGTTTCAGCCCCACTGTTTCTCGCCCTCTTTTCAGCCCCTCTGTTTCAGCCCCTCTGTTTCTCTCAATCTGTTTCAGCCCCTCTGTTTCAGCCCCTCTGTTTCAGACCCTCTGTTTCAGCCCCTCTGTTTCAGCCCCTCTGTTTCTCGCCCTCTGTTTCTCGCCCTCTGTTTCTCGCTCTCTGTTTCACGCCCTCTGTTTCTCGCCCCCTGTTTCTCGCCCTCTGTTTCAGCCCCTCTGTTTCACCCCCTCTGTTTCAGCCCCTCTGTTTCTCGCCCTCTGTTTCTCGCCCTCTGTTTCTCGCCCTCTGTTTCTCGCCCTCTGTTTCTCGCTCTCTGTTTCACGCACTCTGTTTCTCGCCCTCTTTTTCTCGCCCTCTGTATCAGCCCCTCTGTTTCAGCCCCTCTGTTTCAGCCCCTCTGTTTCACCCCCTCTGTTTCAGCCCCTCTGTTTCTCGCCCTCTGTTTCAGCCCCTCTGTTTCAGCTCCTCTGTTTCACCCCCTCTGTTTCTGCGCCCTCTGATTCAGCCCCTCTGTTTCAGCCCGTCTGTTTCACCCCCTCTGTTTCAGCCCCTCTGTTTCAGCCCCTCTGTTTCAGCCCCACTCTTTCTCGCCCTCTATTTCTCGCCCTCTGTTTGTCGCCCTCTGTTTCAGCCCCTCTGTTTCAGCCCCTCTATTTCATCCCCTTTGTTTCAGCCCCTCTGTTTCAGCCCCTCTGTTTCAGCTACACTGTTTCAGCCCCTCTGTTTCTCGCACACTGTTTCTCGCCCTCTGTTTCTCCCCCTCTGTTTCAGCCACTCTGATTCAGCCCCTCTGTTTCAGCCCCTCTGTTTCAGCCCCTCTGTTTCAGCCCCACTGTTTAAGCCCCTCTGTTTCTCGCCCTCTGTTTCAGCCCCTCTGTTTCTCGCCCTCTGTTTCTCGCCTTCTGTTTCAGCCCCTCTGTTTCATCCCCTCTGTTTCAGCCCCTCTGTTTCAGCCCCTCTTTTTCAGCCACTCTGTTTCAGCCCCTCTGTTTCAGCCCCTCTGTTTCTCGCCCTCTGTTTCTCGCTCTCTGTTTCTCGCCGTCTGTTTCAGCCCCTCTGTTTCTCGCCCACTGTTTCAGCCCCTCTGTTTCTCGCCCTGTGTTTCAGCCCCTCTGTTTCAACCCCTGTGTTTCAGCCCCTCTGTTTCAGCCCCTCTGTTTCTCGCCCTCTCTTTCAGCCCCTCTGTTTCAGCCCCTCTGTTTCTCGCCCTCTGTTTCTGCCCCTCTGTTTCAGCCCCTCTGTTTCAGACCCTTCGGTTTCAGCCCCGCTGTTTCAGCCCCTCTGTTTCTCGCCCTCTGTTTCTCGCCCTCTGTTTCAGCCGCTCTGTTTCACCCCCTCTGTTTCAGTCCCTCTGTTTCTCGCCCTCTGTTTCTCGCCCTCTGTTTCTCGCCCTCTGTTTCAGCCCCTCTGTTTCAGCCCCTCTGTTTCAGCCCCACTGTTTCAGCCCCTCTGTTTAACCCCCTCTGTTTCAGCCCCTCTGTTTCTCGCCCTCTGTTTCAGCCCCTCTGTTTCAGCTCCTCTGTTTCAGCCACTCTGTTTCGCGCCCACTGTTTCAGCCCCTCTGTTTCAGCCCCTCTGTTTCACCCCCTCTGTTTCAGCCGATCTGTTTCAGCCCCACTCTTTCTCGCCCTCTGTTTCTCGCTCTCTGTTTCTCGCCCTCTGTTTCAGCCCCTCTGTTTCAGCCCCTCTGTTTCTCTCCCTCTGTTTCTCGCCCTCTGTTTCTCGCCCTCTGTTTCAGCCCCTCTCTTTCAGCCCCTCTGTTTCAGCCCCTCTGTTTCAGCCCCTCTGTTTCAGACCCTCTGTTCCAGCCCCTCTGTTTCTCGCCCTCTGTTTCAGCCCCGCTGTTTCAGCCCCTCTGTATCAGCCCCTCTTTTTCAGCCCCTCTGTTTCAGCCCCTCTGTTTCAGCCCCTCTGTTTCTCGCCCTCTGTTTCAGCCCCTCTGTTTCTCGCCCTCTGTTTCAGCCCCGCTGTTTCAGCCCCTCTGTTCAGCCCCTCTGTTTCTCGCACTCAGTTTCTCGCCCTCTGATTCAGCCCCGCTGTTTCAGCCCCTCTGTTCAGCCCCTCTGTTTCTCGCACTCAGTTTCTCGCCCTCTGTTTCTCGCCCTCTGTTTCAGCCCCTCTGTTCAGCCCCTCTGTTTCTCGCACTCAGTTTCTCGCCCTCTGTTTCTCGCCCTCTGTTTCAGCCACTCTGATTCAGCCCCTCTGTTTCAGCCCCTCCGTTTCAGCCCCTCTGTTTCAGCCCCACTGTTTAAGCCCCTCTGTTTCTCGCCCTCTGTTTCAGCCCCTCTGTTTCTCGCCCTCTGTTTCCCGCCCCCTGTTTCAGCCCCTCCGTTTCACCCCTCTGTTTCAGCCCCTCTGTTTCAGCCCCTCTTTTTCAGCCACTCTGATTCAGCCCCTCTGTTTCAGCCCCTCTGTTTCTCGCCCTCTGTTTCTCGCTCTCTGTTTCTCGCCCTCTATTTCAGCCCCTCTGTTTCTCGCCCCTCTGTTTCAGCCCCTCTGTTTCAGACCCTCTGTTTCAGACCCTCTGTTTCAGCCCCTCTATTTCAGCCCCTCTGTTTCTCGCCCTCTGTTCCAGCCCCTCTGTTTCAGCCGCTCTGTTTCAGCCCCTCTGTTTCAGCCCCTCTGTTTCTCGCCCTCTGTTTCAGCCCCTCTGTTTCTCGCCCTCTGTTTCAGCCCCTCTGTTTCAGCCACTCTGTTTCGCGCCCTCTGTTTCAGCCCCTCTGTTTCACCCCCTCTGTTTCAGCCCCTCTGTTTCAGCCCCACTCTTTCTCGCCCTCTGTTTCTCGCCCTCTGTTTCTCGCCCTCTGTTTCAGCCCCTCTGTTTCAGCCCCTCTGTTTCTCGCCCTCTGTTTCAGCCCCTCTGTTTCAGCCCCTCTGTTTCAGCCCCTCTGTTTCTAGCCCTCTGTTTCAGCCCCTCTGTTTCAGCCCCTCTGTTTCAGCCCCTCTGTTTCTCACCCTCTGTTTCTCGCCCTCTATTTCAGCCCCTCTGTTTCAGCACCTCTGTTTCAGCCCCTGTTTCAGCCCCTCTGTTTCTCGCACTATGTTTCTCGCCCTCTGTTTCTCGCCCTCTGTTTCTCGCCCTCTGTTTCAGCCCCTCTGTTTCAGCCCCTCTGTTTCAGCCCCTCTGTTTCTCGCCCTCTGTTTCAGCCCCTCTGTTTCAGCCCCTCTGTTTCAGCCCCTCTGTTTCAGCCCCACTGTTTCTCGCCCTTTGTTTCTCGTCCTCTGTTTCAGCCCCTCTGTTTCAGCCACTCTGTTTCTCAGCCTCTGTTTCAGCCCCTCTGTTTCTCGCCCTCTGTTTCAGCCCCTCTGTTTCAGCCACTCTGTTTCTCGCCCTCTGTTTCTCGCCGTCTGTTTCTCGCCCTCTGTTTCTCGCCCCTCTGTTTCAGCCCCTCTGTTTCAGCCCCTCTGTTTCAGCTCCTCTGTTTCTCGCCCTCTGTTTCAGCCCCTCTGTTTCAGCCCCTCTGTTTCAGCTCCACTGTTTCAGCCCCTCTGTTTCTCGCCCTCTGTTTCTCTCCCTCTGTTTCTCGCCCTCTGTTTCATCCCCTCTGTTTCAGCCCCTCTGTTTCAGCCCATCTGTTTCAGCCCCTCTGTTTCTCGCCCTCTGTTTCAGCCCCTCTGATTCAGCCCCTCTGTTTCAGCCCCTCTGTTTCAGCCCAACTTTTTCAGCCCCTCTGTTTCACCCCTCTGTTTCATCCCTCTGTTTCTCGCCCTCTGTTTCAGCCCCTGTGTTAATCGCCCTCTGTTTCTGCCCCTCTGTTTCAGCCGCTCTGTTTCAGCCCATCTGTTTCACCCCCTCTGTTTCTCGCCCTCTTTTTCAGCCCCTCTCTTTCAGCCCCTCTGTTTCAGCCCCTCTGTTTCAGCCCCTCTGTTTCAGCCCCTCTGTTCCAGCCCCTCTGTTTCTCGCCCTCTGTTACAGCCCCGCTGTTTCAGCCCCTCTGTTTCAGCCCCTCTGTTTCTCGCACTCTGTTTCTCGCCCTCTGTTTCTCGCCCTCCGTTTCAGCCACTCTGTTCAGCCCCTCTGTTTCAGCCCCTCTGTTTCAGCCCCTCTGTTTCAGCCCCACTGTTTAAGCCCATCTGTTTCTCGCCCTCTGTTTCAGCCCCTCTGTTTCTCGCCCTCTGTTTCTCGCCCTCTGTTTCAGCCCCTCTGTTTCTCGCCCTTTGTTTCAGCCCCTCTGTTTCTCGCCCTCTGTTTCAGCCCCTCTGTTTCAGCCCCTCTGTTTCAGCCCCTCTGTTTCAGCCCCTCTTTTTCAGCCCCTCTGTTTCACCCCTCCGTTTCTCGCCCTCTGTTTCAGCCCCTCTGTTTCAGCACCTCTGTTTCAGCCCCTCTGTTTCAGCCCCTCTTTTTCAGCCCCTCTGTTTCACCCCTCTGTTTCAGCCCCTCTGTTTCTCGCCCTCTGTTTCAGCCCCTCTGTTTCTCGCCCTCTGTTTCAGCCCCTCTGTTTCAGCCCCTCTGTTTCAGACCCTCTGTTTCAGCCCATCTGTTTCAGCCCCTCTGTTTCTCGCCCTCTGTTTCAGCCCCTCTCTTTCAGCCCCTCTGTTTCAGCCCCTCTGTTTCAGCCCCTCTGTTTCAGCCCCTCTGTTCCAGCCCCTCTGTTTCTCGCCCTCTGTTTCAGCCCCGCTGTTTTAGCCCCTCTGTTTCAGCCCCTCTGTTTCTCGCACTCTGTTTCTCGCCCTCTGTTTCTCGCCCTCCGTTTCAGCCACTCTGATTCAGCCCCTCTGTTTCAGCCCCTCTGTTTCAGCCCCTCTGTTTCAGCCCCACTGTTTAAGCCCATCTGTTTCTCGCCCTCTGTTTCAGCCCCTCTGTTTCTCGCCCTCTGTTTCTCGCCCTCTGTTTCAGCCACTCTGTTTCAGCCCCTCTGTTTCAGCCCCTCTGTTTCAGCCCCTATTTTTCAGCCACTCTGTTTCAGTCCCTCTGTTTCAGCCCCTCTGTTTCTCGCCCTCTGTTTCTCGCTCTCTGTTTCTCGCCCTCTGTTTCAGCCCCTCTGTTTCTCGGCCACTGTTTCAGCCCCTCTGTTTCTCGCCCTCTGTTTCAGCCCCTCTGTTTCAGCCCCACTGTTTCAGCCCCTCTGTTTCAGCCCCACTGTTTCTCGCCCTCTTTTCAGCCCCTCTGTTTCAGCCCCTCTGTTTCTCTCAATCTGTTTCAGCCCCTCTGTTTCAGCCCCTCTGTTTCAGCCCCTCTGTTTCAGCCCCTCTGTTTCAGCCCCTCTGTTTCTCGCCCTCTGTTTCTCGCCCTCTGTTTCTCGCTCTCTGTTTCACGCCCTCTGTTTCTCGCCCTCTGTTTCTCGCCCTCTGTTTCAGCCCCTCTGTTTCACCCCCTCTGTTTCAGCCCCTCTGTTTCTCGCCCTCTGTTTCTCGCCCTCTGTTTCTCGCCCTCTGTTTCTCGCCCTCTGTTTCTCGCTCTCTGTTTCACGCTCTCTGTTTCTCGCCCTCTGTTTCTCGCCCTCTGTATCAGCCCCTCTGTTTCAGCCCCTCTGTTTCAGCCACTCTGTTTCACCCCCTCTGTTTCAGCCCCTCTGTTTCTCGCCCTCTGTTTCAGCCCCTCTGTTTCAGCTCCTCTGTTTCACCCCCTCTGTTTCTGCGCCCTCTGATTCAGCCCCTCTGTTTCAGCCCCTCTGTTTCACCCCCTCTGTTTCAGCCCCTCTGTTTCAGCCCCTCTGTTTCAGCCCCACTCTTTCTCGCCCTCTGTTTCTCGCCCTCTGTTTGTCGCCCTCTGTTTCAGCCCCTCTGTTTCAGCCCCTCTATTTCAGCCCCTTTGTTTCAGCCCCTCTGTTTCAGCCCCTCTGTTTCAGCTCCACTGTTTCAGCCCCTCTGTTTCTCGCACACTGTTTCTCGCCCTCTGTTTCTCGCCCTCTGTTTCAGCCACTCTGATTCAGCCCCTCTGTTTCAGCCCCTCTGTTTCAGCCCCTCTGTTTCAGCCCCACTGTTTAAGCCCCTCTGTTTCTCGCCCTCTGTTTCAGCCCCTCTGTTTCTCGCCCTCTGTTTCTCGCCTTCTGTTTCAGCCCCTCTGTTTCATCCCCTCTGTTTCAGCCCCTCTGTTTCAGCCCCTCTTTTTCAGCCACTCTGTTTCAGCCCCTCTGTTTCAGCCCCTCTGTTTCTCGCCCTCTGTTTCTCACTCTCTGTTTCTCGCCCTCTGTTTCAGCCCCTCTGTTTCTCGCCCACTGTTTCAGCTCCTCTGTTTCTCGCCCTGTGTTTCAGCCCCTCTGTTTCAACCCCTCTGTTTCAGCCCCTCTGTTTCAGCCCCTCTGTTTCTCGCCCTCTCTTTCAGCCCCTCTGTTTCAGCCCCTCTGTTTCTCGCCCTCTGTTTCTGCCCCTCTGTTTCAGCCCCTCTGTTTCAGACCCTTCTGTTTCAGTCCCGCTGTTTCAGCCCCTCTGTTTCTCGCCCTCTGTTTCTCGCCCTCTGTTTCAGCCGCTCTGTTTCACCCCCTCTGTTTCAGCCCCTCTGTTTCTCGCCCTCTGTTTCTCGCCCTCTGTTTCTCGCCCTCTGTTTCAGCCCCTCTGTTTCAGCCCCTCTGTTTCAGCCCCACTGTTTCAGCCCCTCTGTTTCACCCCCTCTGTTTCAGCCCCTCTGTTTCTCGCCCTCTGTTTCAGCCCCTCTGTTTCAGCTCCTCTGTTTCAGCCACTCTGTTTCGCGCCCTCTGTTTCAGCCCCTCTGTTTCAGCCCCTCTGTTTCACCCCCTCTGTTTCAGCCGATCTGTTTCAGCCCCACTCTTTCTCGCCCTCTGTTTCTCGCCCTCTGTTTCTCGCCCTCTGTTTCAGCCCCTCTGTTTCAGCCCCTCTGTTTCTCGCCCTCTGTTTCTCGCCCTCTGTTTCTCGCCCTCTGTTTCAGCCCCTCTCTTTCAGCCCCTCTGTTTCAGCCCCTCTGTTTTAGCCCCTCTGTTTCAGACCCTCTGTTCCAGCCCCTCTGTTTCTCGCCCTCTGTTTCAGCCCCGCTGTTTCAGCCCCTCTGTATCAGCCCCTCTTTTTCAGCCCCTCTGTTTCAGCCCCTCTGTTTCAGCCCCTCTGTTTCTCGCCCTCTGTTTCAGCCCCTCTGTTTCTCGCCCTCTGTTTCAGCCCCGCTGTTTCAGCCCCTCTGTTCAGCCCCTCTGTTTCTCGCACTCAGTTTCTCGCCCTCTGTTTCAGCCCCGCTGTTTCAGCCCCTCTGTTCAGCCCCTCTGTTTCTCGCACTCAGTTTCTCGCCCTCTGTTTCTCGCCCTCTGTTTCAGCCCCTCTGTTCAGCCCCTCTGTTTCTCGCACTCAGTTTCTCGCCCTCTGTTTCTCGCCCTCTGTTTCAGCCACTCTGATTCAGCCCCTCTGTTTCAGCCCCTCTGTTTCAGCCCCTCTGTTTCAGCCCCACTGTTTAAGCCCCTCTGTTTCTCGCCCTCTGTTTCAGCCCCTCTGTTTCTCGCCCTCTGTTTCCCGCCCCCTGTTTCAGCCCCTCCGTTTCACCCCTCTGTTTCAGCCCCTCTGTTTCAGCCCCTCTTTTTCAGCCACTCTGTTTCAGCCCCTCTGTTTCAGCCCCTCTGTTTCTCGCCCTCTGTTTCTCGCTCTCTGTTTCTCGCCCTCTGTTTCAGCCCCTCTGTTTCTCGCCCACTGTTTCAGCCCCTCTGTTTCTCGCCCTCTGTTTCAGCCCCTCTGTTTCAGCCCCTCTGTTTCAGCCCCTCTGTTTCAGACCCTCTGTTTCAGACCCTCTGTTTCAGCCCCTCTATTTCAGCCCCTCTGTTTCTCGCCCTCTGTTTCAGCCCCTCTGTTTCAGCCCCTCGGTTTCAGCCCCTCTGTTTCAGCCCCTCTGTTTCAGCCCCTCTGTTTCAGCCCCTCTGTTTCAGACCCTCTGTTCCAGCCCCTCTGTTTCTCGCCCTCTGTTTCAGCCCCGCTGTTTCAGCCCCTCTGTATCAGCCCCTCTTTTTCAGCCCCTCTGTTTCAGCCCCTCTGTTTCAGCCCCTCTGTTTCTCGCCCTCTGTTTCAGCCCCTCTGTTTCTCGCCCTCTGTTTCAGCCCCGCTGTTTCAGCCCCTCTGTTCAGCCCCTCTGTTTCTCGCACTCAGTTTCTCGCCCTCTGATTCAGCCCCGCTGTTTCAGCCCCTCTGTTCAGCCCCTCTGTTTCTCGCACTCAGTTTCTCGCCCTCTGTTTCTCGCCCTCTGTTTCAGCCCCTCTGTTCAGCCCCTCTGTTTCTCGCACTCAGTTTCTCGCCCTCTGTTTCTCGCCCTCTGTTTCAGCCACTCTGATTCAGCCCCTCTGTTTCAGCCCCTCCGTTTCAGCCCCTCTGTTTCAGCCCCACTGTTTAAGCCCCTCTGTTTCTCGCCCTCTGTTTCAGCCCCTCTGTTTCTCGCCCTCTGTTTCCCGCCCCCTGTTTCAGCACCTCCGTTTCACCCCTCTGTTTCAGCCCCTCTGTTTCAGCCCCTCTTTTTCAGCCTCTCTGTTTCAGCCCCTCTGTTTCAGCCCCTCTGTTTCTCGCCCTCTGTTTCTCGCTCTCTGTTTCTCGCCCTCTGTTTCAGCCCCTCTGTTTCTCGCCCACTGTTTCAGCCCCTCTGTTTCTCGCCCTCTGTTTCAGCCCCTCTGTTTCAGCCCCTCTGTTTCAGCCCCTCTGTTTCAGACCCTCTGTTTCAGACCCTCTGTTTCAGCCCCTCTATTTCAGCCCCTCTGTTTCTCGCCCTCTGTTTCAGCCCCTCTGTTTCAGCCGCTCTGTTTCAGCCCCTCTGTTTCAGCCCCTCTGTTTCTCGCCCTCTGTTTCAGCCCCTCTGTTTCTCGCCCTCTGTTTAAGCCCCGCTGTTTCAGCCCCTCTGTTTCAGCCACTCTGTTTCGCGCCCTCTGTTTCAGCACCTCTGTTTCACCCCCTCTGTTTCAGCCCCTCTGTTTCAGCCCCACTCTTTCTCGCCCTCTGTTTCTCGCCCTCTGTTTCTCGCCCTCTGTTTCAGCCCCTCTGTTTCAGCCCCTCTGTTTCTCGCCCTCTGTTTCAGCCCCTCTGTTTCAGCCCCTCTGTTTCAGCCCCTCTGTTTCTCGCCCTCTGTTTCAGCCCCTCTGTTCCAGCCCCTCTGTTTCAGCCCCTCTGTTTCTCACCCTCTGTTTCTCGCCCTCTATTTCAGCCCCTCTGTTTCAGCACCTCTGTTTCAGCCCCTCTGTTTCAGCCCCTCTGTTTCTCGCACTATGTTTCTCGCCCTCTGTTTCTCGCCCTCTGTTTCTCGCCCTCTGTTTCAGCCCCTCTGTTTCAGCCCCTCTGTTTCAGCCCCTCTGTTTCTCGCCCTCTGTTTCAGCCCCTCTGTTTCAGCCCCTCTGTTTCAGCCCCTCTGTTTCAGCCCCACTGTTTCTCGCCCTTTGTTTCTCGTCCTCTGTTTCAGCCCCTCTGTTTCAGCCACTCTGTTTCTCAGCCACTGTTTCAGCCCCTCTGTTTCTCGCCCTCTGTTTCAGCCCCTCTGTTTCAGCCACTCTGTTTCTCGCCCTCTGTTTCTCGCCGTCTGTTTCTCGCCCTCTGTTTCTCGCCCCTCTGTTTCAGCCCCTCTGTTTCAGCCCCTCTGTTTCAGCTCCTCTGTTTCTCGCCCTCTGTTTCAGCCCCTCTGTTTCAGCCCCTCTGTTTCAGCTCCACTGTTTCAGCCCCTCTGTTTCTCGCCCTCTGTTTCTCTCCCTCTGTTTCTCGCCCTCTGTTTCAGCCCCTCTGTTTCAGCCCCTCTGTTTCAGCCCATCTGTTTCAGCCCCTCTGTTTCTCGCCCTCTGTTTCAGCCCCTCTGATTCAGCCCCTCTGTTTCAGCCCCTCTGTTTCAGCCCCTCTTTTTCAGCCCCTCTGTTTCACCCCTCTGTTTCATCCCTCTGTTTCTCGCCCTCTGTTTCAGCCCCTGTGTTAATCGCCCTCTGTTTCTGCCCCTCTGTTTCAGCCGCTCTGTTTCAGCCCATCTGTTTCACCCCCTCTGTTTCTCGCCCTCTTTTTCAGCCCCTCTCTTTCAGCCCCTCTGTTTCAGCCCCTCTGTTTCAGCCCCTCTGTTTCAGCCCCTCTGTTCCAGCCCCTCTGTTTCTCGCCCTCTGTTACAGCCCCGCTGTTTCAGCCCCTCTGTTTCAGCCCCTCTGTTTCTCGCACTCTGTTTCTCGCCCTCTGTTTCTCGCCCTCCGTTTCAGCCACTCTGTTCAGCCCCTCTGTTTCAGCCCCTCTGTTTCAGCCCCTCTGTTTCAGCCCCACTGTTTAAGCCCATCTGTTTCTCGCCCTCTGTTTCAGCCCCTCTGTTTCTCGTTCTCTGTTTCTCGCCCTCTGTTTCAGCCCCTCTGTTTCTCGCCCTTTGTTTCAGCCCCTCTGTTTCTCGCCCTCTGTTTCAGCCCCTCTGTTTCAGCCCCTCTGTTTCAGCCCCTCTGTTTCAGCCCCTCTTTTTCAGCCCCTCTGTTTCACCCCTCTGTTTCTCGCCCTCTGTTTCAGCCCCTCTGTTTCAGCACCTCTGTTTCAGCCCCTCTGTTTCAGCCCCTCTTTTTCAGCCCCTCTGTTTCACCCCTCTGTTTCAGCCCCTCTGTTTCTCGCCCTCTGTTTCAGCCCCTCTGTTTCTCGCCCTCTGTTTCAGCCCCTCTGTTTCAGCCCCTCTGTTTCAGACCCTCTGTTTCAGCCCATCTGTTTCAGCCCCTCTGTTTCTCGCCCTCTGTTTCAGCCCCTCTCTTTCAGCCCCTCTGTTTCAGCCCCTCTGTTTCAGCCCCTCTGTTTCAGCCCCTCTGTTCCAGCCCCTCTGTTTCTCGCCCTCTGTTTCAGCCCCGCTGTTTTAGCCCCTCTGTTTCAGCCCCTCTGTTTCTCGCACTCTGCTTCTCGCCCTCTGTTTCTCGCCCTCCGTTTCAGCCACTCTGATTCAGCCCCTCTGTTTCAGCCCCTCTGTTTCAGCCCCTCTGTTTCAGCCCCACTGTTTAAGCCCATCTGTTTCTCGCCCTCTGTTTCAGCCCCACTGTTTCTCGCCCTCTGTTTCTCGCCCTCTGTTTCAGCCACTCTGTTTCAGCCCCTCTGTTTCAGCCCCTCTGTTTCAGCCCCTATTTTTCAGCCACTCTGTTTCAGTCCCTCTGTTTCAGCCCCTCTGTTTCTCGCCCTCTGTTTCTCGCTCTCTGTTTCTCGCCCTCTGTTTCAGCCCCTCTGTTTCTCGCCCACTGTTTCAGCCCCTCTGTTTCTCGCCCTCTGTTTCAGCCCCTCTGTTTCAGCCCCACTGTTTCAGCCCCTCTGTTTCAGCCCCACTGTTTCTCGCCCTCTTTTCAGCCCCTCTGTTTCAGCCCCTCTGTTTCTCTCAATCTGTTTCAGCCCCTCTGTTTCAGCCCCTCTGTTTCAGCCCCTCTGTTTCAGCCCCTCTGTTTCAGCCCCTCTGTTTCTCGCCCTCTGTTTCTCGCCCTCTGTTTCTCGCTCTCTGTTTCACGCCCTCTGTTTCTCGCCCTCTGTTTCTCGCCCTCTGTTTCAGCCCCTCTGTTTCACCCCCTCTGTTTCAGCCCCTCTGTTTCTCGCCCTCTGTTTCTCGCCCTCTGTTTCTCGCCCTCTGTTTCTCGCCCTCTGTTTCTCGCTCTCTGTTTCACGCTCTCTGTTTCTCGCCCTCTGTTTCTCGCCCTCTGTTTCTCGCCCTCTGTATCAGCCCCTCTGTTTCAGCCCCTCTGTTTCAGCCACTCTGTTTCACCCCCTCTGTTTCAGCCCCTCTGTTTCTCGCCCTCTGTTTCAGCCCCTCTGTTTCAGCTCCTCTGTTTCACCCCCTCTGTTTCTGCGCCCTCTGATTCAGCCCCTCTGTTTCAGCCCCTCTGTTTCACCCCCTCTGTTTCAGCCCCTCTGTTTCAGCCCCTCTGTTTCAGCCCCACTCTTTCTCGACCTCTGTTTCTCGCCCTTTGTTTGTCGCCCTCTGTTTCAGCCCCTCTGTTTCAGCCCCTCTATTTCAGCCCCTTTGTTTCAGCCCCTCTGTTTCAGCCCCTCTGTTTCAGCTCCACTGTTTCAGCCCCTCTGTTTCTCGCACACTGTTTCTCGCCCTCTGTTTCTCGCCCTCTGTTTCAGCCACTCTGATTCAGCCCCTCTGTTTCAGCCCCTCTGTTTCAGCCCCTCTGTTTCAGCCCCACTGTTTAAGCCTCTCTGTTTCTCGCCCTCTGTTTCAGCCCCTCTGTTTCTCGCCCTCTGTTTCTCGCCTTCTGTTTCAGCCCCTCTGTTTCATCCCCTCTGTTTCAGCCCCTCTGTTTCAGCCCCTCTTTTTCAGCCACTCTGTTTCAGCCCCTCTGTTTCAGCCCCTCTGTTTCTCGCCCTCTGTTTCTCACTCTCTGTTTCTCGCCCTCTGTTTCAGCCCCTCTGTTTCTCGCCCACTGTTTCAGCCCCTCTGTTTCTCGCCCTGTGTTTCAGCCCCTCTGTTTCAACCCCTCTGTTTCAGCCCCTCTGTTTCAGCCCCTCTGTTTCTCGCCCTCTCTTTCAGCCCCTCTGTTTCAGCCCCTCTGTTTCTCGCCCTCTGTTTCTGCCCCTCTGTTTCAGCCCCTCTGTTTCAGACCCTTCTGTTTCAGCCCCGCTGTTTCAGCCCCTCTGTTTCTCGCCCTCTGTTTCTCGCCCTCTGTTTCAGCCGCTCTGTTTCACCCCCTCTGTTTCAGCCCCTCTGTTTCTCGCCCTCTGTTTCTCGCCCTCTGTTTCTCGCCCTCTGTTTCAGCCCCTCTGTTTCAGCCCCTCTGTTTCAGCCCCACTGTTTCAGCCCCTCTGTTTCACCCCCTCTGTTTCAGCCCCTCTGTTTCTCGCCCTCTGTTTCAGCCCCTCTGTTTCAGCTCCTCTGTTTCAGCCACTCTGTTTCGCGCCCTCTGTTTCAGCCCCTCTGTTTCAGCCCCTCTGTTTCACCCCCTCTGTTTCAGCCGATCTGTTTCAGCCCCACTCTTTCTCGCCCTCTGTTTCTCGCCCTCTGTTTCTCGCCCTCTGTTTCAGCCCCTCTGTTTCAGCCCCTCTGTTTCTCGCCCTCTGTTTCTCGCCCTCTGTTTCTCGCCCTCTGTTTCAGCCCCTCTCTTTCAGCCCCTCTGTTTCAGCCCCTCTGTTTCAGCCCCTCTGTTTCAGACCCTCTGTTCCAGCCCCTCTGTTTCTCGCCCTCTGTTTCAGCCCCGCTGTTTCAGCCCCTCTGTATCAGCCCCTCTTTTTCAGCCCCTCTGTTTCAGCCCCTCTGTTTCAGCCCCTCTGTTTCTCGCCCTCTGTTTCAGCCCCTCTGTTTCTCGCCCTCTGTTTCAGCCCCGCTGTTTCAGCCCCTCTGTTCAGCCCCTCTGTTTCTCGCACTCAGTTTCTCGCCCTCTGTTTCAGCCCCGCTGTTTCAGCCCCTCTGTTCAGCACCTCTGTTTCTCGCACTCAGTTTCTCGCCCTCTGTTTCTCGCCCTCTGTTTCAGCCCCTCTGTTCAGCCCCTCTGTTTCTCGCACTCAGTTTCTCGCCCTCTGTTTCTCGCCCTCTGTTTCAGCCACTCTGATTCAGCCCCTCTGTTTCAGCCCCTCCGTTTCAGCCCCTCTGTTTCAGCCCCACTGTTTAAGCCCCTCTGTTTCTCGCCCTCTGTTTCAGCCCCTCTGTTTCTCGCCCTCTGTTTCCCGCCCCCTGTTTCAGCCCCTCCGTTTCACCCCTCTGTTTCAGCCCCTTTGTTTCAGCCCCTCTTTTTCAGCCACTCTGTTTCAGCCCCTCTGTTTCAGCCCCTCTGTTTCTCGCCCTCTGTTTCTCGCTCTCTGTTTCTCGCCCTCTGTTTCAGCCCCTCTGTTTCTCGCCCACTGTTTCAGCCCCTCTGTTTCTCGCCCTCTGTTTCAGCCCCTCTGTTTCAGCCCCTCTGTTTCTCGCCCTCTGTTTCAGCCCCTCTGTTTCAGACCCTCTGTTTCAGCCCCTCTTTTTCAGCCCCTCTGTTTCAGCCCCTCTGTTTCTCGCCCTCTGTTTCTCGCCCTCTGTTTCAGCCGCTCTGTTTCAGCCCCTCTGTTTCAGCCCCTCTGTTTCAGCCCCTCTGTTTCAGCCCCTCTGTTTCTCGCCGTCTGTTTCTCGCCCTCTGTTTCTCGCTCTCTGTTTCACGCCCTCTGTTTCTCGCCCTCTGTTTCTCGCCCTCTGTTTCAGCCCCTCAGTTTCACCCCCTCTGTTTCAGCCCCTCTGTTTCTCGCCCTCTGTTTCTCGCCCTCTGTTTTTCGCCCTCTGTTTCAGCCCCTCTGTTTCAGCCCCTCTGTTTCAGCCCCACAGTTTCAGCCCCTCTGTTTCACCCCCTCTGTTTCAGCCCCTCTGTTTCTCGCCCTCTGTTTCAGCCCCTCTGTTTCAGCTCCTCTGTTTCAGCCACTCTGTTTCGCGCCCTCTGTTTCAGCCCCTCTGTTTCAGCCCCTCTGTTTCACCGCCTCTGTTTCAGCCCCTCTTTTTCAGCCCCACTCTTTCTCGCCCTCTGTTTCTCGCCCTCTGTTTCTCGCCCTCTGTTTCAGCCCCTCTGTTTCAGCCCCTCTGTTTCTCGCCCTCTGTTTCAGCCCCTCTGTTTCAGCCCCTCTGTTTCAGCCCCTCTGTTTCTCGCCCTCTGTTTCAGCCCCTCTGTTTCAGCCCCTCTGTTTCAGCGCCTATGTTTCTCACCCTCTGTTTCTCGCCCTCTATTTCAGCCCCTCTGTTTCAGCCCCTCTGTTTCAGCCCCTCTGTTTCAGCCCCTCTGTTTCTCGCACTATGTTTCTCGCCCTCTGTTTCTCGCCCTCTGTTTCTCGCCCTCTGTTTCTCGCCCTCTGTTTCTCGCCCTCTGTTTCAGCCCCTATGTTTCAGCCCCTCTGTTTCAGCCCCTCTGTTTCTCGCCCTCTGTTTCAGCCCCTCTGTTTCAGCCCCTCTGTTTAAGCCCCTCTGTTTCAGCCCCACTGTTTCTCGCCCTTTGTTTCTCGTCCTCTGTTTCAGCCCCTCTGTTTCAGCCACTCTGTTTCTCAGCCTCTGTTTCAGCCCCTCTGTTTCTCGCCCTCTGTTTCAGCCCCTCTGTTTCAGCCCCTCTGTTTCAGCCACTCTGTTTCTCGCCCTCTGTTTCTCGCCGTCTGTTTCTCGCCCTCTGTTTCTCGCCCCTCTGTTTCAGCCCCTCTGTTTCAGCCCCTCTGTTTCAGCTCCTCTGTTTCTCGCCCTCTGTTTCAGCCCCTCTGTTTCAGCCCCTCTGTTTCAGCTCCACTGTTTCAGCCCCTCTGTTTCTCGCCCTCTGTTTCTCTCCCTCTGTTTCTCGCCCTCTGTTTCAGCCCCTCTGTTTCAGCCCCTCTGTTTCAGCCCATCTGTTTCAGCCCCTCTGTTTCTCGCCCTCTGTTTCAGCCCCTCTGATTCAGCCCCTCTGTTTCAGCCCCTCTGTTTCAGCCCCTCTTTTTCAGCCCCTCTGTTTCACCCCTCTGTTTCAGCCCCTCTGTTTCTCGCCCTCTGTTTCAGCCCGTCTGTTTATCGCCCTCTGTTTCAGCCCCTCTGTTTCAGCCGCTCTGTTTCAGCCCATCTGTTTCAGCCCCTCTGTTTCTCGCCCTCTGTTTCAGCCCCTCTCTTTCAGCCCCTCTGTTTCAGCCCCTCTTTTCCAGCCCCTCTGTTTCAGCCATTCTGTTCCAGCCCCTCTGTTTCTCGCCCTCTGTTTCAGCCCCGCTGTTTCAGCCCCTCTGTTTCAGCCCCTCTGTTTCTCGCACTCTGTTTCTCGCCCTCTGTTTCTCGACCTCCGTTTCAGCCACTCTGTTCAGCCCCTCTGTTTCAGCCCCTCTGTTTCAGCCCCTCTGTTTCAGCCCCACTGTTTAAGCCCATCAGTTTCTCGCCCTCTGTTTCAGCCCCTCTGTTTCTCGCCCTCTGTTTCTCGCCCTCTGTTTCAGCCCCTCTGTTTCTCGCCCTTTGTTTCAGCCCCTCTGTTTCTCGCCCTCTGTTTCAGCCCCTCTGTTTCAGCCCCTCTCTTTCAGCCCCTCTGTTTCAGCTCCTCTTTTTCAGCCCCTCTGTTTTACCCCTCTGTTTTTCGCCCTCTGTTTCAGCCCCTCTGTTTCAGCCCCTCTGTTTCAGCCCCTCTGTTTCAGCCCCTCTTTTTCAGCCCCTCTGTTTCACCCCTCTGTTTCAGCCCCTCTGTTTCTCGCCCTCTGTTTCAGCCCCTCTGTTTCTCGCCCTCTGTTTCAGCCCCTCTGTTTCAGACCCTCTGTTTCAGCCCATCTGTTTCAGCCCCTCTGTTTCTCGCCCTCTGTTTCAGCCCCTCTCTTTCAGCCCCTCTGTTTCAGCCCCTCTGTTTCAGCCCCTCTGTTTCAGCCCCTCTGTTCCAGCCCCTCTGTTTCTCGCCCTCTGTTTCAGCCCCGCTGTTTTAGCCCCTCTGTTTCAGCCCCTCTGTTTCTCGCACTCTGTTTCTCGCCCTCTGTTTCTCGCCTTCCGTTTCAGCCACTCTGATTCAGCCCCTCTGTTTCAGCCCCTCTGTTTCAGCCCCTCTGTTTCAGCCCCACTGTTTAAGCCCATCTGTTTCTCGCCCTCTGTTTCAGCCCCTCTGTTTCTCGCCCTCTGTTTCTCGCCCTCTGCTTCAGCCACTCTGTTTCAGCCCCTCTTTTTCAGCCACTCTGTTTCAGTCCCTCTGTTTCAGCCCCTCTGTTTCTCGCCCTCTGTTTCTCGCTCTCTGTTTCTCGCCCTCTGTTTCAGCCCCTCTGTTTCTCGCCCACTGTTTCAGCCCCTCTGTTTCTCGCCCTCTGTTTCAGCCCCTCTGTTTCAGCCCCTCTGTTTCAGCCCCTCTGTTTCAGCCCCACTGTTTCTCGCACTCTTTTCAGCCCCTCTGTTTCAGCCCCTCTGTTTCTCGCAATCTGTTTCAGCCCCTCTGTTTCAGCCCCTCTTTTTCAGCCCCTCTGTTTCAGCCCCTCTGTTTCAGCCCCTCTGTTTCTCGCACTCTGTTTCTCGCCCTCTGTTTCTCGCTCTCTGTTTCACGCCCTCTGTTTCTCGCCCTCTGTTTCTCGCCCTCTGTTTCAGCCCCTCTGTTTCACCCCCTCTGTTTCAGCCATTCTGTTTCTCGCCCTCTGTTTCTCGCCCTCTGTTTCTCGCCCTATGTTTCTCGCTCTCTGTTTCACGCACTCTGTTTCTCGCTCTCTGTTTCTCGCCCTCTGTATCAGCCCCTCTGTTTCAGCCCCTCTGTTTCAGCCCCTCTGTTTCACCCCCTCTGTTTCAGCCCCTCTGTTTCTCGCCCTCTGTTTCAGCCCCTCTGTTTCAGCTCCTCTGTTTCACCCCCTCTGTTTCTGCGCCCTCTGTTTCAGCCCCTCTGTTTCAGCCCCTCTGTTTCTCCCCCTCTGTTTCAGCCCCTCTGTTTCAGCCCCTCTGTTTCAGCCCCACTCTTTCTCGCCCTCTGTTTCTCGCCCTCTGTTTGTCGCCCTCTGTTTCAGCCCCTCTGTTTCAGCCCCTCTATTTCAGCCCCTTTGTTTCAGCCCCTCTGTTTCAGCCCCTCTGTTTCAGCTCCACTGTTTCAGCCCCTCTGTTTCTCGCACACTGTTTCTCGCCCTCTGTTTCTCGCCCTCTGTTTCAGCCACTCTGATTCAGCCCCTCTGTTTCAGCCCCTCTGTTTCAGCCCCTCTGTTTCAGCCCCACTGTTTAAGCCCCTCTGTTTCTCGCCCTCTGTTTCAGCCCCTCTGTTTCTCGCCCTCTGTTTCTCGCCCTCTGTTTCAGCCCCACTGTTTCATCCCCTCTGTTTCAGCCCCTCTGTTTCAGCCCCTCTTTTTCAGCCACTCTGTTTCAGCCCCTCTGCTTCAGCCCCTCTGTTTCTCGCCCTCTGTTTCTCGCTCTCTGTTTCTCGCCCTCTGTTTCAGCCCCTCTGTTTCTCGCCCACTGTTTCAGCCCCTCTGTTTCTCGCCCTGTGTTTCAGCCCCTCTGTTTCAACCCCTCTGTTTCAGCCCCTCTGTTTCAGCCCCTCTGTTTCTCGCCCTCTCTTTCAGCCCCTCTGTTTCAGCCCCTCTGTTTCTCGCCCTCTGTTTCTGCCCCTCTGTTTCAGCCCCTCTGTTTCAGACCCTTCTGTTTCAGCCCCTCTGTTTCCGCCCCTCTGTTTCTCGCCCTCTGTTTCTCGCCCTCTGTTTCAGCCCCTCTGTTTCACCCCCTCTGTTTCAGCCCCTCTGTTTCTCGCCCTCTGTTTCTCGCCCTCTGTTTCTCGCCCTCTGTTTCAGCCCCTCTGTTTCAGCCCCTCTGTTTCAGCCCCACTGTTTCAGCCCCTCTGTTTCACCCCCTCTGTTTCAGCCCCTCTGTTTCTCGCCCTCTGTTTCAGCCCCTCTGTTTCAGCTCCTCTGTTTCAGCCACTCTGTTTCGCGCCCTCTGTTTCAGCCCCTCTGTTTCAGCCCCTCTGTTTCACCCCCTCTGTTTCAGCCCCTCTGTTTCAGCCCCACTCTTTCTCGCCCTCTGTTTCTCGCCCTCTGTTTCTCGCCCTCTGTTTCAGCCCCTCTGTTTCAGCCCCTCTGTTTCTCGCCCTCTGTTTCAGCCTATCTGTTTCAGCCCCTCTGTTTCAGCCCCTCTGTTTCTCGCACTCTGTTTCAGCCCCTCTGTTTCAGCCCCTCTGTTTCAGCCCCTCTGTTTCTCACCCTCTGTTTCTCGACCTCTATTTCAGCCCCTCTGTTTCAGCCCCTCTGTTTCAGCCCCTCTGTTTCAGCCCCTCTGTTTCCTGCACTATGTTTCTCGCCCTCTGTTTCTCGCCCTCTGTTTCTCGCCCTCTGTTTCAGCCCCTCTGTTTCAGCCCCTCTGTTTCAGCCCCTCTGTTTCAGCCCCTCTGTTTCAGCCCCTCTGTTTCAGCCCCACTGTTTCTCGCCCTGTGTTTCTCGTCCTCTGTTTCAGCCCCTCTGTTTCAGCCACTCTGTTTCTCAGCCTCTGTTTCAGCCCCTCTGTTTCTCGCCCTCTGTTTCAGCCCCTCTGTTTCAGCCCCTCTGTTTCAGCCCCTCTGTTTCAGCCACTCTGTTTCTCGCCCTCTGTTTCTCGCCCTCTGTTTCACGCCCTCTGTTTCTCGCCCCTCTGTTTCAGCCCCTCTGTTTCAGCCCCTCTGTTTCAGCTCCTCTGTTTCTCGCCCTCTGTTTCAGCCCCTCTGTTTCAGCCCCTCTGTTTCAGCCCCTCTGTTTCAGCCCCTCTGTTTCAGCTCCACTGTTTCAGCCCCTCTGTTTCTCGCCCTCTGTTTCTCTCCCTCTGTTTCTCTCCCTCTGTTTCAGCCCCTCTGTTTCAGCCCCTCTGTTTCAGCCCATCTGTTTCAGCCCCTCTGTTTCTCGCCCTCTGTTTCAGCCCCTCTGTTTCAGCCCCTCTGTTTCAGCCCCTCTGTTTCAGCCCAGCTTTTTCAGCCCCTCTGTTTCACCCCTCTGTTTCAGCCCCTCTGTTTCTCGCCCTCTGTTTCAGCCCCTCTGTTTCTCGCCCTCTGTTTCAGCCCCTCTGTTTCAGACCCTCTGTTTCAGCCCATCTGTTTCAGCCCCTCTGTTTCTCGCCCTCTGTTTCAGCCCCTCTCTTTCAGCCCCTCTGTTTCAGCCCCTCTGTTTCAGCCCCTCTGTTTCAGCCCCTCATGTCCAGCCCCTCTGTTTCTCGCCCTCTGTTTCAACCCCGCTGTTTTAGCCCCTCTGTTTCAGCCCCTCTGTTTCTCGCACTCTGTTTCTCGCCCTCTGTTTCTCGCCCTCCGTTTCAGCCACTCTGATTCAGCCCCTCTGTTTCAGCCCCTCTGTTTCAGCCCCTCTGTTTCAGCCCCACTGTTTAAGCCCATCTGTTTCTCGCCCTCTGTTTCAGCCCCTCTGTTTCTCGCCCTCTGTTTCTCGCCCTCTGTTTCAGCCACTCTGTTTCTCGCCCTCTGTTTCAGCCCCTCTGTTTCTCGCCCTCTGTTTCTCGCCCTCTGTTTCAGCCACTCTGTTTCAGCCCCTCTGTTTCAGCCCCTCTGTTTCAGCCCCTATTTTTCAGCCACTCTGTTTCAGTCCCTCTGTTTCAGCCCCTCTGTTTCTCGCCCTCTGTTTCTCGCTCTCTGTTTCTCGCCCTCTGTTTCAGCCCCTCTGTTTCTCGCCCACTGTTTCAGCCCCTCTGTTTCTCGCCCTCTGTTTCAGCCCCTCTGTTTCAGCCCCTCTGTTTCAGCCCCTCTGATTCAGCCCCACTGTTTCTGGCCCTCTTTTCAGCCCCTCTGTTTCAGCCCCTCTGTTTCTCGCCCTCTGTTTCAGCCCCTCTGTTTCAGCCCCTCTGTTTCAGATTCTCTGTTTCAGCCCCTCTGTTTCAGCCCCTCTGTTTCTCGCCCTCTGTTTCTCGCCCTCTGTTTCTCGCTCTCTGTTTCACGCCCTCTGTTTCTCGCCCTCTGTTTCTCGCCCTCTGTTTCAGCCCCTCTGTTTCACCCCCTCTGTTTCAGCCCCTCTGTTTCTCGCCCTCTGTTTCTCGCCCTCTGTTTCTCGCCCTCTGTTTCTCGCTCTCTGTTTCACGCACTCTGTTTCTCGCCCTCTGTTTCTCGCCCTCTGTATCAGCCCCTCTGTTTCAGCCCCTCTGTTTCAGCCCCTCTGTTTCACCCCCTCTGTTTCAGCCCCTCTGTTTCTCGCCCTCTGTTTCAGCCCCTCTGTTTCAGCTCCTCTGTTTCACCCCCTCTGTTTCTGCGCCCTCTGTTTCAGCCCCTCTGTTTCAGCCCCTCTGTTTCACCCCCTCTGTTTCAGCCCCTCTGTTTCAGCCCCACTCTTTCTCGCCCTCTGTTTCTCGCCCTCTGTTTGTCGCCCTCTGTTTCAGCCCCTCTGTTTCAGCCCCTCTATTTCAGCCCCTTTGTTTCAGCCCCTCTGTTTCATCCCATCTGTTTCAGCTCCACTGTTTCAGCCCCTCTGTTTCTCGCACACTGTTTCTCGCCCTCTGTTTCTCGCCCTCTGTTTCAGCCACTCTGATTCAGCCCCTCTTTTTCAGCCCCTCTGTTTCAGCCCCTCTGTTTCAGCCCCACTGTTTAAGCCCCTCTGTTTCTCGCCCTCTGTTTCAGCCCCTCTGTTTCTCGCCATCTGTTTCTCGCCCTCTGTTTCAGCCCCTCTGTTTCATCCCCTCTGTTTCAGCCCCTCTGTTTCAGCCCCTCTTTTTCAGCCACTCTGTTTCAGCCCCTCTGTTTCAGCCCCTCTGTTTCTCGCCCTCTGTTACTCGCTCTCTGTTTCTCGCCCTCTGTTTCAGCCCCTCTGTTTCTCGCCCACTGTTTCAGCCCCTCTGTTTCTCGCCCTGTGTTTCAGCCCCTCTGTTTCAACCCCTCTGTTTCAGCCCCTCTGTTTCAGCCCCTCTGTTTCTCGCCCTCTCTTTCAGCCCCTCTGTTTCAGCCCCTCTGTTTCTCGCCCTCTGTTTCTGCCCCTCTGTTTCAGCCCCTCTGTTTCAGACACTTCTGTTTCAGCCCCTCTGTTTCAGCCCCTCTGTTTCTCGCCCTCTGTTTCAGCCCCTCTGTTTCTCGCCCTCTGTTTCTGCCCCTCTGTTTCACCCCCTCTGTTTCAGCCCCTCTGTTTCTCGCCCCTCTGTTTCAGCCCCTCTGTTTCAGCCCCTCTGTTTCAGCTCCTCTGTTTCTCGCCCTCTGTTTCAGCCCCTCTGTTTCAGCCCCTCTGTTTCAGCCCCTCTGTTTCAGCCCCTCTGTTTCAGCTCCACTGTTTCAGCCCCTCTGTTTCTCGCCCTCTGTTTCTCTCCCTCTGTTTCTCGCCCTCTGTTTCAGCCCCTCTGTTTCAGCCCCACTGTTTCAGCCCCTCTGTTTCAGCCCCACTGTTTCTCGCCCTCTTTTCAGCCCCTCTGTTTCAGCCCCTCTGTTTCTCGCCCTCTGTTTCAGCCCCTCTGTTTCAGCCCCTCTGTTTCAGCCCCTCTGTTTCAGCCCCTCTGTTTCAGCCCCTCTGTTTCTCGCCCTCTGTTTCTCGCCCTCTGTTTCTCGCTCTCTGTTTCACGCCCTCTGTTTCTCGCCCTCTGTTTCTCGCCCTCTGTTTCAGCCCCTCTGTTTCACCCCCTCTGTTTCAGCCCCTCTGTTTCTCGCCCTCTGTATCAGCCCCTCTGTTTCAGCCCCTCTGTTTCAGCCCCTCTGTTTCACCCCCTCTGTTTCAGCCCCTCTGTTTCTCGCCATCTGTTTCTCGCCCTCTGTTTCAGCCCCTCTGTTTCTCGCCCTCTGTTTCTCGCCCTCTGTTTCAGCCACTCTGTTTCTCGCCCTCTGTTTCAGCCCCTCTGTTTCTCGCCCTCTGTTTCTCGCCCTCTGTTTCAGCCACTCTGTTTCAGCCCCTCTGTTTCAGCCCCTCTGTTTCAGCCCCTCTTTTTCAGCCACTCTGTTTCAGTCCCT